>NC_050510.2:11163963-11468571 GCF_012460135.2 Molothrus ater
GTTAAAAAGACTATTGAAACCATAGAAAAGGCAGGAATGGAGATTCGTGAGGACAAAATCCAGTACACCAAGCCATGGACTTACCTTGGAGTCCAGATCTGGGAAAGGACCATTGTATCCCAGCAGCTCACCATAAATGACGACCCAAAAACCCTGAGGGACTTACACAGCTGTGGTAGGCTAGGGACAGGCGTTCGGAAGATTTCGGGCTGTGACGGAAAATTACAGGAATCCTTCTACCCCCCCTCCCCATAGATATGGATCACCCTTGGAATGTAGCCAAACGTGTAGCCCCCCTAACCTATGCATGCCAGTAACTTTCCACTCCATACTAACCCTAGAAAGTATAGCCAAACCCCTGTCTGACGTAGAGAAGCCCCTTAGTCCATAAATACCCTTGAGACCCCTCAATAAACGCCTTTAACCGTCCACCACATTGGTGTCAGCGTCCGTTATTGGCCACGAGGGATCCCAAGGAGGAGATCGCAGTGCTGGACTCCGATACCAGGTCATCGCGGCCTTCACAAGAAGGCAACACACAGCCTGTGCGGATCCATCAACTGGGTACGTCCACTGCTAGGAATTACAACAGAGGACCATGCTCCCTTGTTCAATCTTCTTCGTGGGCCTAAAGACCTGGACTCTCCCTGCACTCTCACAGAAGAAGCCAGAGGTGCCATGACCAAAGTCCAGGAAGCCCTGTCTTCACGCAAAACCCATCGCTTCGAGCCCAGCCTGCCTTTACAGTTCATCATCCTGGGAGAAGCACCTTGATTCCATGGACTGATTTTCCAATGGGACTCCCAGCTTCAAGACCCTTTGTTGATACTGGAATGGATTTTTACAAACAGCCAGCCTACAAAGACACCACCTACCAGGAGGTCATGGCACATTTAATAAAAAAGGCTAGAACTCGCCTCTGCTCTCTTTCAGGGTGTGAGTGCATATACTTGCCAATAACCCTCACAGACTTTGAGGATTTGCTCCAGACCAATGAAAGCCTCCAGTTTGCCCTAGATAGCTATACGGGCCAAACTTCAGTTAAGATCCCAAAACACAAACTTTTTAACCCTGATATAACCTTCCATTTGATTCCAAAACGAATCCAAAGTAGAAAACCTCTCAAAGCTCTAACCATCTTTACAGATGGTTCAGGGTCTTCCCACAAGTCGGTGATTACATGGAAAGACCCCCAAACACAAGATTGGCACTCTGACATACAAATAGTGGAGGGATCTCCACAGATTGCAGAATTAGCAGCTGTTGTCAGAGCCTTTGAAAAATTTAAAAACAAACCTTTCAATCTGGTCACAGATTCACCTTATGTTTCTGGGATAGCTATGAGAGCAGAACATGCTCTTCTCAAAGAGGTCTCTAATCCAAAGTTGTACCAACTGCTCTCTAAATTAATACACCTGATCTCCCACAGAAAGCAACCTTACCATATAATGCATGTGAGGTCACACATGGACCTCCCAGGTTTTGTTGCAGAAGGTGACAGGAAAGCGGATGCATTAGCAATGGCAGCAGAAACTGCTAATGTTCCTAACACCTTTGCCCAGGCAAAGTTGTCACACGCGTTTTTTCATCAAAATATACCTGCCCTTATGAGAACGTTCAAGCTCTCAAAAGATCAGGCAAAGGCTATTGTTGCTACATGTCCGAACTGTCAGAACTATCAGATACCATCTATGGAGACGGGAGTCAATCCCCGAGGTCTGAATAGCTGCCAGCTGTGGCAGACAGATGTAACTCACTTCCCACCTTTTGGAAGGTCAAAATACGTGCATGTATAGGTCGACACATTTTCGGGAGCAGTATTTGCATCATCACATGCAGGAGAAAATACCATGCACACAATAAAACACTTTCTCCTCGCTTTTGCCGCCCTGGGAGTACCAAAGGAGATTAAAACAGATCATGGACCTGCCTATACCTCCCCCAAGTTAAAGGAGTTCTTCAATGAATGGGGCATAGCACATAAGACAGGCATACCTGCAAACCCCACAGGACAATCCATCGTGGAAAGGACACATCAAACCCTCAAAAGAGTCCTCGATCAACAGAACAGAGACACGAGACTCACATCTCCAGTGGAAAGACTTTGCAAGGCTCTCTACGTCATCAACTTCCTGAACTGTACAGCATCAGAGCCTGACCTCCCAATACTTCGCCACTTTGCAAATACCACCCAAGCAAAGCTCACAGAGAAACCACCGGTGCTCGTGAAGGACCCTGAAACACGCCAAATTTCTGGGCCTTACCAGTTGATTACCTGGGGTAGAGGATATGCGTGCGTGCTACTACCATCTGGTCCAAGGTGGTACCCAGGAAAAAACATAAAACCATACCTAGGCACTGCAAACACTACTCCTGCAAACGGGGACAAGAACTCTCCTGAGGCAAACACAAGACCACCTCAAAACCAAACCAGCTCGGCCTGGAGACGAAGACGTCGCCGAATACCCACAAACACAAGAACAGACCGCCCCATCACGAGACAGCAGACAAAATTGAAAGCTAAATAACATTCTGCTGCATCAAGCCATAGATAGCCTTAACACAAAAGTGTTCTCTGAATTATGTGTTGTTACACCTTTTTTTTTGTATTTCAAAAATCCCTATTATTCCCTCTTCCTAACCTTTTAAAACCCCTTAACCCTCTACCCACTCCTCCTCCCTTAGTGTAGCTTAGAAATTAAAAGAAAAAGGGGGGGAGGAGGGGAACAGATAAAAGAACAAGGCAGAAAACCCTCTCATCATAACGATAACAAATTCTGCTTATATTCCCTATCAGAAGCCCTATTCCTGCCCAAAGATGAAAAATATCTCCGTTGGTGCTGTCCTCACTGCTGCCTGGATGTTCTTCACCGTACTGCACGCCTTCGGCTGGATTAGCCCACAGCCTAGCCATAATGTTTGGGTAACCTTAGCAAAAACACTAAAACAGGACAACATGTGCTTGTCCATGGGAAGCATTGATAACCCACTTTCCACATGTCTAGTAGGAATTCCCTTTGTAGCAGATGACTGGCCTGTCTATAACTCAGAGCTCCTCCGCACCACAGGTAAGAGACCCAATGTGGCTGATACTTGGGACGAGTGGACAAAAATTCTGCCCGATGCTCAAGAAGAACCCCAAGAATTAGAACTGTTGGGGTTCTCCAAGGCCACATATTGTGTCAAATTTTACTTTAGACGTCCAAAGAACAATTGGCCAGAAATTGACCAGAACAAACAGACATATCGAAAAGAGATATCACCAATTAACAAAGCCTATAACTCTCACGATTGGTGCAATTACATGGCTCGTGTGATTTCTGTGCCCTCTCTCCACCCCAAAGTATTACCCAAGGGAATGTTTCTCATCTGTGGTGACAGAGTATGGGCTGGGATCCCCTCCTGACTCTAGGGAGGTCCCTGTACCCTTGGAAAACTTTCTACCCTTACTCCAAACATCACCCTGTTACATAATTGGAAAAAAAGAAAGCGAATCAAAATGCCAAAAAAGGTCCTACACTGAATTTGATGAAAATTGTGATCCTAAATTATACGATTGGAACAAAGCAAAAAAGATTGCTGTCTCCCTGTTCTTACCCTGAGTAGCTGCAGCTAAAGCCCTCGGTGAAATCAATCACCTTGGGTGCTGGCTCAGTAAACAAGCTAACGCTACTTCTGCAGCCTTGAGTGATCTCTTAAAGGAAGAAGAAACCACAAGACAGGCTTCTTTCCAAAATCGAGCAGCAATCGACTTCCTGCTGCTTGCCCATGGACACGGCTGTGAAGACTTCGAAGGGATGTGCTGCTTCAACCTCTCTTCACGCTCGGAATCCATCCATGCAAACATCCAGAAACTGAAAGATCCCGTGAAGGACTTGAAAGTAGAGAGAATCCCAGACTGGGTCAATGAACTTTTCGGGCAATGGGGATTAACAGGATGGGTTGCATCTTTGGTTAAGGGAATGTTGTTGATTCTCCTTGTAGTTGTTATTGTGTTAGCTATGTTCTCATGCCTTGTTCACTGTTTCAAAAGAACTATAGCGAATGCCTTTTTTCTAAAAACAGAAAGTGGAGTTGTAGTAGACCCCATGGGGCTGGGTAAGGCCCCATGGAGAATTGAACAATAGGAACTGCTGAGACAGCAAAATAAGATCCTGTCTCTCTGACCCCCACCCCAAAGCTTATCTCTGTAACCTTATAGGCGATATTACCTAAACCTTACTATTGGTCAAGTTTGGATTCCCCTTAACCCTATAAAAGGGGCCTACTTTAGCCCATTCGACAGAAGAAGAGCTGTCGCTGGGACCCTTCACAGACTCCCCCAATAAACATCGCTGTGGAACGCCAGGACCTCTCCTTCTCCTCTCTCACCATCTGCTGCAGCCTCAGCCAAGGGCACCCTACCTAGCAAGCAAGAGCTGAGATCCTAAGAGAGCTTGCAATCACTAAAGAGCTGATAATCACCAAGCTTGCTATAGGGTAGCCCACGGCGATCAGCCTCGAGCTAGCCCAGCTTTTGGGCACCCTGTTTCCCTGAGGACTGGGCTCCCGGGCTATCTTGCACTGCTTGATAATAAGGCCAGAATAGAGGCTTTATTATAGTTGGGCACTGGAACAGGCTCCCCAGGGAAGTGGTCATAGCAGCAAGCCTGACAGAGTTCAATAAAGTGTTTGTACATTTTCAGGCACATAGTGTGAATCCTGGGGCTGTCCTGTACAGAGCTGAGTTATACTCAGTGATCCTTGTGGGTCCCCTCTAACTCACCATATTCTGTAATCTAGACAAACCCAGTGTCCTTAGCTGTTCCTCATAGGAAACGCCTTCCAGCTCCCTCGCCAGCTTTCTTTCCCTCCTCTGGATGCATTCAAGGACCTTAAGACACTTTAAATCACAGAACCATTAAGGTTGGAAAATGTGGTATTTACATTCTCTGAACAGAGAGACTTAATTCTCTCTCCCAGGATTTTTCCTGAAGAAGGCAGTGAGAAGCTCAGAGAGAAGAAGAGAAAACAATTCTTATCTCTATTCACTGCTCCTGTTGTTTTGCACATGTGGAATGTGTTATGGAGATTGTTAACCCAAAGTGATTTGTTAATTGGACACTGGTGAAGATTGTTTTGTTTCCTTGGCCAATTAGTATAGTATATTTTTAGTATGTAATTTAGTATAGTATTAGTGTAATATAGTATAGCTTAATTAAGCAATTGTTCAGCCTTCTGAATCATGGAGTCAGAGCACATTATTTCCTGCATCGGGGGCTCCTGGCAGTGATAGGAAAAGACCTCTGAGATCATCAAATCCAACTGCCAACCTAGCACCACTACCATATCCACCGCTAAACCATGTCCCCAAGTACCATGTCCACACATTTTTGAACACTTCCAGGGATGGTGGTGGAACCACTTCCCTAGGCAGCCTGTTCCAACTCATGAAAACCCTTTCTGTGGAGAAATATTTCCTAATATCCAATCTGAACCTCTCCTGACACAACTTTGGGCCATTTCCTCTTGTCCTGTCACTTTGTCTTGGGGATGGTTTTTATAGCATATCTGTTATAGATGAGTAATGCGATGGTTGACTCTCACAATTAAGGGGTGAATATTATGTATATGTTAAGAGAAGTTTTGTAGATGTATAGTTATGTTTCTCCTCCCCCTTGCATTGTTATCATGGGATAGACTGAGTAGTCGGGGCATTTGAGAGGGTCAACTTGTTACTATGACAACACCTGACCTTCAATCAAGATGTAAGAAAGTGATCTCCACCACTGGACAGCAAAGGAGTCAACTGACAAGACTTTGGGAGGGGCTAGAGGTATAAAAGGCAGAGCATCCATTTTGTAGATGAGCACATGGTGATTGAATCCTTTGCCCTGGGCACTGTATTTTTCCTTATTGTGTTCTGTTGTATTTTGATAAGGTCTTAATAAACCTTTAAAATTTTTAAAGTGAGCATTGTTTCTCACAATACCCCTTTTTTTTGCTTGGTTTTGGTTTTGTGTCCGGAATGGTCACACCCCCACACACCCCGCCCCCGGCTCTGGGAGTATCCCGATGGTTGGAAGCCAACCCAGGATCCTGCAAGGGGTGAGGGCAGGGAGCTGTTGCTCCCTTTTCCTGTGGGACGATCATCTCATGTGGCCATGTGGTGCAGTGCCTCTGACTGGATATCCTGTTGCCTTGTGGTTTTTGCCTGTTTCTTTATATTTCTTTTCCTTTGGCACTGTGACTAGGGCTTGCTGGTTTACTTTTCTGCTCCTCTGCTTGCTTGTGAGCCCAGAGCCAGTGCGTGTTGCGCTGGAAGCCCACTCTCCCCCACTGGGGCCGCTCCCTCTGCACGGCCCGACCCCAGAACGAGCCATCTCTGGTGAGCGATTCCCCACCCAGCCCTGCTGTTTCCTGCCGCTTTGTCAGGGCTTCTTGCTACACTTTAACCCGACACCTGAACACCCTGTGGCTTCTGGCATGGCCCCGGAGTCTTTGCTACACTTTGTCACTCTGGATGCACCCGCCTCTGCTGTTCCAGCCTGCTGTTCCAAGGTTTCCTGCTATAGTCCATTCAGCTTCCCGAGTGGCACTGAGACCAGCTGTCCCCCCATGAGTTTGCAAAGGAAGCCCTTTCTCTCCTGCTGGCTGAGCCGCCATTACACATGTAGAGAGAGGTAGCTGAGCTCGTGCCACAGCGCCCCCTGCAGCCATGGGGATATCATTGCACCTGTCTTGCCTGGCTGGGAGCCAACCGCACCCCTGCCAGCTGTGACCATAACTACACCAAAGGGGAAAGTGCTTGACAGCCAAGAGAATGCCATTACTGGGTTTCTGTATTTGTTTGTTATTGCTGCCATTGTAGTTGTTCATCTGCCTTGTTTTTTATATAAATGTATATATATATTTATATATATATATATATTCTAGTAAAGAACTGTTATTCCTTTTTCCATATCTTTGCCTGAAAGCCCTGTAATTTCAAAGTCATAATAATTTGGAGGGAAGGGGGTCATATTTTCCATTCCAAGGGAGGTTCTCACCTTCCTTGGCAGACACCTGTCTTTCAAACCAAGACACACCTGTTACCTGAGAAGAGACCAACACCTACCTCGCTACAACATCCTTTCAGATACTTGTAGAGAGCAATAAGGTATTCCCTGAGCCTCCTTTTCTCCAGGCTAAACAACCTCAGTTCCCTCAGTCACTCCTCATAAGACTTGTGCACCAGACACTTCACCAGCTTTGTTGCCCTTCTCTGGACATGCTTCTGCCCCTCAGTGATCTCTTTGAAGTGAGGAGCCCAGAACTGAACACTATACTCGAGGTGCAGCCTCACCAGTGCTGACTACAGGGGAACAATCACTTCCCTGGTCCTGCTGGCCACACTATTGCTGATGCCATTGGCCTTCTTGCCCACCTGGGCCCATACTGGCTACCATTTAGCCAGCTGTCAACCAACACTCCCACATCCTTTTCTGCCAGGCAGCTTTCCAGTCACTCTTCCACTAGCCTGTAGAATTGTATGGGCCTGTTATGACCCAAGTGTAGGACTCAGCACTTCACCTTATTGAACCTCATACAATTGGCCTCAGCCAGCCCGTCCAGATCCCTCTGCAGAGCCTTCCTACCCTCCAGCAAATCAATGCTCCTGCCCAACTTTGCATCATCTGGGACCTTGCTTAGGGTGCACTTGATACCCTCATCCAGATGTGCTGGTTTTGGCTGGGGTAGAGTTCATTTTCTTCCCAGTGGCTGGTATGGGGCTGTGTTTTGGGTTTCTGCTGAACACAGGGTTGATAATATAGACATGGTTTTGCTATTGCTGAGCAGAGCTTACACAGAGCCAAGGCCTTTCCTGCTTTTCATACTGACATGTTAGCAAGGAAGTTGGGGGTGCATGGGATACTGGGAAGAGACACAGTTAGGACAGGTGACCCAAACTGACCAAAGGGATATTTCAGACCATATGACATCATGCTCAGTATATAAAGTGAAAGGAAGAAGGGGGAAGGGGTTGGGGGGGGGGGAGGGTGTGTGTTTGGAGTGATGGCATTTGTCTTCCCAAATAACCACTATGTGTGATGGGGCCCTGCTTTCCTGGAGATGGCTGAACATGTGCCTGTCCATGGGAGGCAGTGAATGAATTCCTTGTTTTGCTTTGCTTGTATACATGGCTTTGATTTCCCAATTAAACTGTCTTAATCTCAACTCATGAGTTCTCCAGCTTTTACACTTCTGATTCTCACCCCAGTCTCACTGGTGGGGGAGTGAGTGATCAGCTGCATGGTACTTGCTGGCTGGGGTCAAACCACAACAGTCCTTTTTGGCAACCAATGTGGAGCTCAAAGGGTTCAAGATTACAACATATTTGATGGAGTTGTGCTAGATTGAATTTATATCTTAGTGCTGTTTAGGTAGTAATGAGCAGGCTCCTGAACTTGCATTGGGACTCATTTTTTTTATTGTATATTACAATCTTGTGCTCATTAGTGGTTGTTTTTTGCTTTTGCTGCTTGCTGTAGTGCTGTACTTTTTATCATCTTACTGAGTTGTGCCTGGGAACATTTTGATAACAGCCATGGCGATGTGCTTGGGCTGGCAGATGGCCAGGGCAGTGCTGCTGTTTTCTGTGCTGCTGTACCAGACAGGTTGGAACTCCAGCATGAACTTGAGTTGAAGGGACTATGACACGTGATGAGTCCATGATGGAGCAGAGATCTACTGGCAGCCTGTGAAGAAGCCCACACTGTAGCAGGTGGATGCCTGAAAGAGGATGAGACCTGCTGAGAAGCCTGTGCTGGAGCAGGTTTGCTGGCAGGACTTGTGATATCACAGGGGATAGATGCTGGAGAAGTTAATCAAGAACTGCAGCCCATGGGAAGGCCCCACATTGAAGAAGTTCAAGGAGGACTGTCTCCCATGGGTGGGACCCCACACTGGAGCAGGGGAAACAAAGATTCCCTTGCAGCCCATGGTGCAGATCATGGTAAAGTAGCTGTTCCCCTGCAGTCCATGAAGGACTGGGATGAGACTATACTAATGGTGGACTATCACAGGAACCCCTTGTTGCAGCCAGGCTGGGGACAAGGGGAGGAGATCACTGCAATGTCAAACCCTATAACCTGTCCTAAAAGGACCAGGGTAGAGACTGCAGCAGATATGTCTTGGGGATGGTTTATTATCCCATATCACTTTTGGGGGTTTTGTTCTGTTTTGTTTTGTATTGTTTCCGGGGACTGCCCCCCCCTGCCATCCTCCCTGGCTCCGGGAGTATCGCGATGAGAGCCCGGCCAGAGTTTCCGGGAGAGTTGGGAGAGGGGCAGCTCCTTCCTTTTCAGCACAGGCTGTTCGACTGGACACAAGCGGCCGGTATCTCTGACCAGGGATCGTGCTATATGTTTTGCCTGCTTTTTTTTTTGTTTTCTCTTTTGCTTCGGCACTGTGACTGAGCTTGCCGGCTGGGCTTCTTTTGCTGCTCTGCTGTCGGGAAGCCCACAGCCAGTGCGTGTCTCGCCAGGACCCGGGTCTGCCCTCGTTTCCCACCGGGGGCTACCCCCACCCTCCGCACAGCCCGAATCCGAAGGACCAAGCAGTGCCCGTGAGAACATCCTGAAGAGCCTTTTACTGCATTCAGGAGCTGGACTGCTAATGCCCAACCCCCACCACTGCTCTGGGTTTATGCTACACTGTAGCTTTTCACCCTCTGCCTGCTGGGAGGTCCTGCCATTCCAGTTTGCTTCTCCTGAAGGTTTCTGCTACAGCTCCTCTTGCTGTCCAGAGGGGGAACCAGGATCAACTGCCCCTGGGGGTTCGTAAAGGAAACCCCTCCTCAATCCGTTCCTGCCAGCTGCGTATCTCATCCTCCACGTGGAGAAAGACCACCGGACCTGCGCCACATTGCCCCCTGCAGCCGATGGGGGGTCATCGCACCCACCCTGACCAACTGGGGAGCCACCAGCCCCCCTGCCCGCTGTGACCATAACTACACCAAAGGGAAAAGTGCTTAAATAGCGGGAAGAGACTGTTAATTGGGTTTTTGTTCTTTGTTTGTTGTTGTTACCATTGTTGTTTCCCTCATTATACATACACACACATACAGAACTGTTAGTCCTTTTCTCATATCTTTGCCTAAAGGCCCCTTGTTGCAGTGGTTTCCTGTCTCACCTATCCCAACTCCCTCAGGTGCGCCAACCTTTCCCCCTCCCCCTTTTGCCCTCCTGCCTAAGAGCTGTCCATCAATCTTAACATTCCAGCAGGGCATCGTGTGGTTGGCAGATGCTCCTCAGGTCTGGGCTCATTGGCTTGTCCAAGTGTCTGTATCCCGGGACCCTTTCCCTGCTCACACCTGGTTGGCCCTCACCTGTCCCTGGGGCTTAAAAGGACACGAGACCATGCGGCCGGGGTGTCTGTCTGGGAGCTGTTACCACATTCAGAGGTCTACCATGCTGAAATAAAACTCTGGATTAAAGACTCTATGACAGAACCCGCTCCTTTTCTCTTCACTGCCGCTTGAACCTTTTCCACCAAAAGTAAACTGAGTTCCTACTTTGCCTGGATTTGTTCCGAGTGCCCAGCTGCAGCACCTAGCCGGCCAAAGGTATCTCTGCGGTGAAAACACCACAGCTGCAGCCTTTGGTCTAGCAGGAAGGCCCAGAAGAAGCCAGGCAGGACACACCAGGAAACAATCGGGGCTAATATTTAATATAGTGGCGCCCAACGTCGGGCTGCACGGACCTGCAGCCCCAGAAGGAACCTCAGAACCTTGGAAAAGTGTTACAGCAGCTTTGCGTCCACTGGAAAGAGCTGTGGTTGCACAGCTCTCCAGAGAGACTTGGGACTGAACCCACAAAAAGCCTCGAGGAACGCATTGCGCCTTTGGAAAAACAGTTCCTTTCTGGTGAGCGAATTTTCCAGGGGAGAATAGGGGAGCCCCTCCTGCCCAATGGGTCCTATTCAGTGAAGAGACCAGCCTGCCTGACCTGGCCAGAAACAGCTTCGATTTCGGTGAGTATTTCTGCTCCTTGGGGAAGCTCAAAAATCCGTCTTTGCCGTGAGACGTGTTCTTTTTTGCTCTTTGCATTTTAGGCTGCGCAGCCCTGCGGAGATAAGGGGGTTCCCTGTAAAGCTTTAATTCTGTGGCGTGTTTTAGCCGCTTTTGGAATTCGCGCCTTCGGCTCAGAGGAGCGGGACGGCTCTGCCTGCCCCTCCCCCCGGCTCGGCAGCGCGGCGTACCCGGCTCTCGGTGTGGGGGGGCTGCATTCTCGTGCGGGGGAGGCTTTGTCTGTCTCCACGCAGCGCGGGGCGGCCCCGGTTTTGGCTCGCCACATGGCGCGCAGGGGGGCTGCGTTCCCGGGCGGGGGAGGCTTTGCCTGTCTCCACGCAGCCAGGGCGGGTCCCGACTCCCTGCTGCTGCTGCCGCGGCAGTTTTAAAAGCAGTGTATACAGCTGCATTGTGAAAGCTTTCCTCTGTTATCGCCTTTTATCCATGTTTTTTTTTTTTTTTTTTTTTTTTTTTTTAAATCGGTAGCTGATTTTGGCTTTGTATTCGGTCGGCGGGACTTGTTCTGTGCCATTTGCATCTAAAATGGGCTCAAAATTAAGCACAGCACAAAAAGGAGTGTATTATCATATTACTGGAATTTTAAATAATGCAAAAGTAAAGTTCTCTAAAGGAAAATTGAAACAGTTTATAAGGTGGCTTTTTCTACACTTCCCACAAACTTCTCCTGAGGAAGTCCACAATATACAATTTTGGGATAAAGTAGGGCATGAATTGATAACCTTGGGACAGTCTGGGAATACATCCTCAGCTAAATTTGTGTTCTGGAGCTTACAAATTCGGACTGGTTTACTCAATAAAAGGGAATTGGAGAAAAAGCCAAATGTTAAGCCATGTACCTCTGCTCTCCCTGTGTCCCCCCTTCCAGCCCTAAAACTCTTACCCCAAAACTTGGTATTTTAACGAGAGCAAATCCTGCTCATGCGCTGGGAAGTCGACTCCCAGTGCAGGTTAAAATGCCTGAGTCCCCTTGTCCACAAGGCCCTGGCCAGGTCTCGTGGAAAACTTCCCAAAACCCTGTTTCCCCCGCTCTAAATCCCAGAGCACGTGTTAGCTTTTCGGAGAGCAGTGATCCCCAAAATGGCCCCCAGTGCCTAGGGGGTACCCAAGATGGAGGATGCCACGTGGCACCCTCCCAGACCTGGTCATCTTCTTCCCAAGATTCCCTTACGCATCCCAAAATTCCTTCCCCATTCCCCTCTCCTCCTGTTCCTCATGACACCTTCCCTCCCCCTCCCCTACCTGCTGTACCCTCAGCTCCGCCCCTCTACTCCTCCCAGGGGGCGTCTGCCGAGGTGATGTCACCAGGTGTCTACGCTCCCTGTTCCCACGGTATCCCCGCCCCCTGCCTCCCCCTGTCCCCGCCCCCTGCCTTCCCCCTGTCTCCACCCCCTGTTCCCATTGCGTCCCCGCCCCCTCCCTGGGTTCCCTCGGTGGGGGCACACCCACTGCATGTCCCCGAACCTGCTTCTGTGATCCCGTTGCTTCCAATGCAATGGATACAGGGCAGGAAGCTGCAGACCCAATACAGGGTCTCACTTTGTCGTTTGCCCCTGTTTGGTATCAGCCTGCAGCCCAAGGGGGAGCAGCCCAAACTGCTAATTGGAGTTCTTTTGGACGACAATTGATTAAGGAGATCTGTAAATCCCACAAGGAGTATGGTCCACACAGTCCATATTTCCGTGTCCTTTTAAATTCTGAATTGAGTAAAAATGTAGTGGTCCCGCATGATTTAAAACAGCTTTTCTCATGCCTCATGACCTCTACAGAATTCAAATTATGGGAATTAGCATGGAAACAACTGCTAAAAGAGGCTCTCCCAGGCTTGCATGCTGATCCAAACACAGCGAAAGATGCCAATGGCATGCCAATTACCATTGAGCATCTCTTCGGTGATGGTCAGTGGTCTTCCCCCTCAATCCAAGCAACTGTAATACCCGTACAAACACTCGAGAAGGTAAAAGAAGCAGCTGAAAAAGCATTCTTTTCCCTCCAACCTGAGGGGCCTTTTGAGCCCTACAGTAAGATCAACCAACTACCATCAGAGCCTTTTTTGAAATTTGTAGAAAGGTTAACTAGAGCCACTGAAATACAAGTTAAAAAAGAGAATGCAAGGGAAGAGGTTTTCGAGGAAATGGCATTTACAAATGCAAATGAACAGTGTCAAGCCGCAATTTTGAGCCTTCCTCTCGAACCCCCCCCACACTAAAAGATATGCTTCTAGTTTGTAACAGGAAAGTGCCTCTGATGAGTGTGGCTGAAGACACCAGACCAAGGCTGCTGCCAAGACCACCACAGCGTGTTGCCGTTGCCAGCCCTGCCCCCATTCCCTCAGCACAGCAGTACCCTGGGCAGCAGCGACAACCAGCAATGGTTGACCCCACAAAGCCATGCCTGCTTTGCAATAACCTTGGGCATTGGAGTAACCAGTGCCCCCTGAAAAAGCAATTTGATGAATTTAGAAATGGCACGGGAGGGAAATTACAAACACTCCGAGGGGGTCAACAACAAGAAAAAAACTGAAAGGGGAGCGCCGGCCTGCCAGGCGTGCAGACACAAAAAGAGCAGGCCAAGGGAATAAGGGAACCAAAACAAACCAAGTGCGCAGTAATATTACTATTTCTGTAAGTGAAGCAGATGCTTCAAAGACCACGTCTGCTGGTCCACTGTTGAAAATGCAAAAAAAAAACCTTTGTTATGATTTAAGTGAACCTATGTTAACCACGTCTTCTGTCAATGAGCCTTTCAGGTTGCAGCTGACAGAATCACTCCATCTCAAAGATACGGACTAGCATTTTGTCTCTGTCAACCCAGAACAGAAGGGTACTTGGCACTGTATTCACTGTACGTCATCATTGGGGACACCAAACACACACCACATGAGATTGAAATTGCTCCAGGAATGACAGCATCAGATCCTGAGCAATTCGTTCTCGGGCTGCACTGTTTCCACCCACCCATGTTTCTTACCAAAGGTCAAATTGTTGCACAAGCTATCCCTGTCCTGTTTTTGCCTGAAGGCACCGAAAAACAAGGGCCCACAGTCGCCCGGGCCCAAGTTATTGGGAAAGACAAACCCAAATTATGGTGTAATGTCAGTGGGGGTGGGGAGTCAAAACGCATTGAGATGCTTGTAGACATGGGTGCAGACTGCACAGTGATCCCAGTACAAGACTGGCCAGTACATTGGCCTGTGCAAAATGTTGTTGGTCAGGTTCAAGGTGTAGGAGGCCTGCAATTGGAAAGACAATCCAAAAGCATCATCCAAATAGAGGGACCAAACGGACAATTAGCAAATATCCGTCCATTTGTGTTAGATTATTTGGAACCTTTGTTAGGGAGAGATTTAATGGCCCAGCGGGGTGTCACAATTGATATTCCAGACTCCCCACAGCATTTTTGTACAGCGGTCATTGAACAACAGTGCCCCACCCAAAAATTGAAGTGGAAAACAGACAAACCAGATGAGGTGAAACAGTGGCCGCTCAGTAAACAAAAAATAAAGGCCATTGAGGAGCTAGTGGAAGAGCAGCTGAAAAAGGGTCACATTGTGGAGACCACGTCCCCGTGGAACTCTCCAGTGTTTGTCATTCAGAAAGCTGACAAAAAGAGATGGCGGCTCCTCCACGACCTCCGACAAATTAATAATGTCATTGAAGATATGGGCTCTCCCCAACCTGGTATGCCATCCCCAACAATGCTTCCCCAGGATTGGAAATTAGCTGTTAGTGATATAAAAGATTGTTTTTTCAATATTCCCCTCCACCCTGACGATGCACCACGTTTCGCATTCTCGGTCCCCACCATCAACATGGAAGCCCCAATGAAAAGGTACCATTGGACAGTTCTCCCTCAGGGCCTTAAGGTCTCGCCAGCGATCTGCCAGTGGTATGTCTCTTCCCTGCTTTCCCCAGTGCATGCAGCTGCAGAAAAGGCCATCATCTATCATTATATGGATGATATCCTTGTGTGTGCCCCCAATGATGATTTACTCACACATGTGCTTGACCTAACAATCCATGCATTGATTGTTGCAGGGTTTGAGCTCCAGGAAAAGAAAATTCAAAAGATGCCACCTTGGAAATATTTGGGCCTAGAAATTGGAAATAGGACCACTGTCCCTCAAAAACTAGAAATCAATCCAAGGATCAAGACCCTTGCAGATGTCCACAAGTTGTGTGGGTCTTTGAATTGGGCAAGGCCATGGCTCGGTCTGACTAATGAAGATCTTGCCCCTCTTTTCAATTTATTGAAAGGGGGAGAGGACCCAGGTGCTCCTAGGTCTATTACCCCAGAGGCACGGAAAGCTCTAGAAAAGGTTCAGATTGCAATGTCCACAAGACAGGCCAACCGATGCCGGCCTGACCTGCCATTCAAATTTATCATCTTAGGTAAGTTGCCACACCTCCATGGAATCATTTTCCAGTGGGAGGAAAAACAAACTCCTAAGGTAAAGGAAACACCTAAAAAGGGCCAGGACAAGAGGGACCCTCTCTTGATCATAGAATGGGTTTTCCTCAGTCACAAAAGGTCCAAGAGAATGACAAAGCCTCAGGAGCTGGTAGCAGAACTGATCTGGAAAGCAAGGACCCGGATCAGGGAGTTAGCAGGATGTGACTTTGAGTGCATTCACATTCCAATTGAGTTAAAATTGGGTCAAAATACTATGCAAATATTGGAACAATTGTTTCGAGAAAATGAAGTGTTGCAGTTTGCTCTGGATTCCTACTCAGGACAAATTTCTGTCCACCGGCCTGCCCACAAAATGTTCGAACAAGATGTTCAATTTATTCTGAAATTGAGAAGTGCTCTGAGTAGGAGACCTTTAAAAAACGCTCTGACTGTCTTTACAGAGGCGTCCGGGAGGTCCCACAAGTCTGTTATGACTTGGAAGGATCCTCAAACCCAACAGTCGGAGACGGACATTGCTGAGGTGAAAGGTTCACCTCAAGTTGCTGAATTGGCTGCTGTTGTTAGGGCTTTTGAAAGGTTCTCAGAACTATTCAATCTGATTATGGATTCTGCATATGTGGCAGGAGTAGTGTCCAGGGCAGATCAAGCAATACTGCAAGAAGTGTCTAACATCGCACTTTTCGAATTGCTCTCAAAACTTGTAAAGTTAGTCACTCGCCGGGAGCAACCATTTTATGTGATGCACATCAGGTCACATACAGACTTGCCAGGGTTTATCGCTGAAGGCAACAGAAGGGCAGATGCTCTTGCTGCACCTGCAGTGATGGCCACTCTCCCAAATGTTTTTGAACAGGCAAAAATCAGCCACCAGCTTTTCCACCAAAATGCACCTGGCCTAGTTCATCAGTTTCACATCACTCGAGAACAGGCCAAAGCGATTGTGGACACATGCCCAAATTGACAACAACATGCACTCTCTACAGTGAGTACGGGAGCAAACTCTAGGGGGTTGAACAGTTGTGAACTATGGCAAACAGATGTTACACACATACAGTCATTTGGACGGCAGAAATACGTTCATGTTAGTGTAGATACCTTTTCTGGAGCGGTCTATGCCTCTGCCCACACAGGAGAGTCATCTATCGATGCCATTAAGCACCTCTTACAGGCTTTTTCTTTCATGGGCATCCCCAAGGAGTTGAAAACTGACAATGGGCCTGCCTACAAATCCAAGGAATTTGGGAGCTTCCTACAGCAATGGGGAGTAGAGCACAAAACTGGCATCCCCTACTCCCCTACAGGTCAAGCCATTGTAGAAAGGACTCACCGTGACATCAAAAGAATCCTGGACCAGCAACAACAGGTTCTGAAGGTGGAACCTCCCCACATCTGGTTGTCCAGGGCGCTGTTCACAATCAATTTTCTGAATTGTTCCTTTGACAGCCTGAACCCGCCCATCCTACGCCACTTTGGGGGGAGCGGTCATAGGTTGATGAAAGAAAAGCCTCCGGTTTTAGTAAATGACCCTGAGACTAGGAAGACGGTGGGACCTTACAAATTGGTTACTTGGGGACGTGGATACGCCTGTGTGTCCACCCCCTCTGGGTTAAAGTGGGTTCCTTCCAAATGGGTAAGGCCCTATGTTCCCAAGGTCTCAGAGAAATAGACAGAAGCGCCCCAGGTTGCCAATGCTGCCTGGAGAAGGAAACGCCGCACGTGTTCTCTGGAGGAAATTCCATTTAAGCCTCCTTTCTGGAATAGTTTGTAATATGTTTGTCTTAAGTTCCTTGTACCAGTTTAGATCCCATGGTTCGTGTGTAGCCTCAAGATGCCACGAGACCAAGCCTGCTCCTCGTCCTACTCGTGATCTTCCCACCAGCGATCTCCTGGATAGTCCCTCAGCCCAAAGCACGTATGGACTACCTTGGCAAAAGACCTCGGACATCAAGAGAGAAACTGATGACTGGCTGAGTGGACTGTTCAAAGGCTGGGGACTCTCGGGCTGGGTGGGATCTATTCTGACAACTGTAATTTTAGTATTGTTTGTATTAGTTATCGTTGTTGTAGTTGTTAGCATTGTTTTTGGACTAGTCAAATGCATGGTTCTCAAGTTGATTTCAAGCTCATCTCCCCCTCCTGAAGTTTACCATTTGGAAGCCCTTAGTGCTTCCATGAACGACATAGAACCTTCAGTGGAAAGCACTGAACCTCCTGTAGAGGAGGAACCAATTTACCAACCATGGATTGGCAAGCATTCTGCACCACAAACCCAGTCCTCTTCTTTTTAAACAAAACTAGGGGCCTTTGTTGCAGTGGTTTCCTGTCTCACCTATCCCAACTCCCTCAGGTGCGCCAACCTTTCCCCCTCCCCCTTTTGCCCTCCTGCCTAAGAGCTGTCCATCAATCTTAACATTCCAGCAGGGCATCGTGTGGTTGGCAGATGCTCCTCAGGTCTGGGCTCATTGGCTTGTCCAAGTGTCTGTATCCCGGGACCCTTCCCCTGCTCACACCTGGTTGGCCCTCACCTGTCCCTGGGGCTTAAAAGGACACGAGACCATGCGGCCGGGGTGTCTGTCTGGGAGCTGTTACCACATTCAGAGGTCTACCATGCTGAAATAAAACTCTGGATTAAAGACTCTATGACAGAACCCGCTCCTTTTCTCTTCACTGCCGCTTGAACCTTTTCCACCAAAAGTAAACTGAGTTCCTACTTTGCCTGGATTTGTTCCGAGTGCCCAGCTGCAGCACCTAGCCGGCCAAAGGTATCTCTGCGGTGAAAACACCACAGCTGCAGCCTTTGGTCCAGCAGCGAGGCCAGAAGAAGCCAGGCACCCCCACACCCGGAAACCATCGGGGTTTAATATTTAATAGCCCATAATTTGAAAATTATAATAATTTGGAGGGGCGGGGGTGATATTTTCCATTCCAAGGGAGGCTCCTGCCTTCCTTAGCAGACACCTGTCTTTCAAACCAAGATGATATGCCTCTAAATTGTTGTAAGCCACGATTTGAGTTGCATCTTACAGGAATTACTGCAGCAGGAACCACCCAAACGAATGGAGGAGAAGCCTTACAAGAAGCAGTGCAGGTGCAGCAGTGACCTGACCTGAGCTGGCTTTGGTGCCCAGTAACTCCAAGCAGCACACCACCTCTCCTGTCCCAAGTGACCAGCAGAACAGATGAAGCCCAAAGTCATGAACAAGATTAATTCAACAGACATTTTGTGGACATTTTATGGACATTTTGCAGGGGTGGTCCATAGACTAAGGAAACAATATCTGTATATTATATCAAAGAACGGGAAGGGGGGTGTTGGGTAATGAGGTTGTATTAGATAGGGTGGGACCATGTGGCAGGACCTTTCACCTCTGATACAGCAAAAGCTTATTTCCCTGTAACATATGGCTAGGTTAGGCCAGAATGATTTGTCATGTGATGAATTATCTTGGCTGAGAACTTCCTTAGCCAGCAATACACATCCTGTCTTGAATGGTGAGAAAGGAAAACCTAAAATTAGTTACTGCAGAACACTAGCATTTTTACAACTATAAAAGACCACCATGATTTTCATGAAATCAGAAATCTCTTATACACACTCTGAGTGTGTGGAGGGTTCTCGATGTTAAGACATTGAGTTACTTCCCTGGGATTGAGAGAAATTAGGAGATTCTCTGCACACTGCTATCATTTGTTGGTAAGTGACTGACTCCTAATCTATACTATTTTTTCATTAGCTGTAACATAAAGTACCTTTATTATTATTGTGCACTGTATTTTTTATCTACTAGTAGCTCTTTTGTGTTATCCTGTGTAGTAAGTAATCTGTTTAAGCCTTATGTCTGTTTCCTTGGCCTATTCAAATAAATAATTCATGTTGTAATAGGCTTGATCAGTCATTACTAAGAACTCGGGAGCGAGAGTGGGTTTTGGGGTGCTGGCCGCCTCAATAAAGCCACTGCCTACTGCCAGAAACCTGAAAAGGCAGGGATTTGTCTAAACTCTCCCTTCTCCATTTGAAACAGACCTGAGCATAATGTAAATGGTATGGAATAAGGGGTGGAATCCTTGTGCTCCCACGTTTCACAGGCATGTTCTATGGGATGGCAGTGAATTAATTACTTGGTTTGCTTTGCTTGTGTGTGTGGCTTTTGCTTTCCCTATTAAACTGTCTTTATCTCAACCCATGAGTTTTCTAGCTTGTAATGTCCAATTGTCTCCCTGATCCTGCTGGCAGGAGAGTGAGCAAGCAGCTGCATGGGGCTTGGCTGCTAGATGAGGTAAAACAGAATCAATTAGGTTGGAAAAGACCTTTGAGATCATCAAGTTCAACCTATGACCTAACACCACCATGTCAACTAGACCATGGCACTAAGTGCTGCATCCAGTCTTTTCTTAAACATATCCAGGGACGGTGACTCCACCATCTCCCTGGGCAGCCCATTCCAATGCTGCATCACCCTTTCTGTGAAGATTTTCTTCCTAATGTTGAACCTAAACATCCCCTAGCACAGCTTAAGACTTTGTTCTCTTGTCCAATTGCTAGTTACCTGGGAGAAGAGACCGACCCTCACCTGGCTAAAACCACCTTTCAGGTAGTTGTAGAGAGTGATAGGGTCTCCCCTGAGCCTCCTCTTCTTCAGGCTAAACAACCCCAGCTTCCTCAGCCACTCCTCATAAGACTTGTGAGGACTTGTCCTCCATACCCTTTACCAGCCTTGATGCCCTAAACAATGACACCAGGTCATCAATTAAGAAGTTAAATAGCACTGTCCCCAATACTGAGCCCTGGGGAACACCACTCATGACTGACTGCCAGCTGGTTGTAACTCCATTCACCACCACTCTCTGGGCCTGGCCATCCAGCCAGATTTTTACCCAGCGAAGAGTTCACCTGTCCAAGCCATGGGAAGCCAATTTCTCCAGGAAAATGCTGTGGGAAATGGTGGCAAAGGCTTTAGTGAAGTCTAGGTGGACAATATCTACAGCTTTTCTGTCATCTACTAAGCAGGTGACTTTGTCATAGAAGGAGATCAGGTTTGTCAAGCAGGTCCTGCCTTTCATAAACCCATGCTGGCTGGCCCTGATCCCCTGATTGTCCTGTATGTATCACATGATGGTATTCAAGATGATCTGCTCCATGCCCTTCCCCGGCACAGAGGTCAGGCTGACAGGCCTGTTGTTCCCCAGATCCCCCTTTTGACCCTTCTTATAGATAGGTGTCACATTTGCTAATTTCCAGTCACCTGGGACCTCCCTGGTTGACCAGGGCTGCTGGTAAATGATTGAAAGTGGCTTGGTAAGCACTTCAGCCAGCTCCCTCAGTACCCTTGAGTGAATCTCATCTACCCCCATTGACTTGTGGAGGTCTAAGTGGCACTGCAGGTCACTGACCATTCCCTCCTGGATTATGGGGGCTTTATTCTGCTCCCCATCTCTGTCTTCCAGCTCAGGAGGCTGGGTACCCTGAGGACAACTGGTCGTACTAAAGATTGAGGCAAAGAAGACATTCAGTACCTCAGCCTTTTCCTCATCCTTTCTTATTATGTTTCCCCCCTCATCCAAAAAAGGATGGAAATTCTTCTTCTCCCCGCTTTTGTTGCTGATGTATTTGTAGAAACACTTTTTGTTGTCTTTTACAGCAGTGGCCAGATTAATTTCTAGCTGGGCTTTTTGGCCCTTCTAATTTTATTCCTGCATGAGCTCATGACATCCTTGTAGTCCTGAGCTGCCTGCCCCTTTTTCCAGAGCTGATAAACTCTTTTTCTCCCTGAGTTTGAGCTAAAGCTCTGTTCTGCCACACCAGTTGTCTTCTGTGCTGGCTTTTCTTTCAGCATGGAAATGGCCTGGTACTGCTCCTTTAAGATTTCTTTCTTAAAACCCATCCAGCCTTCCTAGAATCCTTTGCCCTTCAGGACTGCCTCCCAAGGAACTCTCTCAACCAGTCCCCTAAACAGGCAAAAGTCTGCCCTCCAGAAGTCCAGGGTGGCAGTTCTGCTAACTCCAGCATTTTGTGGGGCCCAGAACTACACACAGTACTCAAGGTGAGGCTGTACCAATGCTAAATACAGAAGGATAATCACCTCTTTTGACCAGCTGGTTATGCTGTGTTTGATGTACCCTGGAACACATTTTGCCCTCTTGGCTGCCAGGGAACACTACTGAGTTATGTTGAGCCTGTTGTCAGTTAGCACCCTCAAATCCTTTCCAGCAAGCATGTTCTCCAGCCACTCCTCTCCCAATTTATACTTGTCCCTTGTGCAGAATCCAGCATTTGTTCTTGCTAATTTTCATGCCATTAATGACCGCCTAATGCTCCAATCTATATATATACACCTCTGCAAGGCCTCTTGGCCCTCAAGAGAGTCAGCAGCACCTCCCAGTTTGGTATCCTCTGCAGACTTGCTGATGGTGCATTCAACTCCTGCCTCCAGATCACTGATCAAAATATTGAACAGAACTGGCCCTAGAATTGAGCCCTGAGGAACACTGCTAGTGAACAGTCACTAGCCTGATGTAGCCCCACTAACTACAACCCTTTGGGCTCTGCCCTTCAGCCAGTTCTTCACCCAGCGCACCACAAACCTGCTCATCTCACAGTCGGACAACTTGTCCAAAAGGATGCTGTGAGGGACAGTATCAAAAGCCTTACTAAAATCCAAGAAAACCTACATCCACCACCTTCCCTTCATCCACTAGGTAGGTGACCTTATAATAGAAGGATATCAAATTAGAGAGGACTTCCTAGGAAGTTGCTGGACATTGTCTGCTGATAGAAAGTAGAAAATAAAACTTTTTGCTCCTATGCATAGCCTTTGCTTTTCTTCAATAAAATGCCTTTATCTCACCCCATGAGTTTTTCATCTTACTTTCTCCCCATCCTGTTGACAAGGGGGAGTAACAGAATGGCTTAGTAGGTACCTGGCAGCCAGTCAAGGTCAACCCACCATAGGTAGATGCAAGTGAACTTCAAGTAGTAGAATGCAAGTGTTTTGTCCTTACTCGTTGTGGTGCATCCCTCACCTCCCCCAGGCTGCACTATGATCTCAGAAATGTTTGTTAGGCCTTGGGCTTGATGAACAGCACCTGGGCTCAGCTCCTCTTGAGTTTATCAGAAACACTGCTTCCAGGAACTAGTGCTGGCTTATGAGCTCCTGCTCTTTTTTTAATGAACAGCCTTGGAAAATTTTTTTGCCTGAATAACAAGTCAAGTGGAATGATATTTTTGTTCTCACACTTTCAAAGATAGTTTCCGACCTGAAGTGTGGCCAGGATGAAACACTGTTATGACCAAAGCCCACTCTCCTGCGAGCCTATAAACAGCAGTCCAAACTGAGATCTTTTGAGCTCTCCTGGACCACGGCAGCTGCAACCAGCAACCTCCCTCTGAGTGGAGCCTCTCAGAGCCAGCAAACTCTCAAGTTTGCTATACTTGAGGACTATCAAATGACAACAGATCCTGGGCTGATACCCCCATTCCTCAAGGCTCAACCCTTCACCAATTGCGAAGATGCAAAGGCATCTGAAGTGAGTATTTCACTACCTTTGAGGGGAATTTTTCACAGGTACATTGTGCAGACTCTTTATGTGTTCATGCAGGTGCGCATATGCTATATCAAATGTGGGAGAAATGCTGCTCTCCTAGATTCTTAAGTACTTTAGATTTCTAAGTTAGGCCTCTAAGTAAATTACTGTTGTGGTATACTAAATCCTATATGAATCCTTTGCTAAATTGTTTAAGTTAAGTTATAGTTTAAGTTAAATACTGTTAAAGTGCTGTTAAACTTAAATGCTGTTGGGCCTTTAGGCCCTATTCCTTTTTATTGTTACCCTTTCTATCCTTTTGTCTCTCCTTCTCCTCCCTCCCCCCTCCATCCCCACCTCCGCATAGATAGTTTTATTTCGGTTTGGATTGATATGGTCCCACATGACATCATTATCTCCAAATTGGAGAGACATGGATTTGATGTATGGACTATTCAGCGGATAAGGAATCCTCTGGATGGACACAGCCAGAGACTTGTGGTCAATGGCTCTATGTTCAGGTGGAGGCCAGTGATGAGTGGTGTCCCTCAGGGCTCTGTCTTGGGACCTATGCTCTTTAATATCTTTATCAATGACATAGTGGGATCGAGTGCACCCTCAGCAAGTTTGCAGATAACACCAAACTGAACAGTGCAGCTGACACGAGAGAAGGAAGGGATGCCAGCCAGAGGGACCTGGTCAAACCTGAGAATTGGGCCCATGAGAACCTCATGAAGTTCAACAAATCCAAGTGCAAGGTGTTGCATCTGGGTCAGGACAATCCCAGACGTGAGCACTGACTGGGAGAAAAACTCCTTGAGAGTAGCCCTGCTAAATATTCTATACATTTATAAATTTGAAAGGTCAGTGAAAAACAGTTCTTTAAAGTGAAGTGTTGCTTGTAGAAGAGTAGCACAGCTATAGAAAAGAAATCATAGCCCTGTAATACTGATAATTTAAATATTGTAATTAACACTGAAATCATCAACAAGGGCAAATGAGAACTTAAACTACTTACTCTACTGGTGTGTTGTGAGTTTGGTTTTTACACACACACACAAAAGATTACTCCTCCGCATCATAGCACTGTATGTTATTTTCTATTTATATACAGGTCTTTCGGATTTTTCATGGAAAACAAGTAACATCCTGCATAATTAAAAAAGAAAAAATAAAGGAATGTGGGGAAATAAAGTTGCAAAACTGACAACCCTTCCCAGAAAGGGAGGAAAAAACAGAGAACAGTGATCATGATACTGCTGGTGTTTTAAGAAGTGGAGGAAAAAATGCACTAAGAACTGGCTCTGAAACTAATGCATATTTGCATACCCATGAAAATAAATGATAACCAGAAGATCTTAAGGAAGTATTTAAGAGGAAGAATAAACATTTAAAGTTATTAAAGTTATTTGGTGAAAAGTTGTATATTGGGCTATGAAAAAATGTACTTTCAGAGAACACCTGCATAAGTTTGTAAGTATATGAACAGGTTTTCTTCAGAAATTAGCAAAACTGGTTTAAATTCCTTTTAACTGAGCTGTCAAAACCAACCTGTAGCTCAAGAATTCACACTGTATTCTATGCTTATCCCCTCTTGCTAGAATGTTTTTTCAGAACACAAAAAACCTAGCATCCTGGGAAAACAACACTCCCCTTATGAACTGGACCAGTATTTGGTAGCACTTACCAACACCTAGAATAATTTACAGATGTGAGAATTCAGCAGAGAAAGAAGGTAATGTTACTATGTTATTGTACTTCAAAAGATTATATAACTGGAAGGACTATCTGTGAATAGACTTTGAGGAATTGCCTCTACAGACAAGCAAAATATATGCCTCAAACATTTAGTTCTTCTTGTCCTGTATTAGTAGGGAGGTGAAAAAATATGGCAAGAAGGAAGCCAAGACTCTAAGAATGAAGACCATCTTGGAATCTTTTTTCCCCCTAGTATACCTTGTTTGTTCTACAAAAAATGTGTATTAATTTCTTACTTTGATAATAATTTTTATTAAAAAATCTTGCTTCTAAATTATTTTATTTATTGCACATGTAGCACAAATGGAAAAGAAATGGAAAAGTACATTCACCAAGATAGGACTTTAGAGTGAGAACTTTTGACAGGGACAAGAGACAGATCCTCCTCCTCTTAGCTTGAAAAAATTTTGCAGAAAGCCTTATGTCTGACCTGAACTTGATTCAACAACATAAACACTTAATTATATCCTGGATTTCCTGAGATTTTGCATAAATATATATATTGGCAATAACAAACAAAAAAACTCACAGAAAGGGAAAAAGTTAGGATCTCAGAAAGCAGGGTATCCCTCCCCTTATATACAGGTAAGGCTTTCTGGAAGTCTATCCTATGGATAAATAGAGCACACACAAGAACAGACACCTCCCTCTGCCTTTCATAGTTCATTGGGTGTATGTGGCAAGAAGTTAAGGACTACCCTGCACCTGCCACAGCTGGTTCCAGCCTGCTCAGCAACAAATCCATCACAGGCCAAAGCTAAACCAAACATCAAAGCTGGCAGCACCTCTGTGGAAACATTTAAAAATGGGAGAAGGGAACAAAAATAAGTGAAAAACAACAGAGGAAACACCAAGGTCAGAACAGAAAGAGCTTCATAGCAGAGCAAACATTCCTGAAGGAACTGCAGTCTGCAGAGAACCCATGCCAGAACAGAAAAAGTGACAAGGAATGAGCAGCAGAGAAGCTGCTATATGCTGACCATAACAACTTAGACATACACACACTGCATCACTGAAGGGACTGAGTGCAACCTGCAGACATAAGGGGCAAGGGGAAGAGTTTGGAGTAAAGCAGAGGCCAGGAAAAAGGGAAGGAAAAGTGTTTTCCTAAGTGTGTTCTCCATAAGTCTTTTAATGTTTGTTTTGATTCTGTTTCCCAATATTTGAATTATATATATATATATATATATATATATATATATATATATATATGAATGACTTGGCAATAATTAAGCTTTTTCAAAACCTCACTCCTCTGGTGATTAAATTCCCCAAGTCTGTTTTGCTCATGGCAGTTAATTGGCAAGTGATCTCCCTGTTTTTGTTTTGACCCACAAAACTTGCTCCTGTTCTTCCTATTTTTTCCCACCACATCCTTGCTTCATATTTAAACTTGCTCTACCCTCACCCAAACATAGTCTCCCAGAATTGTGGTTAGAGGCCTCAGCATGACTGACAACCAGGATGTTCATTCACAGCAAAGAATCCTGTCCCAAGTCATTACCATTTTAAAATATACTTTTAATCCAACATTGACAGCTACATCTCTAGTCATATGAATTAAATTTGCCTCATCATCCTCTCTATACAAGCCAACACTGCTATAACTGAGGGTAGGAGTCAGTCAATCCCTCCTTCCCCCCAACTTTAAACAAGTGAATTGTTAGTGATAAATAACATAGAGAATAGAAATTTTCAGTTTCCCTGAAGTTGCTGAACAGAGCTTAATGACTAACTGGCAAAAAAAGATAAAAGGATGTAAAGGTATGCACACAGGATGAGAAACATAGCTGGAACCAGTGGAGAAATGGGTAAAGAGGCCTACAGTAAGTTTTTTTGCAAGTTACGTAACAAGAAGCAACAGCACATGCCCAAAGAAAAAGTTCAAGGAAAGGTCACCTTTAATATCAAAGCATTCAGTGAATACAACCACCAGAGACCCCTTTTGATGACCCTCCAGGACCATAAAAGGACTTCCAGTAGGAGGCAGATGCATGCAAATTAGTTCTAAGGAAGTGATGTTTATGTATCAGATAGGAGATATGCTGTAATGAATATGTATGATGATGATGGATAAATACCTTGTTGTAAAGTCTCATTGAACACACAGAATAAGGAGAGATCCTCTGTGTTTTCTACATAAAGAATGCCTGCTTTCTAATGCTTCAAATTGTGTTAATTTATTCTGGCCGATTTCAGTGTCATTAGGACAGCACATAAACCAGAAGAGAGGTTGCTTGCTCTGTCTTATGGTTGACACCTAACAATAAAGTATGTTTATACTTATAAAATGGGGGGGACAGAGGACACACATAGAAGATCAAAAGAGATTTCATTCACAAATACTAGCAATAAAAATAAGCCAGTAGTCACCTGAGGTGCCCTCAGCAGTCAATGGACCAAGAGAGATTTCTATCTTGAGTCCCTTCTAGAAAAAGCCTTTTCCTTAGTAGAGATGACCCTATGGGACCTGAGGGCAGCTTTTGTGAATGGTCCCGCTACTCACAAAATGTCAAGCAATAAGTACTTAATGATTTCTGATTTCCAATTTCCAAATACATCAAACACCTGTGTATTCTCAAACTCCAAAAGCATTTAAGAGTCAGATTTTTTAAAAGTATTTGTACCACGCAAGAGACAGAATTTTCTCTTAAGCTGTTTTTTGAAGACACTCCTGTCAGTGGATATTTTGACAGAGCAGATATCCTATAACTGCCACTCCACTGATGGCAAATCAACCATTAATGAAACCTTGTGTCTTCTTTCAACATTAAGATAGAGATCTTATGACTGCCCAATATACAGGAGATTAAGGAACAGGATAGACAAATAACCATCCCAAATCATACAGATGTAGCTGTCTTTTGAGTACAAGATGTGTTAGACAACCTACATTTTCCAAGCCTTATTTTCATTATTTGTACAATTCCTAGAAAATTTAAAGACAGTTTACTCTCCAAACATTTTACAATTCAAATTGAAGACCAGATAAGTTACAGATATGTGGACGTTCTCAGAGAGAAACAGATAGTTTCCCAGGCATCGTTCAGGGAAAGCTGTGAGAAGCTCAGAGAACAGAATGAGAAACAATTCTTAAGTCTCTGCAGCTGGTGTTTGTGAACATGTGTTCCACGTGATGTTTATGGAAAGATGGTGTTGTTCCTAATTAACCAATTGGGTGACAGGTGTTATTAAGAACCAATCAAGTTCTGGGTAAACGATGTTGCTTATAAAAATGTGAAGTTTTGTAATAAAGGAGTTTTTATGCCTTCTGAAAATGCATGGAGTTGTGTTGCCTTCATTTCTGTTTCTGACTCAACGATGACAATGATATACAGAAGAACTAAAAAAAAATGTTCATTGGTATGATGATGGCCATTATCTAAGCATACCAGAGACCTAAGAACTGTGCTGAATTTTAGTTATGTTTGACACAGTATTTGAAAAAGGATAACAGGAAAACTTAACATGAATGTGTTATGAGCAAAAAAGTTTACTGATTTTTGGGGAATTTCGAACAATTTAATTTGTTGTCAATTAAAAACTTCTAATTACCAGTTCTGTTAGTGAAACAAACAAAAAGCCATGCTCATTCTCCCTCAGAAATCACAAAATAACAGAATGGTTGATGTTGGAAGGGACATCTGGAGGTGATCTGGTTCAACCCCCCTGCTCAAGCAGGGCCACCTAGAGCCAGTTGTCTAGTACCATGTCCAGACAGATTTAGAATATTTCCAAGGACAAGGACTCCACCATCTCTCTGGGTAACCTGTCCTGTAGGAGCGTCAGGGGGTAGGACAGTCGGGACGGATGGAGACAAGAGATCTCTGAAGCCAGGTCGTGGAACTTGCGGTTTATTGCAAAGGGCGTGGGTGCAGGGGCCCTGCTTGGAGCTGCCAGCCACAGCTCAGAGCAGGCCCGAGAGAAGAGAGTGGTAAAGAGGATGAGAGAGAGAGAGAGAGAGAGGATGAGAGGGTAAGAGAGTAAGAGCGTAAGAGAGTGAAGTTCCTGTTACAATACAATAAATCTTCTTCTGTGTTGAATATTCTAATTCTCACTAACTAATCCAGTACAATATACAAACCCTATAGCATTTACATACAGCCTATAAGAATCATTACATTACCATACTGTGTTACATTTTAAACCCTTAAAACTACTCTTTGGACCCCTTCTGCTAAGCTAGTAGGGTCTGCTCTGACCCTTGGACCTGTCTGCAAGCAGAGGGTATTGTTTCATCAAAAGGGGATTGCCTTCAGCCAGCCACACCATTGCTTTCCAGTTGTTCAGTAACTAAGTTATCTCAAAGCATGCTTTCATTTCAATCTCACTTCTAGTTTCTATATTCTCAAAATCTTTTGCCAGGCAATCATATTTATAAGGCTTTCCTGTTTCATCTTCCCCAACACTGTCCCAGTGCTCAGACACCCTCACAGTAAAGAAGTGTTTTCTAATGCTCAGATGAAATCTCCTATGTTTCACTGTGTGCCTATTCCCTCTGGTCCTGTCCCTGTGTACCACTGGAAAGAGTCTGGCTCCATCTTCATTACAGCTTCTCTTCGGGTATTTATAGATAGTAGGATTCTACCTGAGCCTTCTTTTCTTCAGGCTAAACATTCCCAGCTCTCTGTCTTTCTTCAGATACGAGATGTTCTAGTCCCTTAATCATCTTAGTTGCCCTTCACTGGGCTCAGTCCAGTATGTCCATATTTCTCCTGTACTCTGGAGCCCAGAACTGGACATGGTAGTCACACACACAATCACTAGGTTGGAAGAGACCTTCAAGATCATCGAGTCCAACCCATGCCCTAACACCTCAACTAGACCATGGCACCAAGTGCCACATCCAATCTTTTTTTAAACACATCCAGGGATGGTGACTCCACCACCTCCACGGGCAGACCATTCCAGAACTTTATCCCTTATTCTGTCAAAAACTTTTTCCTAATATCCAACCTTTATTTCCCTTGGCACAGCTTAAGACTGTGTCCTCTCATTCTGTCAGTTGCTGCCTGGAGAAAGAGACCAACCCCCACCTGACTACAACCACCTTTCAGGAAGTTGTAGAGAGTGATAAGGTCACCTCTGAGTCTCCTTTTCTCCAAGCTAAACAAACCCAGCTCCCTCAGTCATTCCTTATAGGGCTTGTGTTCCAAGCCGCTCACCAATCTCATTGCCCTCCTCTGGACATGCTCAAGCGTCTCAACATCCTTCCTAAACTGAGGGGCCCAGAACTGGACACAGTACTCAAGGTGCAGCCTCACCAGTGCCGAGTACAGGGGAAGAATGACCTCCCTGGTCCTGCTGGCCACACTATTCCTGATACAGGCCAAGATGCCATTGGCCTTCTTGGCCACCAGAGCACACTGCTGGCTCATGTTCAGTCAGCTGTCGACAAGTACCCCCAAGGTCCCTTTCCACCTGGGCACTGTCCAGCCACACCATCTCCAGCCTACAGCATTGCAGGGGGTTATTGTGGCCAAAATGCAGGACTCAGCACTTGGACCTATTAAACTTCATCTTATTGAATTCCACCCATCCATCCAACCATTCCAGGTCACTCTGCAGAACCCTCCTACCTCCCAACAGATCGACACATGCTACCAGCTTAGTGTCATCTTCAAATTTACTAATGAAAGATTCAATACCCTTATCCATGTCGTCAATAAAAATATTGAACAGAACTGGTCCCAGCACAGACCCCTGAGGGACACCACTGGTGACTTGCCGCCAACTGGTGCAGCACCATTCACCATCACTCTCTGGGCCCAGCCATCCAGCCAGTTCTTAACCCAGCAAAGAGTGCTCCTGTCCAAGCCATGGGGCTGCCAGCTTTTCCAGGAGTATACTGTGTGTGACCTCACCAGTACTTAATATAAGGGAAGGATCACCTCCCTTGACCTGCTGGCAATATTTTGCCTAATGCAGCCAAGCATAACATCAGGCTTTTTTGCCACAAGGGCACATTGCTGACTCATGTTCAACCTGGTGCTCACCAGGATCTCCAGGTCCTTTTCTGCAAAGCTGCTTTTCAGATAGGTGGCTCCCTGCATGTACTGGTACATGAAGTTGTTCCTCAGGGGCAGAACTTGACACCTCCCTTTGGTGATTTTCATGAGGTTTTTGTCAGCCCATTTCTCCAGCCTGCCCAGGTCCCTCTGAGTGGCAGCACAACCCTTTGGTATGTCACTCCCTCCCTTGCTGAGGGTACACTCTGCCCCATCCATCCTGACCATTAATGAAGATGCTGAAAAGGACTGGATCCAGTACTGACCCCTGGGCTACACTACTAGCTACTGGCCTACAACTAGACTTTGCTACTGATCACCACTCTCTGGGTCCAGCCATTCAGACAGCTTTCAATCCACTTCATCATCCCTTGCCTCTGCAAAATCTCCCCTCTGTTCTGTCTCCAACCCCATCACCACACAAAAAAGTCTCTTTGATGGGGCAAGAGGCAGCTCAGGAAATTTGGGTCAGTGTGTGGTGGTTCCTGTACTGGTAGCAGTCCCTTTAGAGTCAGGCCTCTCAGCTCCTGCTCAGACTACCACTTGAGCTCCTGCTCTCTTCCTTTTCCAGCATGGTCTTGTGTCTCCTCTTTCTTCTCTGCTGCTGTTATTTCTTTTCTTCCTTTTTTTTTTTCAGCATTTACCACCCTTCCTTGCTTTATTTTCACAGAGGCACCACAAAGTTTACTGATTGGCTCATCTATGACCTGCAATGGGGTTCCTGATGAGCTGTCTAGAACCAACTCTAACCAGTACAGGGCAGTCCACAAATTTCTCCCACAGAGGTCACTCATTGAAGCCATACTCTGATCTCCCCCCATACCCCAACCTGGCCAATTATACCCAATTAAAAAAATGTCACAAGAGAAGTAATCTAGAACATGCTTTCTTCTATGCTGCTGGAAAATTTCAGATTTAAAAATCTCAACAGTAAGCTTGAAATTATACAGTGCAGTTACCTTTTTTGAACATATTAGGGAAGAATTTTTAATAAAGAAAATACATTCTAAACTAGGAAACCGTTGTGAAAATTATTATTTGATCTTAACACATATCAGACTAGAAATCTGATATTTGATATGTCTTTCAGTTGTGCTTCTTGGAGTAAGAAGTCATTATCTAGTAAAGTTCATTTTTACACTTAAATGTGATTAAGACAGGTTCAGAAAAAAAAAATGTAATTGATATTTTTGAAAGGGGGTGTCCTGGGGTGACTTTATGATGCTTGTATCCCCATTTGTCTGTTTAGCCCAGAAATAAGTTTTGCACCTTTAAGACTGTTTCCAAGAGCAAAGGCGGGGAGAGAAGAAGCGCAAAGTTTGTTATCAGAAACTGCACTTGCTCCCCTGCATCCTTCTGGAATGTGTTGTCTACAGCACAGACAGCAAGAGAGAGCTCTCCTTTGCTTTTAGTTAGTTTTCAGCTAGCTGAGGCAGAGAAGTTCCCTAGACTGTGGGTTTTATTTTTCTTGAAACTGTTTAAACCTGCTCTGGACTGAACACCCAGAAGAGCACTAAGAGCTCATGCCTGTGGCCCACCGGGCCAGGCCTGGTCCACGGCATTTCCGGCACAGGAGGGACTGATAAGAGACTGAGTGAGCCAAGCTACAACACATGAAGGGGACTCTCTGAGTTTGTCATCTCTTTAGATTGGCAAGAGGTTTTATTGTTTAATATTGTTCTTTTTTTTTTTTTGTGCTGGTGAATGCTTTGCCAGTTTAATAAACAAGTTTTTTTCCTCTTTTCGCCAAGGAAATCTTTTTTCCCAAACCAGTTGAGGGAGGGGTCACTTGGATTCGCTTTCTAGAGGCATCCAATTTGGAGGTTTTTCTCACAAATTTGCCCTAAACCAGGACAGGGAGTCAACTTAAGGTGTAGATAGGTGAAGGCTTTTTTTCAGAAATAAGCATAAACACAGCTTAGTATGCTTTAGATCAAGTAGATATTTACTCTTGTTAGATATTTACTGTTAGAATGGCTACCTAGAACAGAGGCTAGACAGAGTTAAAAGAATAAAGTAGGTATTTATTAAAGGCCTTCAGTAGATACACCTTGGGCAGTGCAAAAGCCTCGCAGAGACTACATCCAAGATGGACGATGGTTACGAGTTTCTCAGACAGATATAAGTTTGGTCTATTTGCATATCAGAGGTTAGTTGTCCAATTATAGCTTCAGGTAATGAAGTCCTATACCTCCGGTTTGCTTCCCCCCATTCACTTTTTTTTATACTTTTCAGGGCCTGAGGCAGAGGGTGTCCTTTGTTCTCAGGCCTGGAAGGATTGTTTTGTCTGACCAAAATGTGAAGAGAGCTTACTAACACTCTATATGGAGTTCAGAGTTATACACTAATGTAGTACAGGATCTGAAAAATATAAAAGCTAAGACTTAAGGCATCATTTCCCCCTTTAGAGGCTTGACAAGGCCTCTACCTTGTCGAGTCTCAATACTAAATATCCACTAGCAGTATGCATTTAACAACAGTATATATCTAACAACAGTAAACCCCATCTTGGGTGTAGTCTCTGCAAGGCTTTTGCACTGCCCAAGGTGTATCTATTGAAGGCCTTTGATAGATACCTACTTTATTTTTTTAACTTTGTCTAGCCTCTGTTCTAGATAGCTACTCCAAGGCATCAAGTGAACACTTCTGAAAATGTCAAGCTTACTTCTTCATTTTAGAAGTGACTGGCAACATCTGGGCAAATCAATATCACCTTAAGAAGCAGCACCAGTGGTAGACATCAGTTTGCTAAGTGAGGTTATACTTTACAACCTAGTCATCATAGTAATCTTAAAACAGAATAGTTACCCATGTTGTCTATATTCATTACTTGTTCTGACCTAATAGTAATGTGGGGAAACAAAAAACCCACCAAGCAATACAGTGGATAGAATTAAAAAGCCTTTGAGGTACACATTCAGAGGGAATTATCATCTTAATAGGCTAGACACAGTTACATAGGGAACTTGGTATTCAGGACTACCTCTGAACCACTAGGAAGACTCTGAAAACAGAAGGATGAGAGATCAACCAGTGACCTTAAACATTAACAATATATTTTATTAGTGCACGTTTATCCTAAAGCATTTCCAAACCTGCAGATACAAGCAGTCTTAAACTTGACCAAACAGATAGGCTCCCCAGAACTCTGACACAAAATCAAACAAGCCAAAACCTCCAGAAAGGAACATTAAGACTAACCAGGTTATCACACCACTGATCACTCCCAGAAAATGGAACTGCAGGGACTGAATCCAAAGCACTTCAATTAAAGTAGCTGGCACTGTTAATACAAGGGGACTGTCAGCTACAACATGGTCAAAGAATAGGAAAACATTCTCCTCAACCTCTCAAATAGTCAAATAAATTCACCTCCTACATTTCTGCATGTCATCACCAAATTCACATTTTAGATTAAAAGAGAAAGTTAATTCCAACCACTGTCACATAAAAAAAGTAATAAGTACTGTATAGTATTCAAATAAATAATTTCATCATTACTTGAAAATTACTTTAGCATTGCCAGGCCCATTTTACACTGTTCATAGATAAAATAAAAATTAGTTAACTAATATTTTGATTAGTTAATGATAGTTAGAGTAACTGAGTGCTGCACAAATTCACCAACATATCAAGTTACAGACTTTTGCTCAGATTTTTCCATCTAGAAATATTACAGTTGGCTTGGGAGCCATGACTTGAATACATATTTCAAAATGCAATTTGGATTACTCCACTCAAGTTTTACATTGTGGTAAACTCGATCCTATAATTTATAGTCTTCTCCAGTTAATCAACACTTGTTAATGGGGAGGGAAAAAGCAGGAGAGAAATTAAAGAATGTTTTACTATATGATACTTAATTCTAGCATTAAAATGCAGTAACTACTTCTAACTCAATAAGAACTATGATTATGCTATACCAGTGCTCCTCCAGTAGAAACTTCTAAAGCAAAATAACAAAAACAAAAAGTTAGGACATTACTTTAGGGCACTGCTCTGATAGAAGCCATGGCTATCAATGTGTTCATACTTTGAATAAAGACTGTGTTTTTAAATATAATCTTTGAAAATTAAACATTGACTATGAGTTACAGTAACACATATTTAGAAAGCAATAGAAAGCATCACATCCTTTGCACCTTGGGTACTCATCCTTACAACCTAGATATGCTGTTCCCCAGCAGATCATTTTACATATGCCCAAGAAATTAAAATGTTATTTTAGCTTTATGTCATTAAAAAACCCCAACCACCCAATAAAATATGTTATTTTCTTTGAAGTCAGAAGAGAGTACTCTGAATAAATGAGGCCGGTAGGTGCTGAACTGAACATTTGTCTTGTGTTAAAAGTCAGAAATATGCTGTTGTGTAGTTCAGTATCGCACTTCAGTTCACAATGCCATGCCTTTTACCTTTTTAAGAAAAAATGCTCCTATTAAGAACAAAACCAACACGCTTCTGTTTATACTGTTGTCATCACAAGGGCAAATAATTCTGTGACAGAAAACTAGCAACACAAAGAGACCTGGCAAGTGTTAATTTCAGTTTCATATCCTGTGATCTGTGAGCTATTTAAGATATTGACAAGGAGATACAGAGAAAGCCAAGAAAACCTATGCTATGTTTTTTCACTACACAATACCTATTCTAACATAAGTAGCTCAGGTTTTTTTTTAATAAGACTATGCCAAGTTAATACCTTATACTGAGCTATATCCCAAAATGAAAGAAATTACTAGATCATTTTTGCAAGCATAATACAGTATTTCATCTCTGCCAGCACTTTAGTGCATCAGCCCCCTCCCCCCAAAGAGATACGCGCATTCCAACCGAGCCTCTCTCAGCAGGGCTCAGCCAATTCTCGCCCTCCCTCCAGGCCTTGCTAGGTTCCCAAACCCCCTCTAATTTTAGGTTTGGATTTTGTTGTAAACGGCAAAACGAAATGAGAAAGACTCCAAAGTGACAATCCTTACCCTTGAAATCCCGCCATGGGCGCAATAAGGAGGGTGAATTCTTTTTTTTTTTTTTTAATGGGAGATGGATGAGAAGAAACAAAACACTAAATGGAGAAAAGGCTAAGCAGTGGAGACAGAGGGAGAAAGAGGAGAGCCCGTTGAAGGAACAGGGCGAACGTCAGCCATGTTGTGTGTGTTAGTCCAGTATTTACAAACCTGCAGCTGCAGCAGCGTTTTGAGTCTGGAAGAGAGGGGAAAGAAGGGAGGGGGAAAGAAAGGAGAGGAGGGAGGAGAGAGAGGGAATCGAGGGAGGAGGGGAAAGCGGCGACAGCAGCAGACAAAGGAACCCAGAAAAGCGCGAGCAAAGCGCGAGCATACGTCCACACACTCTGGGTGTCCCGGACAGCAGCGGTGGCGTGTGCAACTCCAGTGCTGCCAGCCCGACGCGTTAGCAACTTTCACAACTCCAGCCTTTGGCTACTGAGGCTCGGCCGAGCCCGGCCACCACCCTCACATCCCCTTCACCACATTTTTTCACGAGGGGAGCCAATAGATGACAGGTCAGAGACATACCTGTCTCCCTCAACGTGCACTATCGACAGAGAGGCTTATCTGCTGGGAGCCCCTTAGCGGGCCCCAGCCCACAGTACAATAGATCCACAGAGAGGAAGGGGGAATGTGCAGCTGTGACCCCTTCTCTCCAGCAACGGACGCGATGTGGGCGGGGTAGATACCGGGAGGGGCCATGCCAAATGAGAGCAGCAGTCCCCAAAGCCCAAAACAGTGGTAGTTGCCAAGGAGTCGGGGCAATACGTGGGAAGAGAGTCTGAAGACCCCCACTCTCGCCCGCCTCCCGCGGCTTTTAGGCGGGCTGCTGAGGCAGATAGTGAAGAAGAAACGGTTAAGAGACGGAACACCGCAAGTATAAAAATAACGTCAGCCGCAGGGAAGGAGGAGGGGAGGGAAAGCTACGAACCGCGGCTCCGAGCTCGTTCCACAGCGACTCCCTCCGGTTCTACCCGGTCCTAGGTTGTGCTTTCCTTTCCCTTCCCCCTTCCCTCGCATTCACTACTCACCTGCTGGGGGGATGGGCGCCTGGGAGTGCCAGGAGGATAGTCTAGAAGTGTTAGCACTGCAGCCGCAGCAGTCCTCCTGTCTCACTAGGCCACCCAGATTCTCTGCGGCAGCAGTATGGGGAACTGCTCCCCTTGTTTCGTTTGTCCCACTCCGCAGTCACCACTGCTGCCTCCAATTCGCCTCTGCTACATTCGGATCCTCCTCTCCGTACACGAACTCTACCACCAGGATGGAGGCCTCCTCACTTTCCTGCCAAATAGTGAGCTAGCCGCATCGAGACATTCAAAACACGGGACCGGACACCGCCCTCTTCCCCTCCACCAACACGCAGGCGCACTGGAAATTCCGAACTGCGACAGGAGCGCAGGAAGCAATCCTCCGCCTAATCCACCGCTACTCCGTACCGCGCAGGCGCTCCTTTTCCTCCACTGCCGTCTCTCGGCGCTCCGTCGAGGAGAGTGGCGTCGTAGCGGAGAGTGGTGTGGGCTTGTCCCCAGTTGGCTGTCTGTTAGCCCTTCTCCAAACTCAGACCACTAGACCCTGGGGCAGTGAATGTCCGTCTTTCCCCTCCCATCCGCCCACCCACCACGGTGGATCTAGTGCTGCCTCATAAAGTGGCCACAGGGCTTTATGTCAGCGGTACCGCTTCCTTAAACAGGCCTTGGGAGCCAGTGGCTGCGCACTGCCCTCTCACCATCATAGGAAAGAAAATGTGTAAGCCATCATAAGAAAGAAAAATCAGCTATGGATATCCTGTGTTACAAATTTGGCCTGTGACGACTGAGGAGAGAGGCTAGGATGCAAAGTATAGAATTACAAAGGTATGTATTTATTCAAGTGCATGAGATGTCTCAGCCAAACAAGGTATTTTTAGGGGGTTTATACCTTATACTACAAGGGTATGATATGAATAATCCACCTACTAATGCAGATTTCTAATTGTCTAATCATAAACGTGGTATAGCATAGCAACAAATGTTACAAGCATATATTTTGTAGGAGTACAGTATAATTTTCTGTCAGCATCCTTGTGATTTGTCTGTTAATCCAGATGTTTCCATCATTAACTTTTGCAAATTTTTTAGGCATCAACAATTCATGTTTCTCTTGGATATGGATCCTTCAGATAAGAAGCCTCTGTTCTTGCAGAAGTTAATTTCGTTGATCACTTGCCCTTAGTAGGGATCTTGGGTCTCCAGATAATGATTCAGCAATTATACACTAATAATGTTCTTAGCACCTACTGACTGTGTGGTCTCAATAATTTATATCATGCCTACTAGAAATGAAAATGATGATTTGACCATGTGCCTTGAGACCTTCAAAGCCAGTAAGGTGGGGAGAAGTCAGCATGGTGTCCAAAAATCTGGAGGCCAATAGGGAAGGGGAAAAGTCTGCATAGTGTGAAGGACCTTCAAGACCTTGAGGAGGCAAAAAGGGACCGATACATGACCAACTCAGTCACAGAGAATGGCCATTTACCTTATAAAATGGCATTAGTTATGCTAACCATATTACCAAAGATCAGGAGCAGGAGGTACCGGTCGCAGCTGTACATAAACTTCCTAGTCTTTTTGGATGCTTTGAGGTGCCACCTAGTTTGGTTAGAAATAAAATGGCTGAACTCTTACAGAAGCTTTGAATGCTATTGAGTAGCTTTGTGTGAGAACCAGGTTTCCTCTGGTCCCAGAAAATTTTGCTTTCTTGATATCCTTCCAAACTAAAGAGAAACAGCCTTAACTGATGAAAAAACCCCCTCAGCCCTTTTGATTTGATGGTAGAATCAAGAACCCTCAGAAATTAAGTGGCTAGATGTTTGCTTGATCTGAATTTGAAGGAGGAATGATGTCTTGGATCTGATCTTAATATCTTTAAATGCAAATACTACTTTTGCTTTAATCTAACTTTAAATAAGTAATTATCTGTTTGAGATAACTATCTGGCTACCTGTCTAATTTCTCTATTTCTCTTTTTTAAGCAAGCTACTGTAGAGTTATCACAGGAATTATTTAAAGTCAACAGAAACAGAAGCCTCCTTCCAATGTGTTTCCTTTCTGACATGGTTACAACTGATTAAATTTAATATGCCAGCAGGAACCAACCTATCTTTTAGCAACTTGAATAAAACATAAATAAGTTTCAAATTCTGGTAATATAAATTAAATAAATAGAATAGTTCCAGTTGGAAGTGAAAGGAATGAGGAGGAGGTGTTTTTACAAACAAACTGTGGGCCTGATGGTAGATAAGGCTAGATACAGAGAGGTGAATGAGGCAATGGGGGGAACCATAAATTCCATAGGAATTCCACTAATTGACACAGACTGTTACCCACTCAAGACTGTGCTAAATCTCTAGATTTAGAGAAAAAGAACAGTGACACAAGGAAAAATAAAAAGGGGGGGAGTACACATTAGAAAGGAGATGTATTAGTTGATTGGGAAAGTCTGTACTTCTCAAGTACTTCAGCCAGTGGGGAAGGAGAGAGGGAAATGCAGCCGAGAAATTAGGATAAAAGGAGGCTGCGTCCTCTAACAGTTTGAGAGTCCCCATGGGAAATGCCATTGACCTCTCCCTTTATTTGAATAAAGTTACAGGGCTCCTCTGTCCCCTTTTTGGACATAAACCTCTGGTGTTTGTGGATTAATATTCCTGACAATTTGCGGGATCTTGTCCAGGATATTTCCATCATCCAGGGGCAGCAGGCAGCGAGTGGAGCTGAAGGTGTGCCTCACCCAGTTTCAGTGATCAGCTCCCCTTGATGGTGATGGGCACCAGGCGATTGATTGGGTTCCCAAAACTGTCCAGGAAACAGATGAGTGTCAGACCAGGGGGGTCTGTGAAGAGTCCACAGAGAAGGACCACTGATAATCTCACCGGTGAGTAAAATGGGATCTTCGGGGAGTCAACCTGGGAGGGCACCCATGGAGGGTAGCACAGGTAAACCTGAGAGGGCACCCATGGAGCTAGCAAATGTAAAGCTGGGAAGGGGCCCCAGCAAAAGGGATGATGATCCCAAAATATCTCTGAAGAATCCCTTGGAAGAATGTGGAGTTGGTTTACACATTCTTCCAGAAGTAAAGACATGGATGCCCAAAGGGGGCAATAAGGAAAAGTTGAGAAAGGGTCTTTAAAATCCATGCCCGGGGGGAGCAATAAGGGGAGTCGAGAAGGAGTCTTGACAACAGGAGATGGACAAATAGTGTTGATATGTTGAGAAAAGATTAGTTGAAGGGGAATGTAGAGAGATATGGTTGAGGCATGGAGCAGCAAGACCGGACGTGGAAGTGCGGGACTGGGAGAAGGGGTTGGGGGCCTGTGGGGGCTGTGGGGCAGCCGGGGCTCAGCACCAGGCAGTGCCTGACCCCGCCACCCCTGGGCAGGGGTGGCAGTGGCTGCTGGCCCCCATGAGGCTGCAGGACACCCTGGCTGCTCATGGTGCTGCCAGCTGTGCCCACTAGGAGCACTGGGGGAGAGGAGCCATTTGGACACTGCAACAGGACAAGGACTGGCTCTGGTATGCAGTGTGTGATCAAGAGAGTGAGCACGAGGAGGAGGAAGACCTATCTGGGAAATGCAGATTGTATGTGGAAGGATAAGAATTTTCTTTTAAGGATTTTGTTTGGTTCACTGGAAAAATGAGTGGGTTTGAGCTGTGGGAAAATGAGTACCCACAGGCAGTAGTGGGGGGACTAGAGGAAGAACAGAATAAGTCCCTGGATGAACTGGTTAGAAAGATACAGCAAGTTGTCTTGGTTTGGAAAGACAGGTGCCTGCTAAGGAAGGCAGGAGCCTCCCCTGAAATGGAGAAAATGAACCCTCCCCCTCCGAATTCCTATAAATTTTAAATTAAGGGGCTCTCAGGCAACAAAAATTATGGGAGCAGGAAATAACAGTTCTTTAATAGGGAAGAAAATAAAAGGATAAAATAAATAATGCAGTAAACTAAAACAATACTGACAGAGTCAGAACACAACCTGACACCCTGTTGGTCAGGGTGTTGGTAGCAGTCTAATTGGAAATGTGGCTGCAGTCCTCCTGAAGTATCAGGTGTGGTTCTGCTGGAGCAGGGATCCTGTAGAAAAAGGGTGTAGTCTTCCTCTGACAATCCAGTGGAAGAAGAGGCAGCTGCTGTTCCTCTGGGAAATCCAGTGGAGAAGCTGTGCTGGAATTCCATAATCTCCAGATTATATCTGGGTAGCAATGCTTGGCTCCTCCTTCTGGGTGGAGCATGTCACGATGGGATGCTATAGTTCTTATCAGTCATGCAGTGACATTCAATAGCCTGTTATCAGCAGATGTCTCCTCCGGAGGGAGGAGTGACTGTGGAAGAGATAAGGAAAACTGCCCACTTGACAAAAGACAACTGCCATACAGATGGTAATGGAATACATCTTGCCTCACAATCTGGAACACAAGTGTATATAAGAAGGGATGAGGAAAAAGCAAAGGTGATATAGCAGAGTTTTTACAGCCCCAGAGGCATAAGCCGCAGAACCCAAGGGGTCCCCCAGGATAGAAGGGACAGGGTTGGCCACAAGGAAGTGGCAGAAGCATTCCCTCCTCAGCAGGGGAGAGCCAACTCAGGCATCATTTGGGGAGAAATCAGTGTGCTATCTGCAGGGCAGAGGGACACTGGAAGCAAGAATGCCTGCAGAAACAATTGGATCCTCAGGAGGAGGAAGTCCAGAGGATAATGGAGACAGATTGTTAGGGGTGTCAGGGGCTCCCATTATACCAGGAACCTACCACACTGGAGCCCTTGCTAACTTTTAAGGTGGGTCCAGATTGAGAGGAGCTGTGTTTCCTGGTAGACACAGGGGCCTCTCAATCCACCTTGAATTTTATCCCTAAGAGGGGAAAATTGTCAAAATGATTATTCAAGGGGTGAGTGGGAAGGATGAATGTGTGCATTTTGTTCAACCCCTATTAATAGATGTGGGAGTCAGGTTTGAAATGCATGAATTCCTGTTTGTTCCTAATTGTGATTGTAATTTACTGGGAAGGGATTTGATGGCTAAAGTGGGAATGCAAATTAGTATTGTGAAAAATGATACAGAGCCTAACACTGGTAACTTTATGTAAAATGTCTGAGAAGGTTTATGCTGAAATAAACCCAGAAATGTGAGTGGCCCCAGGGAAATACGGAAGATTTGATATAGAGCCTCTCCAAATTACTTTGAAGCAACCAGGACAAGTGGTGTCTAAAAAGCAATATCCTATTTCAAGGGAAGGAAAGAAGGGGTTACAGCCTGTCATTGAGTCCCTGCTAAAGGTAGGTCTTTTGGAGTCATGGATGTCTCCTTATAACGCTCCTATCCTGCTGGTTAAGAAACAGGATGGAACCTACAGAATGGTGCAGGATCTAAGAATAATAAATGAAATTGTCAAACCAAGGCATCGCACAGTTCTGGATCCCTATACCATCCTGAATCAGATCCCTTCTTCACATCAGTATTATTCAGTACTGGATTTGAAGGATGCTTTCTCGGGGTATCCAATTACTGAGGACAGTCAACAGTATTTTGCCTCTGAGTGGGAGCAGGAGGAAGGAGAGAAGATGGTAAAACAACAATTGACATGGACAGTCTCCCCACAGGGATTTACAGAGTCACCGGTTCTGTTTGGGCAAGCCCTGCAAAAAATATTAAGAGAGTTTACTCCACCCTCAGGAGACAGGTTGTTGCAGTACGTGGATTATTTGTTTTTATCAGGGGAACAGGAAAAGGTGGTTGAAGAGGCTACTGTGAAGCTACTTAATTTTCTTGCTAAAAAGCAACTTAGAGTGTCTGAAAAGAAGGAGCAGTTGGTAGAGAAAAAGGTTTAATATTTGGGACACATTTTGACTGGAGGGTTGCGGTGTATTGAGCCAGACAGAATATAAGGGATTTTACAAGTACCATTACCCCAGACAAAGAAGAAGTTATGGCAGTTTTTAAAGTTAGTAGGGTACTGCAGAACATGGATTGAGAATTTTTCTGTTTAACCAGACCTTTATAGGACTTTTTAACCCAAGAGAGTCCTAATGTTGTGGCATGGACACCAGAAGGAGAGAAAAGCTTTAGAAAATTAAAAGACAAATTGGTTAATGCCCCAGTCTTAGCTCTTCCAGACTCAGAAAAGGAATTTGAATTATATGTGGATGTTAAACAAGGCCATGCTAAAGGAATTTTCGTACAAGAGCATGAGGGGAACACAGCAGCCTGTTGCTTATTTTTCTAAGCTCTTAGACCCAGCGTCCAGAGGCTGGCCTCACTGTCTGCAGAACTGTGCAACCACAGCCTTGATGATAACTGAGTCCCAAAAACTGACAGTAGGAGGATATCTGATTATTCAAGTTTGCCATCAGGCTAAAGCTTTGTTAACTGAAAGAGCCTCTAAGGAGATGACCAGTGCTCGCTTATTACAGCATGAATCTTGTTTAATGGAACAGGAGGACTTGGAATTGAAAAGTGGGGAAGGGTTTAACCCAGCCTCTGTGAACGGCCATGAAGAGGGGGCCAGGAAGAAACCCATGACTGCATTCAAGTGATAGATCTCCAGACCCGGGCTAGGGAAGGTTTACGAGACACTTCCTGGCCTGAGGGAGAAAATGTGTTTATGGATGGGTCTTCAAGGGTGGTAGAAGGGAAGTGATTTATAGGATACGCTATCATTAATGGAAAGGAATTAAAGGAAGGAGGTAGATTTCCACCCACATGGTCAGCTCAGACAGTGGAGCTGTATATACTTGTAAGGGCCTGTGAATTATATCGGGACAAGATAGTGAAGATTTTTACTGATTCTGAATATGCATATGGAGTGATACATGCATTTGGGAAATTATGGGAAGAAAGAGGTTTATTAACCTGCAGAGGAAAATCGTTAGCTAATGAGAGCCTAATTTCTCACCTATTGGAAGTGGTGAATTTACCAAAAGGGGTAGCAATAATACATGTTAGGGGACACCAGGCAGGGTGGTCAGAAGAGGCAATAGGTAACTGACTGGCTGCTGAAGAAGCTTGGAAAGCTTCATTATTGCCAGAAATCTCTTAAGATCCTCCCTTTGCTCCTAGTAATTTCATCCTTGCCAGAGAAACTGTCTTTTCCATCAGAGGAGGTTGAGATAATTAAAAAGAGTGAGGCAGAGTAAAGAGGGTGTCCTAGGGTGACTTTATGATGCTTGTATCCCCATTCATCTGTTTAGCCCAGAAATAAGTTTTGCAACTTTAAGACTAGTTCTGAGAGCAAAGGGGGAGAGAGAAGAAGCACAGTTTTCAAAAATTGCACTCACTCCTCCACATTCTGGCTCATGGACTGTGTTGTCTGCAGCACAGACGGACGACGGGACACAGCTCTCCTTTGCTTTTAGTTAGTTTTCAGCTAGCTGAGGCAGAGAAGTTCCCTAGACTGTGGGTTTTATTTTTCTCTTAGAACTGTTTAAACCTGCTCTCGACTGAACACCCAGAAGAGCACTGGCAGCTCACACCTATAGCCCACCGGGGCCTGGCCTGGGCCGCGGCATTTCCACTGCCAGAGGGACTGATAAGAGACTTAGTGAGCTGAACTACAGCCAACAAAAGGGACTTTCTGAGTTTGTCATCTCTTTTGGATCAGCAAAAGGTTTTATTGTTTAATATTGTTAAATTTTTTTGAGCTGGTAAATGCTTTGCCTATGTCCTGGTTTAGGGCAAATTTGGAGGAGAATTTCCAAATTAGGGCCCCTCCAGTAAGCAAACCCACACGGCCCCTCCCCCCAACTGGTTCGGGAAGGATTCCTTGGAGAGAAGTGGAAAGAACCTGTTTATTTAATAGGCACAGCACCCCCCAGCACACAAAATGAACAATACCGGATGACACTGCTCTGAAAATAGATGACAAATTCAGAAAGTCTCTCTTGGGGGGGTGGTCACTCTGTTCTCAGTCCCTCCGGCGCTGGGGCAGCTGCTGCAGGCCACAAGGTGCAAACTCTCGGTGTTTCCCAGGTGAGAGTCCAGAGCAGGTTCGAAATGGTCAGAAAAAGGAAAGGAGAAACAGTCCAAGAAGAAATTTGGACAGTTTAGCTAAACTAGCTAAAGAGCAAAAGCAAGCAGAACCAAAGCAAGCGAGAGTGAGAGAGAGCAAAGCGAAAAGCAAAAGCAGCAAAAAAGCAAAAGCTGCAGTCTCTGTGTCCTGCCAGGCTGATAAGAAAACCAAAACAAAACTTTCCCTCTTCAGAGCCAGTCTTAAAGGTACAGAACATAATATCCAACATTAACAGAACACATGAATGGGAATACAAGCATCATAATGTCACCCTAGGACAGCCTATTAAAGAAACAGTTTTTTCCACTTTTCTCCTAGGAAATATTTTCCCAAAGCAGTTGAGGGAGGGGGTGCTTAAATCTGCTTTTTAGCGGAACCCCTTTAGAGGTTTTCTCCCAAATTTGCCCTAAACCAGGACAAATACAGTTTTTGGCACCCTACACATGGTTTAAGAAAACAGAAAAAAGCTATACTGATTACATTTTAGTTGTACTTACTCTGAATTGAGATAAAGCAGTCAATAGCCATGTTACCTGAATTCATAATGTCTCTCTGGGTAGAGGCCTTCATGTGTTTCTGGTCCCTAAGCTTTTTTTGAGGTTTTAATACCTTTCTGGTCCCTAGGCTTATTTTCTTATCCATAAATAACCCCAATATTATCCCTAACACATGGGTTTTACAGCAGAGGGGCACACATTAGAATGGCTATTGTGCTGAGCTCAGTGATAATGATTTATAGGGAGTTTACAAATGTACTAGAATCTATTCAAGATATGTATAGTTTATAGTTTCTTCATCCTACCCTACGTCCTAGTTCCAATAACATGTTTTGGGGATTTATTAGTAACTGTGCCAAATTTGTTAGAGGAAGAGCAGAGGATGAGGCTTTTCAGCCTTTACTTTCCTTCTTCTACTTTAAATCTGTTATGACACTTTTTGAGACTGTTCAATTTCCCCTAAATGTTAAAGAGACGACCTTCCTAGTATTTAATCTAGCAAGCTTCCTCTATACGGTCTGCAGCTTCTCTAGAATGAGGGCTGAGATGTCCAGAGGAGCTGATGAGACCTCTGACCCAAAAGTAAACCCAAGTGTGGAAAATGCTGAGTAGTGTGGATAATGGGAGGATATGAACCAAACCCTAAAATAATTTTCTGACCCCATAGCCTGGGATTTTCCATGTGAACAAATTCAGAACCCAGCTGAGGTGGGGAAATACTTGAAAGAGAAGTGCCATGATGACTCTAAGGAAGAAAAGATCATTGCAATAAGCTAAGCCCTAGTATATGCCTATTGCACGCTGCTAGATACCGTAGGGCAGCAAATAGAAGCACAGGGGCAGGGAAATAAATTAGCAGCTACCCCAGTCACTCAGGCTGCAGCCAACACCCCAGCTACTCAGGTTGTAGCTAAACCAGACAGTGAGCTTCAACCAATGGCTATTGCTCCTACCACGAGAGGAGGAAAACACACAACCAAAATCGATCACCATATAGACGACAATGATCCAGGGGAAGGACCCTCAAAACCAATTACTGACACAAAATTGGAAGTCACTACTGAGTCCTTTTCCCTAAAAGACCTTTGAAGCCTAAGAAAAAATTACACTCGACGACCTGATGAATCTATAGTTGATTAGTCCGTCTTTAGGATGCTGCAGGTGAGGCTACAATTCTGGATGGTACTGTGTCCTAGGGTGACATTATGATGCTTGTATCCCATTCATGTGTTCTGTTTATGCTGGATATTATGTTCTGTGCCTTTAAGACTGGCTCTGAAGAATGAAAGTTTTGTTTTGGTTTTCTTATCAGCCTGGCGGGACACAGAGACAGGGCAGCAGCTTGTGCTGCTTTTGCTTTTCCTTTTCGCTTTGCTCTCTCGCTCTTGCTTCTGTGTCACTTCTGCTTTGCTCTTGCTTCTGCTCATTAGCTAGTTTAGCTAAACAGTCCAAATTTCTTCTTGGACTGTTTCTCCTTTTCTTTTTAGAAAGAACTTGAACCTGCTCCGGACTGGGACCTGGGAACACCGAGAGTTTGCACCTTGTGGCCTGCAGCAGCTGCCCCAGCGCCGGAGGGACTGATAACAGAGCGACCACTCCCGAGAGAGACTTTCTGAATTTGTCATCTTTTTCAGACTGGTGTCATCTGTTATTGTTAATTTTGTGTGCTGGGGGGGTGCTGTGCCTATTAAATAAACAGGTTCTTTCCACTTCTCTTCGAGGAATTCTTCCCAAACCGGTTGGGCCCTCCCCTCCCCCCCCCTCCCTTTGGAGATTCTCTACCAAATTTGCCCTAAACCAGGACAAAATCTTGGCGCCCAATGTGGGGCTCAAGAGAGAGTGGAAAAACCCTGTTTTGAGTGCATTTTGGTTGCCATTACTCTGTGTTTGTTTAAAGCAGTTAATAGCCGTGTTTTTTGAATTCATAATGTCTATTGGGGTCAAGGCTTGCATGTGTTTCTGGTCCCTAGGGTTTTTTGAGATCTTAATACCTCTGTGGTCCCTAGGTTTATTTTCTTATCCAGAAATAGTTCTAGTATTGTCCCTAATACGTAGTTTTTACAGCAGAGGGGCAGTGACCAGAATAGCTATCCTGCTGGGCTTGATGGCAATGATGTGCAAGAAGTTTATAAACATGTTGGGGTCTGCTCCAGGTATGAATGGTTCTTGGCTATGGTTATTCGTCCAGTTTGTTAGAGGAGGAGCAGCCGGGAATGAGGCTTTTCAGCCTTTGCTTTCCTTCTTCTCCTCTGAATCGGTTGCATCCCTATTGAAGAATGTTCAATTTCCCCTGAATGTTAAAGAAACCATCTTTCTGGTATTCAATCTAGTAACCTTCCTCTATACAGTCTGCTGCTTCTATAGAATGAGGGCTGAGATTTCTAGACGGGCTGATGAGACCCCTGACTCAGGAGTAGACTCAGGTGTGGAACATCCTGAGTGGTGTGGGAAATGGGAGGATATGGGCCAAATCCTGAAGGAATTCTCTGACCCTATAGTCTGGGACTTTCCACATGAACAAATACAGAACCCAGCTGAGGTGGGGAAATATCTCAAAGAGAAGCACCAGCATGAGCCTAAGGAGAGAAAGGTCATTGCAGTGAGCTGGGCTCTGGCATATGCTTATCGCACTCTGTTGGAGACTGTACGACAGCAGACAGAGGCAGGGGGGCAGGGAGATAAATCAGCTATCCCAGTCACTCAGGCTGCAGCCAACACCCCAGGCTCGAAGCCAGCAGCCAAACCAGATAGTGAGCCTAAGCCAGCAGCTAAACCAATGGCTGTTGCTACCAGTACTAGAAGTGGGAAATGCACGGACAAGACCAATCGACCAGTGGATGATGATGATGATGCAGGAGAAGGAACCTCAATGCCTCCTGACATAAAATCAGGAGTCAAAGCAGCGGGTGCAAGATCAGATGCAAATATTGAGTCCTTTTCCCTGAAGGACCTTCGTGGCCTACGGAAGGATTACACCCGACGACCTGATGAATCCATAATTAGTCGGTTAGTCCGTCTCTGGGATGCTGCAGGCAAGGCTACAATTCTGGATGGCACTGAAGCGAGGCATTTGGGATCCCTGTCACATGATCCTGTCATCGACCAAGGAATTATGAGGGGGGCAAACCCTCAGAGCCTCTGGGCACGGGTCTTGGAAAGTGTTGCACAAAGATACCTGTGTGCAGATGACCTTTATATGCAACAAACACAGTGGAAGACCATAGAGCAAGGGATTCAACGCTTGAGAGAAATGGCAGTGGCAGAGATTATCTTCTCAGATGATGTAACAACTAGGAACCCAGACTTGGTGCCATGCACGTCTGTGATGTGGTGAAAACTTGTGCGACTTGGGCCACATGAATATGCTTCTGCCTTAGCCATAATGAAGAGGGCTGAGAGGGATGAGACCATGCTTGATATGGCAAGGAAGCTCCGAGCATATGCAGATGCTGTGCATGGCCCAACACATGCCAGAATCGCAGCGGTAGAAACATGTCTGCAGAACTTAGAGGATAAGATAGAGGAGAATCATAAGAAGCTCAGAGAGGAGATTAAAGACCTTCTCCAAATCTCGGCAGTACAGATCAGAGGTTCTGGTATCCAAGGCAGACATTTCCCAGATAGCGAGAGAAGGTACACCCCACGAACTGAGCTGTGGTTCTTCCTGCGTGATTGTGGAGAAAACATGAGGAGGTGGGATGGAAAACCTACTGCTGTTCTTGTACGACGGGTGCATGTATTGAAGGAAGCCACCAGAAAGAAAGCAGCTCCAGTAGCCCATAGCCGAACTGCCAGGTATGATGCTGATGATGCCAAGTCTGATCCCCTTGAAGGAACATCCAAGACATATGCCCAGGGAAAGAAGGATAACCAGGCTTAGAGGGGCCCTGACTCTAGCCAGGTAGAGGCTAGGGAAAATCGTGTTTTCTGGTCTGTGTGGATTCATTGGCCTGGCACATCGGAACCACAAGAGTATAAAGCTTTGGTTGATACCGGTGCTCAATGTACATTAATTCCATCGAGACATGTGGGGACAGAGTCTGTTTCTATTGCTGATGTGACAGGGGGATCCCAGGATTTCACTTTGGTGGAAGCTGATGTGAGCCTGACTGGGAATGAGTGGAAGAAACATCCTATCGTGACTGGCCCAGAGGCCCCATGTATTTTGGGCATAGACTACCTTCGAAGTGGGTATTTCAAAGACCCAAAAGGACTCAGGTGGGCATTTGGGATAGCTGCTGTAGAGACAGAGGGCATCCAGCAATTGAACACCTTGCCTGGGCTGTCTGAGAATCCATCTGCAGTAGGACGCCTGACGGGAGCACAGCAACGGGTGCCAATTGCCACTTCCATAGTGCATCGATGACAGTATAGAACCACTCGAGATGCTGTGATCCCCATCCATAAGATGATCCGAGAGCTGGAGAGCCAAGGGGTGGTCAGCAAGACCCACTCACCCTTCAACAGCCCCATTTGGCCTGTGCGAAAATCTGAAGGAGAATGGAGATTGACTGTGGACTACCATGCATTGAATTAAGTGACTCCACCACTGAGTGCTGCCGTGCCAGACATATTAGAGTTCCAGTACGAGCTTGAGTCCAAGTCACCGAGGTGGTATGCCACTATAGACATTGCCAATGCATTTTTCTCCATTCCTCTGGCAGCAGAATGCAGGCCTCAGTTTGCTTTCACATGGAGGGGAGTGCAGTATACCTGGAACCAACTGCCCCAGGGGTGGAAGCACAGTCCTACCATCTGCCATGGACTGATCCAGACTGCACTAGAAAAGGGTGAGGCTCCAGAACATCTGCAATATATTGATGACATCATTATGTGGGGGAACACAGGTGCGGAAGTGTTTGAGAAAGGAAAGAAAATCATCCAAATCCTCCTGGGAGCTGGTTTCGCCATTAAAAAGAGCAAAGTAAAGGGACCAGATCGTGAGATTCAGTTCCTGGGAGTGAAGTGGCAAGATGGACAGCGTTAGATTCCTACAGACGTCATCAACAAGATCACAGCAATGTCTCCACCCACCAATAAGAAAGAGACACAAGCTTTCCTAGGTGCCATAGGCTTTTGGAGGATGCACATTCCTGAGTACAGTCAAATCGTGAGCCCTCTTTACCTGGTCACCCGCAAGAAGAACACTTTCCACTGGGGCCCTGAGCAGCAACAAGCCTTTGTCCAGATCAAGCAGGAGATTGCTCATGCAGTAGCTCTTGGCCCGGTCAGGATGGGACCAGATATGAAGAACATGCTCTACTCTGCAGCCAGGAACCATGGCTTGTCCTGGAGCCTTTGGCAGAGGGTGCCTGGAGAGACTCGGGGTCGACCACTGGGATTTTGGAGTCGAAGCTACAGAGGCTCTGAAGCCAACTACACTCCCACAGAGAAGGAAATCTTGGCTGCCTATGAAGGAGTCCAAGCTGCCTCAGAGGTGATTGGTACAGGAGCGCAACTCCTCCTGGCACCCCGACTACCGGTGCTGGGGTGGATTTTCAAAGGCAAGGTTCCTTCCACTCACCATGCCACCAGTGCCACATGGAGCAAGTGGATTGCTCTTATCAGTGCGCCTGTATAGGTAAACTGAATCACCCTGGGATTTTGGAGGTAATTACAAATTGGCCTGAAGGTGAGAATTTTGGTGTCACAGATGAAGAACAAGAACCAATGACACGGGCTGAAGAGGCTCCTCCATGTAACCAACTGCCACCAGACGAAACATGCTACGCTCTTTTCACTGATGGTTCCTGTCACATCGTAGGGATGAACCAGAAGTGGAAAGCAGCCATATGGAGCCCCACAGGACAGGTCGCACAAGCTACCGAAGGAGAAGGTGGATCAAGTCAACTTGAGGAACTCAAAGCCGTTCGACTGGCCCTGGACATTGCAGAAAGAGAGAAGTGGCCAAAGCTCTACCTCTACACTGATTCATGGATGGTAGCAAATGCTCTTTGGGGATGGCTGGAGAGGTGGAAAGAGGCTTACTGGCAGCGTAGAGGAAAACCAATTTGGGCTGCTGATGAGTGGAAAGATATGGCTACCAGGGTAGGGAGGCTACCTGTGAAGGTCTGCCATGTAGATGCCCATGTCCCCAAGAATAGAGCCAATGAGGAGCACCAAAACAATGAGCAGGTAGACCAGGCAGGAAAGATAGGGGTGTCCAAGATAGACCTAGATGGGGAACACAAGGGAGAGTTATTCCTAGCTCGATGGGCCCATGATGCCTCAGGCCATCAGGGCAGAGATACCACCTATAAGTGGGCATGAGACCGAGGGGTGGATCTAACCATGGACAGTATTTCACAGGTTATCCATGACTGTGAGACGTGTGCTGCTATCAAACAGGCCAAGCGAGTGAAGCCCCTGTGGTACGGTGGGCGGTGGTCCAAGTACAAGTATGGGGAGGCCTGGCAGATTGACTACATCACACTGCCCCAGACACGCCAGGGTAAGCGCTACATTCTGACCATGGTGGAAGCCACCACTGGATGGTTGGAAACCTACCCTGTGTCTCATGCTACTGTCCGTAACACCATCCTGGGCCTTGAAAAGCAGGTCCTTTGGAGGCATGGTACCCCTGAGAGGATTGAGTCAGACAATGGGTCTCATTTCTAGAACAGCCTTATCAACACCTGGGCTAGCGAACATGGCATTGAGTGGGTCTACCATATCCCCTACCATGCACCAGCTGCAGGAAAAGTGGAGAGGTACAATGGACTACTAAAAACCCAGCTGAAAGCTTTGGGTGGGGGATCTTTCTAAAATTGGGAGCAGCATTTAGCAAAGGCCACCTGGTTAGTTAACACCCGAGGTTCCACCAACCGAACAGGTCCTGCCCAGTCTGAGTCTCTGAATGTAATAGATGGAGATAAAGTCCCAGTGGTACGTGTCAGAGGTTTGTTAGGGAAGACTGTGTGGGTCAATTCTGCCTTGAGTACAGACAAACCCATTCATGGGGTTGTCTTTGCTCAGGGACCAGGTTGCACATAGTGGTTAATGCAAAGAGATGGAACAACACAATGTGTACCTCAGGGAGATCTGATTGTGGGGTGAGAATGAGAGGCAAATATCACTGTTCATTGGATGTTACTGCCATTGTCTGTACATTAAACTATACAGACATGAGAAAGAAGGAAATGTGTAAGTGTTGAAGGTCTGGGCAAGTGGAAGATGGAGAAGGAAATGTGCAAGTGTCCAAGGCCTGAGCAAGTGATAGATGGAGCTTTGATTTAGTAAAGTGAAAGGGGGGAATCCTGCAGCTCTCTAGTACAGGGCCTGGATTCAGTGGTCCAGTGTGGGGATGTGATGAGGGCATGATGGGTATTGCTTGTAAATTTTGGGGGAACAGATGGAAATTTTGTGTGAATAAATGCATGGTGTGTGGTAGTATGTTGATAATATGGGGATAAGGGGTGGAATGTCCTAGGGTGACTTATGATGCTTGTATCCCCATTCATGTGTTCTGTTTATGCTGGATAATATGTTCTGTAACTTTAAGACTGGCTCTGAAGAGTGAAAGTTTTGTTTGGGTTTTCTTATCAGCCTGGCGGGACACAGAGACAGGGCCGCAGCTTGTGCTGCTTTTGCTTTTTCCTTTTTCTTTTCACTTTGCTCTCTCGCTCTTGCTTCTGCTTCACTTCTGCTTGCTCTTGCTTCTGCTCATTAGCTAGTTTAGCTAAACAGTCCAAATTTCTTCCTGGACTGTTTCTCCTTTTCTTTTTAGAAAGAACTTGAACCTGCTCCGGACTGGGACCTGGGAACACCGAGAGTTTGCACCTTGTGGCCTGCAGCAGCTGCCCCAGCGCCGGAGGGACTGATAACAGAGCGACCACTCCCGAGAGAGACTTTCTGAATTTGTCATCTTTTTCAGACTGGTGTCATCTGTTATTGTTAATTTTGTGTGCTGGGGGGTGCTGTGCCTGCTAAATAAACAGGTTCTTTCCACTTCTCTCCGAGGAATTCTTCCCAAACCGGTTGGGGGGAGGGGCCGTGTGGGTTTGCTTACTGGAGGGGCCCCCCCCCTTTGGAGATTCTCTACCAAATTTGCCCTAAACCAGGACATACTGAAGCAAGGCATTTAGGATCCCTGTCACATGATCCAGTTATCGACCAAAGAATGATGAGTGGGGCTAACCCTCACAGTCTCTGGGCATGGGTCCTGGGATGTGTGGCAGAAAGATATCTGTGTGAAGATGATCTCTATATGCAGCAAACCCAATAGAAGACCATAGAACAAAATATTCAATGCTTGAGAAAAATGGCAGTGGCAGAGGTTGTCTTCTCAGATAACATAAACGCTAGGAATCCAGACTTGGTACCATGTACATCCATGATGTAGCGAAGACTTATATGACTTAAGCCACAAAAATATGCTTTTTTTTAGCAATAATAAAGCAAGATGACAAGACAGAGACTGTGCTTGATATGGCCAAGAAGCTCTGAGCTTATGCAGATACCGTGCATGGCCCAACACATACAAAAATTGCAATTCTGTAAACATGTCTACAGAAATTAGAAAACAAGATAAAAGAAACTCACGAAAAACTCAGAGAAGAGATTAAAGAAGACCTTCTCCAAATCTCAGCAATACAAATCAGAAGTTCTGGTACCAAACACAGATGTCCCCCAAATAGGGAGAAAATGTCCACCCCTCAAACTAAGCTATGGTTCTTCCTACATAATTATACAGAAAACATGAAGAGATGCGATAAAAAATATACTACTGCTCTAGCACAAGTGCTTGAATTAAAAGACAACAAGACTCAGATAAGTTCCACCAAAAAAGAGGCAGCTCCAATAGTCCATAGCCACACTGCCAAGTATGATGATGATGACTCCCTCTTTTTGTTTAAATAAAAAGGGAGAGGCACCTAAGTATAAAAACATCAAAACTCAGCTTGGGCTGATCTCAAGCATCGGCAAGCCAAGGCTGTTTTATGAACCCTGCAGAGGTTCCTGTTTCCTCCTCGGGAGCGGTGGGAACAGTCACCTGATTGATCTCTAAATGAGAAGTAGCTTTCGATATTAATTTGACCACGATGCTCTTGATAATCCCAAAACTGATCAAAATAACAAAAAGAACAAGCAAAACTAAAAATACAGACTTTAGTATGGATCTGACCCAGCCCGAGAGTCCCCATCCTTGGAAAAGTCCGTCCATCCAGTCTGCTGTTTCTTGACTGATGTCCTGGACCATCTGTTGCATCTTTCCAATGATTTTGTGGACGTCTTCCGCTTTGGATGGCAGATTCAGGCAACAGAGATCCTCAAACTCCTCACACTGATGATTATGTAGTAGGAGAAGAAAATCAATTACAGCGTGATTTTGTAGGGTGGCTTCCCTTGTTGTTTTGTCGTCTGCCAGGAGGTCAGAAAGTGAAAATGATGTAATATTGGCCTGTTTATCAACCCAACACTCTAGCTGTGACAATTCACCTAGAGCCTTGGCTGCAGACATCCATGGCAAAAACGCAGTGATTGCAACCCCTTTTGGTTTGGACCAATGTACAATTTCAGAATCGCAATTTGGGTCTAAATTCCTTAAGTCTCTCTTTTTGCGGGCCAAATTGTGGGCACTGGTTTTTGTTCGCCAATCCATGATTTGGGTCTTGTTGGGTGTAAACAGGCTCAGCTTTCCAATGGTGCATGGACCTCTGATTAGACGAGAGGGGATGCCTGCCCACGCTCTATCGCCACAAATGAGGAAAAACCCTTTAGAGAGGGCATGGGGCTTATTATCGGGGGTGGACGACATCTCCACATGGGAAATTTTCTTACACCAATTTTTTGCTGTGTAGTTTTCTTTAAACTGTTGGACTTCCTGATACAAATTTATCTGGTCTTTCTGTTTAAACATAAACTGAACACAATAGAACGCCTTTGAAGAACCAAGGAGCTCAAATTCTTGGGGTTCCTTTTCTGTTACTGTCTGTCTGTAAACTAATTTTGACCAAGGGGATAACAGATTATATACTGGAAAAATGGGGGTTGCTAATGTTGCCGGAAATTCACTAGATTTAGATGGGATCCCCACAAGGCAAGTAGACATTGGGTCAGACACAGAGGAGGCAGACAGGCAAATGTGATCTTGTTGAGAACTCTGGCAAGAGTGGTCCATACGTTTGCCTGAGGCTGAGAAATGATTCATATCTGACTTGGATGGATGGCTGACAACAGGAGCAGCAGAAGGATGGGGCTCATTCTGATGGTACGGGGTCTGAGTTCAGATCAAGGGGAAACACTGAAAAAACTGAAGATAAAAAATGTTAGGAATAAGGTTCAGGTAATAGCAACTTAACTTTAAAGAGTCTGACGACGCTTCCTCCTCCAGCGGACATCAGCTACTTGTGCCGTGGCTTTATCTTTTGACACTTTTGGAATGTATGGTCTTACCTACTCGGAGGGGATCCATCTCAAGCCTGAGGGAGCGGATACGCACGCATATCCCCTACCCCAGGCCACTAGCTCATAGGGCCCCTCCGTTTTCCAAGTCTCAGGGTCTTTTATGAGGAAGGGTAGCCAGACTTTCAGATTGTGCTGACTGTTCTCTTTGAAGTGCCTCATGATGGGTGGGTTAAGGTTTTCATACGTGCAATTTAAAAAATTCAGCATGAACAATGCTTTGGACAGCTGGACTTGAGGGGACTCCACCTTAATAGCCTCTTGTTGTTGGTGAAGGACCTTTTTTAGGCTCTGGTGGGCCCTCTCCATCACGGCTTGGCCTGTCGGGGAATAGGGGATGCCTGTCTTATGTTCTATTCCCCATTGCTGCAGGAAGCTCTGAAACTCTTTGGACTTGTATGCTGGGCCATTGTCTGCTTTGATGACCTTAGGGATTCCCAATGTGGAGAAGGCTTGCATGAGATGTTTTTTTACGTCAGAGACCTTCTCTCCTGTGTGGGCGGAAGCATAGATTGCACTAGAGAAAGTATCCATTGAGACATGGACATCTTTAAATTTGCCAAATGACAAGATGTGGGTTACATCTGTCTGCCACACCTCGCAGCTCTGCAAAGCCCTAGGGTTTGCCCCTGTACTTAGAGAGGGTAGTGAATGGTGTTGACAAGAAGGGCACGTGGCTATGATGACCTGGGCTTGTTCGCGTGTCAGGTGGAATTGCCAAACCAAGCCGGGTCCATTTTGATGGATAAGCTGGTGACTGATCTTTGCTTGTTGGAATACATCTGGGAGCGGGACCATCTCAGCTGGTGCTGCAAGGGCATCAGCCCTACGATTACCTTCTGCAATGAACCCTGGCAGGTCTGTGTGTGACCTGACATGCATCACATAGAAGGGTTGTTCCTGGTGGGAAATTATTTTTACTAATTTTGAAAGCAATTCATATAAAGGAATGTTGGAAACTTCTTGCAATACCACATTCTCTGCCCTGGACACTACACCTGCTACGTAAGCTGAATCAGTAACTAAATTAAAAGGCTTGGAGAAGCTCTCAAAGGCTCTGACGACAGTGACCAACTCAGCAATTTGGGGTGATCCTTCCACCTTGGCAATATCTGCCTCCCACTGCTGAGTTTGAGGATCTTTCCAAGTCACCACAGACTTGTGGGACGCTCCAGATGCATCAGTGAAAACTGTCAGTGCCTTTAGAGGCATTCTGCTCTGAATACTTGTCAATGATAAAGAAAACTGAACATCCAAATTAAAAATTTTGTGGGCCAGTCGCTGGATCGAAATTTGGCCCGTGTAGCTGTCTAGCGCAAATTGCAGGGCTTCATTCTCTTGAAGCAATTGTTCTAACATTGCTTGAAATAGTTGGCCTGATTTAAATTTAAGGAGATGTGGATGCAGTCAAAGTCACACCCTACCAATTCCCTGATCCAAATCCTTGCTTTCCGGATCAGTTCTGCCATCAGCTCCTGTAGCCTTGTCATCCTTTTGGACCTGTTGTGACTGAGGAAGACACATTCTATGATTAAGAGTGGGTCCTTCTTGTCCTGGTCATCTTTCCCTGCCTGGGCAGTTTCCCACTGGAAGATCACCCCATGGAGGTGTGGCAACTTACCCAAGATGATGAACTTGAAGGGCAGGCCCTGCTGGCACCTGTGGGCCTGCCTGGCAGACATTGTCTCCTGAACTTTCTCCAGTGCAGTTCTTGCTTCCTGGGTGAGGGTCCTAGGAGAATTAAGGTCATCTCCCCCTTTCAACAAATTGAAAAGGGGGGCTAGATCCTCAGTGGAAATGTCTAGCCAAGGTCTTGCCCAGTTTAAAGACCCACACAGTTGATGGAGATCTGCTAAGGTTTTGATGTTGTTTTTGATAGCTAATTTTTGCGGCACAATGGTCCGCTTTCTTATTTCGTGACCCAGGTACTTCCAAGGTGGCATCTTTTGAATCTTTTCTTCCTGGAGCTCGAACCCTGCAGCAACAAATGCATTGATTGTCAGGTCAAGTGTGTGAGTAAGCATGTCATCGGTTGGGGCACACACCAGGATGTCATCCATGTAGTACAGGATGATGGAATCTCCTGCAGCTTCACAGACTGGGGACAGCAAGGAAGAGACATACCTCTGGCAAATCACAGGACTCACTTTGAGACCTTGTGGGAGTACTTTCCAGTGGTATCTCTTCATTGGGGCTTCTCGGTTAATGGTGGGAACCGAAAAGGCAAAATGCAGGGCATCGTCAGGATGCAGGGGAATTTGAAAAAAACAGTCTTTGATGTTAATCACAGCTAAAAAACAATTATGTGGAAGCATGGTCGGTGAGGGCATCCCTGGTTGTAGAGAGCCCATGTCCTCAATAACGTTGTTGATTTGACAGAGGTCATGGAGGAGCTGCCACTTGTCTTTGTTGGGTTTTTTTATGAAAAAGACAGGAGAGTTCCACGGTGACGTGGTCTCCATGATGTGACCTTTTTTTAACTGCTCCTCGACGAGCTCTTCAAGTGCCTTTAATTTTCCTTTCTTGAGTGGCCACTGTTCTACCCACACTGGAGTATCAGTTTTCCAGCTTTTGGATAGAGTGCTCTTCAGTGGCCGCCGCCCGAAAAACCTGTGGGGTTTCTGGGATGTCAATTGTGGTTCCCCACTGAACCATCAAATCTCTGCCCCAGAGGGGCTCTGTGTAGTCTAAAACAAATGGGCATATAGAAGCCACTTTGCCATTCAGTCCCTCAATTTGGATGACAATTTTTGATTGTCTTGCTAATTGGATGCCCCCTACACCTTGCACATGTCCTGCCACGGTTTGGAATTCCCAATGTGACGGCCACTCCTTGGACGGAATGATCGTAACATCTGGTCCAGTATCTAGAAGTCCTTGCATAGATTTGTACTCCCCACCTCGGTGCAACCCACATGATAGCTTGGGTTTTTCTTTTCCCAATACCTGAGTCCAGCAGACATTGGGATGGAGTTTATCTCTGAGGGTGTCTCCTTGCTCCTGGTCCCATGGAGGCTCAGGCACTGGGATGGCTTGGGCTATTATTTGGCCCTTGGGCAAGTACACGGGTGGGTGAGTACAATGGAGCCAAATGACAAACTGTTTCGGGTCTGATGATATGAGACCCAGAGGAATGTTAATTTCCTGGGGTGTGTGTTTTGTGTCCCCAAGGACGACATACTTACTATGACGTCTCTGGCAAAGCTGTGTCCAAGTACCTGGCTGTTCAGGGTTAACAGTTATGAAATGCCAGTTAGTGTCCTTGAGATGGAGAGGCTCTGTCAATGCCAATCTGTAAGAGTTATGGGGAGAATTGGTCGTTAGAATTGGTCTGGGATTGTCACAGTTAAATGAATGTTCTGTCTTGTCCAATGCCAGTATCTGCACATCTCCTAAACCTGTTTTTTTGTCCCCCCTGGGCCAGAATCAGATCCACCCTATTTTTGTCATAGTGCTGAAAAAAGGAGCGCTCTTTATTTAGTTTTTTGGAAGGTTCTCTTTTGGGGAATTCTGATCTTTAAGCTTATTGTATTTAAAATCTAAAAACTGCTTTCTCAGAGGGCAGTCAAGTTGTCTTTGTCTCTCTGGGAGCCTCTCAGGAACCCTGGCTAGCCCCGAGTCTGCAGACAGCGGGGGGGGCAGCCCCGACACAGCCGACAGCGGGGAGACACTCTCTCGCACCCCGAGGGTATTGAGGGCAGCTAGGCTAGTCACCTTTGCAGCAGAAGAGACACTAGAGACATTAGTAGACGATACAGGGCCGACTCTTAGCAGGGGTCAATCCAAGGTTTTATTCTAGGAGTCCCGAAGGAGCCCCTACACCTCAGGGGGCCTCCTGCTGAGAGCCCCGGGAGATGTGCCAAGGTTACATTTAAAGGGAGGTAGAAACCAAAAGTATGTAACATTTTACTAACCAATAAGTGACCCTAAGGGATGGATACTGGGGGATAGACATTTAGGACAGCGTATGGGGCAAGGCTTAGGGGACTGACCCCTAGCCTCTGGCTAATCACTCAACATCCTGGACCAAAGCTTCTAGATGGAGGGGATGGGATGCTGAGTGATTGACAGAGAGCCAGGGTGGGGATTTGGGGATGATCTCAGCAAGGGAAAGGGAATACACAGGTAAAGGGAAGGGGGTACAATCTGGGATAAACCATTTGGGAAACATATAGGGATACAAAACCAAAACTATTACAAAGTATGACAAAGTATAAAAACACACTACAACAGATGACAACACGTCCGATCCCCTTGAAGGAACCTCCAAGACATATGCCCAGGGAAAAAAAGATAACCAAGCTTAGAGGATCCCTGCCTCTAACCAAATAGAAGCTAGAGAAAACTGTGTTTTTTATACTATGTAGATTTGTTAACCTAGCAAATCAGAACCCCAAAAATATGAAGCTTTAGTCAACACTAGTGCGCAGTGCACATTAATCCCATTGAGACGTGGGGGCAGAATCTGTTTCTATTGCTGGCGTGACAAGGAGATCACAAAGATTTTACTTAGGTAGAAGCTGATGTGAGCCTGACTAGAAATGAGTGGAAGAAACACCCTATTGTGACTGGCCCAGAGGCCCCATGCATTTTGGGCATAGACTTCCTCCAAAGTAGATATTTCAAAGACCAAAAGGGACTCAAGTGGGCATTTAAGATAGCAGCTATAGAGACAGAAGGCATCAAGAAATTAAACACCTTGCCTAGACTATCAGAAAACCCATCTACAATAAGACTCCTAAAGGTAGAAGACCAACGAATACCAATTGCCACCTCAACAATGCACTGCCAACAGTACAGAAGAACTCGAAATGCCATAATCCCCATCCACAAAATGATCCATGAGCTAGAGAGCCAAAGGGTAGTCAACAAAACCCACTCACCTTTCAACAGCCCCATTTAGCCTATGCGCAAATCTGAAGGAGAATAGAGATTGACTATAGACTATTGTGCCTTGAATGAAATGACTCCACCACGGAGCGCTGCTGTGCCAAACATGCTAGAACTCCAATACAAGCTAGAATCCAAGGCAGCAAAGTGGTATGCCACTATTAACATTGCCGATGCATTTTTCTCCATTCTTTAGCAACAGAATGCAAGCCTCAGTTTGCCTTAACATAGAGAGGAATGCAGTACACCTAAAACCAATTGCCCCAAAAGTAGAAGCACAGTCCCACCATCTGCCATAGACTGATTCAGGCTACACTAAAAAAGAGTGAAGCTCAAAAACATCTACAATACATTGATGACATGATTGTGTAGGAGAACATGACAACAGAAGTGTTTAAGAAAAGAGAGAAAATCATCCAAATTCTCCAAGAAGCAGATTTTGCCATCAAGAAGAACAAAATTAAGTAACCTATTGAGAAAACCAATTCCTGGGAGTAAAGTGGCAAGACTGACAGTGTCAGATTCCCACTGATGTCATCAACAAGATCATAACAATGTCTCCACCAACCAACAAAAAAGAAACACAAGCTTTCCTAAGCACCATCGGCTTTTTGAGAATGTATATTCTTAAGTACAGCCAAATTGTAAGCCATCTCTACCTACTCACCTGTCGCTGTTGAGTAAGAAATGACACAGACTCACCAGAAGGCTGGTTTGCACAGCATCCTGCTTTACTTCGAAAATCTCTCTTTTATACACTGTTCCGATAGAGACAAACCAGATCGGTCAATTAATCAATACATTTCACCTGATTGGCTAATTAACAAAAACACCTTTCTTATAAACAATCTTTGAGAAAACCAGGAAAACAGAGAGTAGGAAAACACCACCTGCAGGTTGTTTATAATAACAAGCTATCATTGTTTCTCTGCAACTCCGTAAAGACTCACAAGCCGATTCTGGGAAAACTTATCTAGTTTTTTTGCTCTCTGGCCAGGCTGTCCCATCCACAGTCACCCACAAAAAGAACACTTTCCAATAGAGCCCTGAACAACAACAAGCCTTTACCCAAATCAAGCAGGAGATGACTCATACAATAGCCCTTAGCCCAATCAAGACAAAACCAAATATAAAGATCGTGCTCTACTCTACAGCTGGGAGCCATGGTCTGTCCTAAAGCCTTTGGCAGGTGCCTAGGAAGACTTGAAGCCGACCACTGTCACCATTGAGTCAGGAACGGGAAGAAAGGCGACACTTGACTCCATACATTTTCAGAGGCAAAAGGCTCCTTTATTACAATCTCACAATATTTATAACCAACATCGTTCACCCAGAACCTGATTGGTTCTTAATCAACACCCTTCACATGATTGGCTAATTAAGGAAACACCCTTTGGTAAACATCTTATGAGAAAACACCTGTTCAAAACACCAGCTGCAAGATTGTTTTAATTCTTTCTCTCAGCCTTCTCAAAACTCCCCAGAACAATTCCTGGGAAAGTTTATCTGTTTCTCTCTCTGACCAGGCTGTCAGTATCCATAGACTGCAGAGGATCAAGAATGGGACATCACGCCATGATCAATGTGATCAAGTGAAGTTGATTTATTGCAAAAAGTAAGCTAGATTTATACTGCATTCTACTGTTCACACACCTCAAGCTAATACATGATTGGTTAAGCCCTTCTGTGCATGCGTATTAAGCTTTTAGTTGATTAGTTAGTTTTTCTTCTTCATGCATCTCGCTGTGGTTTCTCGTTCCGCCTTTACATCCTGCCTTACATCCTGGAGTTGTCTACTGCTGAGTGTGCTCTTCCTCTTTCGTGTCCTCAAGGGCATTGTGACTTTCTACTCAATTTCTGTGAGGGCTGGATTGTGCATATGTCTGCGGAACGGGCTAACAGCAGGCCTGTTAGCTAAAGGAGCGAGAAGAAGCTGAGAAGTAAGAAGAAGCTGATAAGGAGCTCTCTCCAAGGCTGTAACCAAGGAGACCAAGAGAAGAAAGATAAGAGAACCTTGCAGCTGGACGAAGCATTTTTAGAAAGTTAGTTGAAGTCACTATAACTTCTCACCAATAGTATTATGTTGACTTATTGTGGCCAATAGTAAAGGTAGAAGAAGCATAAACAATTGAAAAGTGTATAAAAGTCAACCATGTTCAATAATAAAGAGTTGCCAACTGAGACTGCTTGTGGTCTCTGCTTTGTGTCGTGACCGCCTCGACAGCGACATCTGGTGATTGCCGACATGATAAGAACATAGTCGGTGGGGGCCCATATGGGGTCCTAGCAACTGGCAACCGTGACCCGCTGGGACATAGTGGGGGAGGCGGCATTGGTGCAGCTGAGAGTGGCAGGTGGAAGCCGCAGGGAGGTCTGGACCTGATTTCCTCCTATCAAGACACCTGGAAGTAGGTGAGCCACCAACTAGTAATAATGGGACATAATTTATCTAAAGAGGAAGAAAATGTTCTGGCTACATGGAAAGTTTTGTTAAGAAATAAGGGGATTAAAACGTCAGACTATGCACTTCGAAATATATTGCTGTGGGCTAAATCACAGGACTTTGGCACTGATCCCGACACAGCATTTAGTGTTAAGGCATGGAAAAAAGTCAGGGACAGACTGTGGGAAGTCATCCGAGCGGGAGATAAAACAGTTGTCAATCTAGCAGTTACTTGGGAATCACTCTTTGAGGCATTAAAGGAATGGAAAACAGAGCGAGAACAAGCAGAGCGGGATGCGGACGAAGAGTTGGGGCTGATAACAGAACCTGATGGGGAGGATGAGGCAGAGGGGGCCTCTGATGGGGAAGAAAGTCTGGGTGCCATGTAAGTTACCTGGCAAGCTGCCAAAGCTTCTGGGAAAGCTGCCAAAACTTCTGGGCAACCTGCCAAAACTTCTGGGCAACCTTCCATAGCATCCTCTTATCAGATCCTTAAACCTCTTTATCTCACACCTGCACAGCAGCTCACAATGGTGCCTGTATATACTACACCACTATGCCAGTTAGCTGAAATGTCTTTAGCAGAGAGAGAAACCCAGCCATCTGGCCCCCCGCTTCCCTCCGCTCTAGTCCAGCCGTCCGCCCCCCTGCTCCCCTCTGAGCGGCTTGAACAACCTGCAAGGTTGTATCCTCCGTTATCTGACAGTGACAGCAACAGCAAATCAAGTGATGAGTCGCCTGCAGTAACACTTGAGTTGGGGCAAGGAGCTCTGGTCCCTTTACCTCCTAAGAGCTCTAGCCTTGCTGCCCCATGGACTTTGCCTCCATGTCAAGTAACTGTGCTTCCTCGACACCCTCAGGAGTTTTGGGAATTTGTTAGGAGCAAAGCAGTTGAAGAAAAGAATTGGGACATCATAGAAAGGTTAGGTGGTCCAAGAGTACCTCAGGAGAACAGTGCCAATGCAAATGTTGCTTGTGATAACCCTATGGCTTTTCCAGTTTTTAAAGCAGCTCCTGGAACAGGGCAGGGTGACAGTCATCATGTCTTTGCCTGGAGGGTTGTGCAAGATCTCCAATCGAAAGTGGCTCAGTATGGTATTAATTCCTCAGAGGTAATGCAATTAATACGTGTAATTAATGCAGATCTGCTTGCACCTTATGACATCATGCATCTCGCTACAATTCTATTCCAGCCAGTGCAATAAAGTGTATTTCAAGACACTTGGAGGAGAGTGGCTGAGCGCACCGCTTTAACAAATATGCAGTTGCCTCAACACCACCCTCGTCCTGCTGTGGGTGTTGATGCCCTACTGGGTACTGGGCCTTTTGCCAATCCAGATTTACAGGCAAGGTGGGATCCTTCGATTTTGGCGCAAGCTCAGCAAATTGGCATAAGTGCCTTAACTAAAACAATGGAAATGGCAGCTCCAAGACAGAAATATGTCACTATACAGCAAGGGATGAGAGAACCATTTTTGCAATTTGCAGAAAAACTTGCTGCAGCTATTGAGAAACAGGTAGATGATGAAACTTTGCGAGACAAATTGTGTATACAATTGGCTAAAGAAAATGCAAACCCAGACTGCAAAAAGATTATTGACACTTTACCTGGGGAACCCACCTTGTCTGAAATGGTTACTGCTTGCTCGAAAGTTGGTTCAGTCGAGCATAAAATGGCAGCTCTTGTTGCAGTGCTAAGACCTTCAGCGAAATGTTATAATTGTGGACAACAAGGGCACGTAAGGTCACAGTGTACTGTCCAGAAAACAACATTTAAGCCAAGTGCAAGCAGCGATGTTGTATGCAATCGCTGTGCTAAACCTGGGCACTATGCTAAACAATGCAGGAGTAAATATCAGGCAAATGGTCAGCTATCACCGGGAAACCCAAAGAGGAGCACGAAGGCGCGCGTGGGGAAACAAATACCCCGACAACAACCACCACAACAGCAAATGTGGGCCTTCCCAGCACTGCAAAGCTACCCATTTGTGAACAATACTCAGGGGCAACAAGCAGGTCCGCAGGGATTGATATACCCACCGCTGGCACAGTAACCATTTTGACAAAAGAAATATGTAAAGTGCCCCTCGATGCCTATGGTCCGATAGGACGGTGATTGAATGAGTTTTTGATAGGGAGATAAAGTACTACACTTAGAGGTATTCATGTGCATCTAGGGCTTATTAATGCTGATTATTTAGAACAGATTCATGCCATAGTATCCATTGATGACCCTCCTGTCACTATTCAGAAAGTAACTTGCATTGCTCAAATTGTACCTTTTGTGAGTTCTGTTCCAAACACAGTGGACCGAAGTCGTGGCACAGGAAGTTTTGGATCGACAGGAGTACCTCAAGTGTTTTGGACTGAGAAAGTAATGGAGAGCCATCCAGAAAAGACATACACTCTCACTGCCAGTGGATGTCATCCAGGAACTATATCAGTAACAGGTTTGATTGACACTGGAGCAGATGTCACAATACTCTTGTGACTTTGCTGGCCTCAATCGTGGCCTCTCACTTGTGCAAGTTTTGGACTCCTGGGGTTGGGTGGTGCTACAACAGGTGGCCTGTCAGCCATTGTAATTAATGTGAAACACCCTGATGGCCAACAAGCTAACATCAGACCCTATGTTGCCGATGCTCCTCAGAGTTTGTGGGGACGAGATTGTTTATCTCAATGGGGTGTCAAAATTACTATGGATTTTTAACGGGGGCCACTGTGATGCAGGGCAATGAACGTCCAGTTTTGGCCCTGACATGGTTGACAGATAAGCCTGTCTGGGTTGGCCAGTGGCCCCTTACTACTGAAAAGCTTACTGCCCTGCAAGAATTAGTCACAGAACAATTGCAAGCAGGACATATTGAGGAATCATTCAGTCCCTGGAATACCCCTGTTTTTGTAATAAAAAAGAAATTGGGAAAATGGAGACTTTTACATGATTTACAGCAGATAAATGCTGTAATGGCAACAATGGGAGCTTTACAACCAGGCCTTCCTCCACCTACAATGATTCCACAGGAATGGCAAATAGTTGTCATTGATCTGAAAGATTGTTTCTTTACTATTCCATTGGCTGAGCAGGACAAAGAAAAAATCGCTTTTACTGTGCCTTCTATAAATCATGCTGAACCAAATAAAAGATATCAATGGAAGGTACTTCCCCAAGGCATGGAAAATTTACCGACTATTTGTCAATGGTTTGTGGCACAGGCCTTGTCAAAAGTGCGGGAGCAATTTAAAAATGGTTACTGTTATCATTACATGGATGATATCTTGTTGGCATCTGACAACAAACAACAGTTATCAGCTCTTAAACAATGTGCTGTGACAAATTTGAAGGCTTTTGGTCTGATCATTGCTCCAGAGAAAGTGCAGGAACACATGCCTTGGTAATATCTAGGTATGTTGGTGACCAACACTCAAGTTATGCCTCAACCTGTAAAGTTAGACATTGATGTTAAAACTGCTACTGATGTGCAGAAATTGGTTGGTTTGATAGGTTGGATTCGATCATATTTAGGTATAACTAATCATCAGATGCAGCCATTGTTTGATTTGCTGTCAGGCATCACCTCCTCTACTCATAGGAGGCAATTGACCTCAGCAGCAAAAAAGACCCTAGAAGAAGTTGAATTAGCCCTAGCACACAGAATTGTTAACAGGATAGATATCTCTGTTGGTGTTCAATTGTTTATTTTGAAGGACCATGAAATACCATGTGGGATACTGTGTCAATGGAATGAAAATTGGGAAGGTCAACTGCATATTCTGGAATGGATATTTTTATCTTTCAGATCTCGGAAAACAGCTCCAGGACTTTATGAGATTTTTGCAGATATTATCATCAAGGGCCGCAGGCGTTGTCATGAGATTTTGGGACACGACCCTGTGACCATTGTGATACCTGTACAACAGTGGTATTTTGAATGGTGCTTTCAAAATAATCATGAATTGCAATCTGCCTTATCTTGTTTTACAGGCCAAATCACATACCATTTGCCTTCTCATCCTGTTCTAACACTGACTAAAGAGATTCCTTTTGAAGGGAAAGAAATTTGTTCTCCTGTTCCAGTGGAAGGTATAACGGTTCTTACAGATGGATCCGGGAAAACTGGAAAAGCAGCTGTGGCTTGGAGAAAGGATGATCACTGGGAATATGAGACAATGACTCAGCAGGGATCTCCTCAATTGGTTGAACTTTCTGCTGTTCTTTTGGCTTTTACTTTGTTTCCTGGTTTTGTAAATATAGTTACCGATTCCCTTTATGTTGCCAATTTGGTTAAGCATTTAGATCAAGCAGTGTTATATAATATTCAAGAGAAGCCATTGTTTAACATGTCAGTGAAGTTATGGACAGTTATTGGCACTCGAAAATATCCTTACTTCATCATGCACATTCGCAGCCATACATCATTACCAGGATTTTTTGTTGAAGGCAATGCCTATGTAGATTCTTTAGTAGCTGCTGCTGCAATCAAAACTGTACCGAATGTGTTGCAGCAGGCAATTTTATCTCATCAATTTTTTCATCAGAGTGCTCAAGCTTTACAGCAGCAATTCAAATTGTCTCCTGGTGAAGCAAAATCAATCCTTTCTTCTTGTCCTGACTGTCACATGACTCATGTCACTCAGTATTATGGTACCAACCCTAGGGGCCTTTCTGCGTTAGAAGAATGGCAAACTGATGTTACTAAAATGCCAGAATTTGGTCGCTTTAAGTATGTTCATGTTACAATTGATACTTTTTCTCATGCAATGGTTGCTTCAGCATTCACAGGAGAAAAAACTCGTGATGCTATTAGTAATTTTTATCATGCTTTTTCTACCCTAGGTGTTCCATGTCACGTAAAAACAGATAACGGCCCAGCATATGCTTCGCAGAAAATGCAAGCATTCTTTCGTGCTTGGGGCATTGAGCATTCAACAGGCATTCCACATGTCCCCATGGGCCAAGCAATTATTGAAAGACCTCATGGACTTCTTAAACGTCGGGTTCAAAAACAAAAAGGGGGAATGCAACAGGACTCACCTCAAGTGAGATTAGATAAAGTTGTTTATGTGTTAAACTTTTGCGTCCCCTACCTGACTCACAGTTATCTCCAATCTTTTAACACTTTTCTTCTTTGAATTCTAAGCAACCAGATTTCCGTAGAAATGTTAAGGTATGGGTCAAGGATTTAATTACTGGTATGTGGTCTGGCCCAGTGGAACTAATAACCTGGGGGAGGGGTTATGCTTGTGTTTTGACAGATACTGGTCCTCGATGGGTTCCTGCTCGCTGTGTTAAACCTTACCTAGAACGTGCAGGAAAGGACAGGATGGATGGTTCCACAGCTGAAGCAGAAGGTGCGGATGACACTGGCTAAGACCATATATCAGTACTTATAGATGGATGAAGGACAGGAACGATTGTATTAAGAATGGGAATTTTGTTGATGGTTGTGATTGTGGTTTTGTGTGTCCCCTCTCCACTAGGATTTTTGCAAAGGGCCCTGCAAAAATCCATAGCAGCTGTATTTACAGTTCAAAAACAAAAAGGGGGAATTGTGGGAGGGGCTAACAGCAGGCCTGTTAGCTAAAGGAGCGAGAAGAAGCTGAGAAGTAAGAAGAAGCTGATAAGGAGCTCTCTCCAAGGCTGTAACCAAGGAGACCAAGAGAAGAAAGATAAGAGAACCTTGCAGCTGGACGAAGCATTTTTAGAAAGTTAGTTGAAGTCACTATAACTTCTCACCAATAGTATTATGTTGACTTATTGTGGCCAATAGTAAAGGTAGAAGAAGCATAAACAATTGGAAAGTGTATAAAAGTCAACCATGTTCAATAATAAAGAGTTGCCAACTGAGACTGCTTGTGGTCTCTGCTTTGTGTCGTGACCGCCTCGACAGCGACATATGTCCATTGTCCTTCAAGAAACCCTCAACAACAGACCACTAAGATTTTAAAGTCAAAGCTACAGAAAGTCTGAGGCTATCTACACTCCAACCAAAAAAAAAAATAGCAGCCTATAAAGAAGTCCAAGCCACCTCAAAAGTAATAGACACTAAAACACAACTCCTCCTGGCACCCTGACTACCAGTGCTAGGGTGGATGTTCAAAGCAAATATTCCCTCTACCCACCATGCCACCAATGCCACTGTGCTGGTTTAAGTTTGAAACAGGGTAGAAACACAAATTTTGTATAGTGGTTTTGGTTTGCTAATTTAAGGTTTTTCCAATTTTAATATTTCTCAACTTAATGTACCAAAGATTGTGGTATGTTTTGGTGTTGGCCAATCACCAATGTACTCACTTCCTGTTGTGAGATAGGATTAGGAGAAAGGTAAAGTAGGCTCAAAACTTTAAAAGTGTATAAAGAAAATTTTATTAACAGTAACTAAAAGAAAAAAAGTAGTAAGAATCAAGACAAACCTTTCCTAACACTTCTCTCCCCACAACCTTTTATTTTCTACTGATAATGTAAAGAAACAAAACTTAAAATTTCCAGTTAGTTTATCACTTTTAAAATTGTCTTTCTTCAGTTCACTTAGGGAGAGAAGTCTCTCTTGTTAATGCTATGGAGACTTCTCCAGAGGAGAAAAAACAGTTCTCTTGTGGTTCTCAATTTGGTTACGAATAGCAGCTGCACAGGGAAAATCTGCTATTGTGAAGCCCCTCCTATTTTCTACAAGCCTTCCCATAGTTTGTTTATGGGTTATGTTAACTTATGGGGTATTGGTTTAAAGATGAGTTGGTCAAAGGTAAAAGTTCTCATTATCCATTTCTAAAATCATCTTCATTTCTGCGAACAGAGATCTTCTTCTAGGGGCACAGGACTACTCTCTTTCTGTTCAAACTTCTCATGAGATTACAGCTACTTTAATATCTGTTTACTTTAGCATGGAGGCCTTTGCTCGATATCAATTGAACTCTTCATCTCCCCATAGTTTCATGTGTTATAGGGAAAAGAGTCTTTTCTCCATAGTTTATAAGAGGATTTCAGCTCTAAAATCAAGGTATCTCCTCATCCTTCCCATGTGGGATTTAACTTCTTTCTCACTGATCATGATGTTTTCATGTTGTTCCTTTACATGTTTGTATCTTGTTCTTTTCTCTTACTCAAGGGAGGATTGAAGTACTGAAAGAGTTAATGTTACCTGGGTCCTTCAAATGGTCGCCTGACCTGCGCCGGTAACTTGTGCCTGGAGCTGCGGCTAGGGCTGTGTAAGGATCAGCTTCATGGTTGGTTTTTTGTTTTCTTTGCATTCAATTCCAGCCGCAAGGCCACTCTGCATGGCGGCAGGGCTGCCTCTGGTCTCAGCCACACTGGGGGGAGGGGACTTGATGGTAAGATCTTACCAGCTGCAGCCAGCCCTGCTCCAACCACGGCTCTGCAGTCTCCCCCCCTTCCTGCCCAGAAACTGCTGGGGCCCAGCCCGGCCGCAATGGGGTTCAGAGACCCCCAGAGCCTCCGGAGAGGGGCCCAGTCCCCCCTGTGGCAGAGCCTGCCCGGCCCAGCCTGGGACAGGGCCCGGCAGGCTTCCCGGGCCTGGCCAGGACAGGACCCAGCGGGCCCGGGGTTGTTACCTTCTTGCTGGCCGGGAAAGAAAGAAGTTGCTGGGTTTCTTTCATCTTTAACATGTGTCTTTCACAGAGGTATGTCTAGCTTCTCAGTGGTTGAACAGACTGTTAGTTACACAAAAATTTTTACATCACTTCCCTAAATTCCTCCCATGTCAAAACCATGACAGCCACATAGAGCAAATTAATTGCCCTCATCACACAGCGTGCCCATATTAGAAAAGTGAATCGCCCTAAGATTTTAGAGATAATTACAAATTAGCCTAAAAGTAAAAACTTTAGTCTTGCTAACAAAAAAGAACAAGAAGTAACATGTACTAAAGAAGCTCCATCATACAACCAGCTACCAACAGAAGAAACACGTTACGCTCTTTTTACTAATAGTTCTTGTCTTTTTACTGATAGTTCTTGCCGCATTGTAATAATAAAACAAAAGTAGAAAACAACCATATAGAGCCCAACATGACAAGTCACAAAAGCTACTGAAAGAGAAGATCGATCAAGCCATCTCACTGAACTCAAAGCCATTCAACCTAGCCCTAGACATTGCTAAAAGAGAGAAGTAGCCATAGCTCTATCTCTACACTGATTCAAAGGTAGTAGCCAATGCTCTGTGGGGATGGCTGGAGAAGTAGAAAAAAGCTAATTAGCAGCACAGAAGAAAAACAATTTGAGCTGCTGAAGAGTAAAAACCATCGCTACCAAGGTAAAAAAACTGCCTATAAAAGTCTGCCATGTAGATGCCCATGTCTGCAAGAGTAGATCTAATGAGGAGCACCAAAACAATCAGCAAGTAGATCAAGCTACAAAGATAGAAGTGTCAAAAATAGGCTTAGATTAGCAACACAAAGGAAAGTTGTTCCTAGCTTGATAGGCCCATAATGCCTCAAGTCATCAGAGTAGAAATGCTACCTATAAGTAGGCACAAAACCAAGGAGTATATTTAATCATAGACAATATTTCTCAAGTTATCCATGATTGGGAGATGTTTACTATTATCAAGCAAACCAGCCAGTAAAGCCCCTATGGTATGCTGGACGGTAGTCCAAATATTAATATAGGGAAGCCTAGCAGATTGACTATATCACACTGTCCCAGACATGCCAAAGTAAGTGCTATGTGCTCACAATAGTAGAAGCCACCACTGGACGGCTGGAGACCTACCCTATGCCTCACACTACAGCCCATAACACCATCTCAAGTCTTGAAAAGCAAGTCCTTTAGAGGCATGGTATCCCTGAGAGGACTGAGCCAGACAATAAAATTCATTTCAAGAACAGCCTTATCAACACCTAAGCTAAAGAACATAGCATTGAGTGGGTGTGCCATATCCCCTACTGTGGGAAAGACATTTCTGTGCTGTTCTTGTGAGCCAGCGAAGGCTTCTTGAAGATTAGGAAAGCCTCATATCTCGCTCAAGGAATTTACCAAGGCTATCACTATGACAATGTGAAGAAAGAGAAAGAAAATGTGTAAGCTAAAGATCTGGACTTTGGTTTGCTTACACAGTGGTGTGGCTCCTTTCACCTATTGAAAGCATTTTTTCTTCTTTATGACCAATGGGCAGAGTATGTGTGTCGCAGACATCTTTTTATGAAAATCCTTTTCTTGGAATTTTTTCTTCCTGAGAAGCTGTGAGGCCTCAGGGACAAAATGTAAATAATGGTTATCTGCCACTGTGGAATGCAACAGGTGCATCTGTGATTGGTCTCATGTGCTTGTTTGTAATTAATGGCCAATCATGGCTCAGCTGGCTCTCTCTCTGTCCGAGCCACAAACCTTTGTTATTCATTCTTTTCTATTCTTAGCTTAGCTAGCCTTCTGAGATGAAACCTTTTCTTCAATTATTTTAGTATAGTTTTAATGTAATATATATCATAAAATAATAAATGAAGCCTTCTGAAATATGGAGTCAAGTCCTCGTCTCTTCCTTCAACAAGACCCCTGTGACCACCGTCACATATGTGTTCGTTAAGTAAATGTAAACATCTTGTAAAACTATAAAAGCAACATGTTGCTTCAATAAATAAGTCTAAACAGCCTTCTGATGGAGCCCTAGTGCTTTGCACCATGTGGGACTCTATAGCGACACCCTATCATGCACCAACTACAAGCAAAGTAGAAAAGTACAATAGACTATTAAGAATCACCTTGAAAGCATTGGGTAGGGGATCTTTCAAAAATTAAGAGCAACATCTAGCAAAGGCCACCTGGTTAGTTAACACCCAAATTTCCACCAAACAATCAGGTCCTACCCAATCTAAGCCCCTACATACAGTAAACAAAGTCCCAATAATACACGTCAGAAATTTGTTAAGGAAGACAATTTAGATCAATTCTACCTTGAATACAGACAAACCCGTCCATGGGGTTATCTTTGCTCAGAGATTAAATTACACATGGTGAATAATGCAAAAAGATGAAAGAACACAATATGTACCACAGAAAGATCTGATTGTTGAGTGAGAACCATGTGTAAATATCACTATTTGCTGAATGGTACTGCCATTTTCTATATATATACATATACACACACTATATATATATGTATAATATATGTATTAGTAGAGTTAGAATATATATTAGTTATGGTAGTAAGCTAATGATATAGATATAAGGGGTGGAATGTCCTAGGGTGACTTTATGATGCTTGTGTCCCCATTCATCTGTTTAGCCCAGAAATATGTTTTGCACAATTAAAACTAGTTTTGAGAGTGTAGGGGGGAGACAAGAAATGTAGAGTTTGGTTTCAGAAACTGCACTCACTCGTCCACATTCCAACTGTGTTGTCTGCAGCACAGACAGTGGGACAGAGCTCTCCTTTGCTTTTAGTTAGTTTTCAGCTAGCTGAGGCAGAGAAGTTCCCTAGACTGTAGTTTTTCTTTTCTCTTAGAACTGTTTAAACCTGCTCTAGGCTGAACACCCAAAAGAGCACTGGCAGCTCACACCTATAGCCCACCGGGGCCTGGCCTGGGCCGCAGTGTTTCCACTGCCAGAGGGACTGATAACAGACTTAGTGAGCCAAACTACAGCTCACGAAAGGGACTTTCTGAGTTTGTCATCTCTTTTGGATCAGCAAAATGTTTTATTGTTTAATATTGTTCTTTTTTTTTTTTTGTGCTGGTAAATGCTTTGCCTATTAAATAAACAAATAACAAATTTTTTCCACTTTTCTCTTTAGCAGTGTGGTAAAATTGATGGTGTTTTGCTGCTACTTCCCAAAAGTCTCTTCTAAGAAAGCCTGTCAGGCAAGTACAGTCACTCAATCCACACTCACACCACAGATAGGTCAGCAAAGAAAGACTGAAAGGGTCTCTGTATAGAGTTCCAGCGAGGTTTATTATAGAGTCACACTGATGGAGTCCAGGGACAAAGACAAACAGTGCAGGGTCCTGGGTTATGTATGGAGTCAGGGGCCAATCATCTGTGGGCACAAGGGCAGTACAAGGGCAGGGCAAATGGCAATGACGTATGGGGAAAGGGCAGATTAACATAACACTGCAGAGCACCATGGGAGAAGCCCCTTTTGTCTCACCCTAACCATTGAGGTATCCTTTTAACCTGCAGTAAATTCTTCCAGGGCAATATCCTAGAAGTTCCCCTAATAGGCTCAAAGGCCTCCACATTTCTCCAAGGAAATATTTTTCCAAACCAATTAAGAGAGGAGCTGATTAAATCTACTTTCTAGAAGAACCCCTTTAGAAGTTTTCTCCCAAATTTGCCCTAAACTAAGACAGAAATACAGAGGGGATAATTGGTTTACAAGGGATGGTATGCAGTGGATACCAAAAGCTCTGGCCTTACAGGTATTAAAACAACTCCATGAAGGGAGCCATTAGGGCTCTCAAGGACTGGCAGAAGCCTTCCTCAAAATGTATGTTACTGTGGGTCTTTTTATTTTAGCAAAGCAAGCTATTGACAGTTGTTTGATTTGTGCTAAAATCAGTAACAGGGCTACAAAGAAAACTGCCAGGGGAGGGAGGCCTTGGGCTGTAGGTACCTTCCAAAGATGCGAGGTGGATTTTACCAAAATGCCCCAAGTGGCAAGGTTTAGATATCTTCTGATAATAGTATGTCAGTTAACAGGATGGCCAGAAGCATTTCCAACTGTTTCAGCAACTAGAGGATCAATTATTAAAGTGTTTTTGGAACAAATAATTCCAAGATATGGGATTGTGGAAGCAATAGACTCAGGGGAACTCATTTTACAGGAAAAATTCTTCAAGGGGTTATGACTGCTTTAGGAATACAATGGAACCTCCATACCCCCTGGCACCCCCAGAGCTCAGGCTGAGTTGAAAGAATGAATGGAGAAATAAAGAAACACCTTTTGAAGCTTGTGATAGAAACTAAGATGCCATGGGTATGGCTTTTGCCATTGGCTTTGGCAAGAATAAGGGCCAGACCCAGAGGAGATATTCAGTTATCTCCCTTTGAATTGATGTTTGGAATTCCTTACCCTTAGAATTCTCAACCTAGTAGGGCAGTGGAAATAAGTGATGGGTATTTAAAACAATATGTGGCCAGGATACTCTCTCTTGTGAAACCTCTTTGGCAGGAAGCTCAGTTGGCACAGACCCTGCCTTTAGACTTTGCTGTTCATAACATCCAACCAGGAGATTGGGTCCTAGTTAAGGGGCAAAAAAAGGCACCACTAGTGGCAAAGTGGCATGGACCTTTCCAAGTGTTACTGACCACAGAAATAGCCATCAAGACAGCTGAACAATGGTGGACCCATCACACTCTGGTCAAGGTCTCTAAGGCCCCAGAAACTTGGACATCTCAGCTGGAGAAGGATGGGAGGTCACGACTGACACTCTGCAGTAGTGGACCAGAGCAGTAACCAGTGTGTCGACAACGGGGGAAGCCCCATGTGCCTACCCACAGACTGTCTGCTGAAATAGCCTGTATGGGCATCTCTCCTTTTGGATCTCCAGTCATTGGGGGCTAATCCTCTCTGTCATTGTTTTCTTTATGTTTAGTTGTTTCTGCACCTTCACTCGCCACAGGTGGTGCGGAAGACAACATGAGAATTAGATTAGGAAATCAGGTTACACCATTAGAATGTTTTTCATAATAATCTTACCTTTATATTTTCAGTTAGGTTTGGGCCAGAGGTGGGAGAATTGTTTTTTTAGTCCTAGGAGAAGTAGCAAAAACCTTTAACCTTAGCAATTGTTGGGTCAGCAGAAGGCCAGGAGGATCTGACAACAGGCCATGCATGGGTGGCCAACATGCCTATCGCAGGTTACCTCCAAACTGGTCAGGAATATGTTATGTAGGGTATATTAAACCATTGTTCTTCTTTGCTACCACAAGTTCAGGGAAATCCGTTAGGAATCAAGGTATGTGATTATCTAATTAGAGAAAAGAGGTCAGTTGATGCATCCTCGGCTGGAGGGAGCACCCAAAAGTGGGGAACAGATAAATGGCCACCTAAGCAAATCATACATTATGGACCACCCACCTGGAATCCAAATGATTTAATATCAAGTTCCAGACAACCCATTTATGTAAGAGCCATAATGAGGGATGTGAGACTTCAGGCAGCTCTTCAAAATGCAGTTTATTGCATCCAAGACGTTACAGCAGTCCAGGGTCGTGGGCGACAGAGCCTGTGCCTACAGCTGTCAGCTCCAGCTGCAGGCAAGCCTGGAGACCCTTTAGCTTTGGTTACAATGCATTATATACTTTTCTTTGTTGAGCATCTTAATACAGAAGAACCAATCTATACCATATTTTTTACCTATAGCCTATCATACTACTATAATTACCATATTCATGTTACTATTCTCCAATCACTAAAAGTTAGTACATTGCAGTTTAAGAGAGTTGTTTTTCAGTTTTCTTGCAGTGGAAATTTCTGAGACCTTTTTTCTACTTGCAACATCAGCAGACTTGTTTGCCTATGCTATCTTTCTGCTTGGTAAAAACATCTTGTGTGAGGTGGGTTTATCCTTTGCTCTAAGTCATAAAAACCCCTTCTAACTAACATACCCTTTGCCTTCTTAGTTATCTACTAAGACTGGCTCAGCAATTCTTTTCTTCTATATCAAAACTTGCTTCCATCTCCATTTCATTCTCAGGTTCTACATTCAAAAATCTTTCTGCCAAACATACATATCTGTGAGACTTTCTTGTCAAACTTTCATCCTTCTCAACACATTTATATTGGATAATTAGGTTACAAGCTGTCTTTGAAATAATAACCAGCCAGGCAGCTTGTCTCAGTTTGGAAAGACAGGTGTCTGCTAAGGAAGGCAGGAGCCTCCCCTGAAATGGAGAATGTAAACCCTCCCCACCCCTCCAAATTAGTATGAATTTTAAATTAAGGGGCTCTCAGGCAAAAAATATGGGAGCAGGGAATAACAGTTCTTTAATAGGGAAGAAAATAAAAGGATAACATAAACAATGCAGTACACTAGAACAACACTGACAGAGTCAGAACTCAACCTGACACCCTGTTGGTCAGGGTGTTGGTAGCAGTCTAATTGGAAATGTGGCTGCAGTCCTCCTGAAGTATCAGGTGTGGTTCTGCTGGAGCAGGGATCCTGTAGAAAAAGGGTGTAGTCTTCCTCTGACAATCCAGTGGAAGAAGAGGCAGCTGCTGTTCCTCTGGGAAATCCAGTGGAGAAGCTGTGCTGGTATTCCAGAATCTCCAGATTATATCTGGGTAGCAATGCTTGGCTCCTCCTTCTGGGTGGAGCATGTCACAATGGGATGCTATAGTTCTTATCCATCATGCAGTGACATTCAATAGCCTGTTATCAGCAGATATCCCCTCCCAAGGGAGGAGTGACTGTGGAAGAGATAAGGAAAACTGCCCACTTGACAAAAGACAACTGCCATACAGGTGGTGATAGAATACATCTTCCCTTGCAATCTGGAACACAGCTACAGCTCTTTGACCTTCTTGCTGACCAATCCACTCAGATGAGCAATGCAAAATTTCAGCATTGGATGGTATTAGATTATCTATTAGCAGAAGAAGGAGGAGTGTGTAGAAAATTAAATTACTCAAAGTGCTGTTGACAAATAGGTGACAATGGAAAAGTAGTGAAACAAATAAAAAGGGAATAAGAAAGTTAGCTCATATACCAGTCTAAATGTGGAAAGGATGGGAATGGTACATGTTTTAGTGGTTACCTGGCAGACTATGGGTTAAACAAATACTTTTTTCCCTCTTATGTGCTGTAGCAACTCTCATCTTTTTACCATTGTCCTGGTTTGGGACAAATTTTAGGAGGAAACCTCCAAAAGGATGTTTCCCTATAGGGCAAAATTCAGCAGCCTGTCCCCTCACCGATTCGGGAGAAAAGTCTCCTTGGAGAGAAGTGGAAAAAACCTGTTTATTTAACAAGCAAAGTATTGACAAGCATGGAAAATTAATAATATTAAACAATAAAACCTCTCACTGTTCTGAAGAGATGGCAAATTCAGAAAGTCTTTCTGTGGGCGTGGCTCAGTCTTTCAGTTGCTCTGGGGCTCAGGCCCAGCATGCCAGGCCCGGCATGCAGCTTGGGGTCCCCATGGTGATTCTCCTGATGTCCTGGACTGGAGAGTAGCTGAACAGTCTCAGAAGAAGAAGGCACAGTCCAGGGAAAACCTTTCTTGTAGCTAATGAGGAAAACCAGTGAATAAAAGCAAAGAAAAACTCCGTCTCTCTCTCTGCAAAAGCCGAGAACTCCAAAAGCACTGAGAGCCTTATCTCTCTCATTCTGTCCGGGCTAGGCAGCACAGTCCACGAGACAGGAATTCCAGGGGAGTAAAGTGAAGCTTCTGCAGGCAATCTGCGCACTACTTCTCCCCCCTCTTTGCCCTCTCTGTCTCTCTGGACCTAACTTAAAACTACAGGACCCATTTCTGAGCAAAAAGACAATGGGGATACCAGCATCATAAAGTCACCCCAGGACATGTATCCCTGTTGCAGCAGATACCCCAGTCATTCAAGTTGCAGCTAAACCAGACTGTAAACCTAAGCCAGCAGCTAAACCAGACAGTGAGCCTAAGCCACTGGCAGTCGTTACCGTGGGAAAGAAGCACAAAACCAAAACCAATCGGCCAGTGGACGATGATGATCCAGGGGAAGGACCCTCAAAGCCAGCTCCAGCAACTGTTTCAAAATCAGAAGTCACTATTGAGTCCTTTTCCCTGAAGGACCTTTGTGGCCTAAGGAAGGATTACACCCAACGACCTGATGAATCTAAAATTAGTTGGTTAGTTTGTCTTTGGGACGCTGCAGGCGAAGCTACAATTCTGGACGGTACTGAAGTGAGGCATTTGGAATCCCTGTCACATGATCTGGTCATTGAGCAGGGAATGGTAAGGGGGGGCTGACCCACACAGTCTCTGAGCACAGATCTTGGGAAGTGTGGGACAAAGATATCTGTGTGCAGAGGTTCTCTACATGCAGCAAACCCAGTGGAAGACCATAGAACAAGGGATTCAACGCTTGAGAGAAATGGTGGTGGCAGATTGTTTTCTCAGAAGACCCAGCAATGCCTAAGAATGCAGACTTGGTAGCATGTACACCCGTAATGTGGTGAAAATTGTACTACTTGGGCCACAAGAATACGCTTCTGCTTTAGCAATGATGAAGTGGGATGAAAGAAATGAGACCATGCTTGATATGGCGAAGAAGCTCTGAGCTTATGCAGATACCGTGCATGGCCCAACACATGCAAGAATTGCAGCTGTGGAAACACATCTGCAAAAATTAAAAGATAAGATAGAGGAGAATCACAAGAAACTCAAAGAAGACATTATGGATGACCTTCTCCAAATCTTGGCAGTACAGATCAAAGGTTCTGGAACCAAACACAGACATTCCCCAGACAGGGAGAGAATGTACACCCCACAAGGTGAGCTGTGGTTCTTTGTAGCCATGATATTTTCTGAAAAATCCTTTCCTTAGGATTTTTTGTCCTGAGAAGCTGAGAGGCCTCAGGAACAAAATGTAAACAATGATTATCTGCTGCTGTGGAATGCAACAGGTGCATCTGTGATTGGTCTCATGTGGTTGTTTCTAATTAATGGCCAATCACAGTCAGCTAGCTCGGAGAGAGAGTCCGAGCCACAAGCCTTTGTTATTCATTCCTTCTTTTTCTATTCTTAGCTAGCCTTCTGATGAAGTCCTTTCTTCTATTTTTTTAGTATAGTTTTAATATAATATATATCATAAAATAATAAATCAAGCTTTCTGAAACATGGAATCAGATCCTTGTCTCTTCCCTCATCCTAAGACCTCTGTGAACACTGTCACAGTTCTTCCTGTGTGATTGTGGGAGAAGCATGAGATGGGATGGAAGACCCACTGCTGCTCTGGCACAATAGGTGTGTAAATTAAAGGAGAGCAGGACTCAGAGAGGAAGTTCCACCAAAAAGGAAGAAGCACCAGTTGCCCAAAGCCGAACTGCCAGGTATGGTGGTGATGATATTTCTGATCCCACTGAAGGAAACTCTAAGACGTACACCCCGGGAAGGAAGGATAACCAGGCTTAGAGGAGCCCTGCCTCTAGCCAGGTAGAGGCTAGGGAAAACCGTGTTTTTTGGGCTGTGTGGATTCGTTGGTCTGGAACATCAGAACCACAAAAATATGAGGCCTTAGTCAACACTGGTGCGCAGTGCACACTAATCCCATTGAGACTTGTAGGGGCAGAATCTGTTTCTATTGCTGGTGTGACAGGAGGATCACAGGATTTCACCTTAGTGAAAGCTGATGTGAGCCTGACTGGAAATGAGTGGAAGAAACACCCTATTGTGACTGGTCCAGGACCCCCATGTATTTTGGGCATAGACTTCCTCCGAAGTGGGTATTTCAAAAACCCAAAAGGACTCAGGTGGGCATTTGGGATAGCTGCTATAGAGACAGAGGGCATTAAGCATTAAGCAATTGAACACCTTGCCTAGACTATTAGAAAACCCATCTGCAGTAGGCCTTCTGAAAGGGAAAGAGCAAAAAGTACCAATTGCCACTTTGACAGTGCACCACAGATAGTACAGAACAACTCAAGATGCTGTGATTCCCAATCACAAGATGATCCGTGAGTTGGAAAGCCACGGGGTGGTCAGGAAAACCCACACACTCCTCAACAGTCCCATTTGGGCTGTGCACAAATCTGAAGGAGAATGGAAATTGACTGTGGACTATCATGCCTTAAATGAAGTGACTCAACCATTGAGTGCTGTTGTGCCGGACATGTTGGAGCTCCAGTACGAGCTGGAGTCCAAGGTAGCGAAGCGGCATGCCACTATTGACATTGCCAATGCATTTTTCTCCATTCCTTTGATAGCAGAATGCAGGCCTCAATTTCACTTCACTTGGAAGGGCATGCAGTACACCTGGAACCAACAGTCCTACCATCGACCATGGACTGATCCAGGCTGCACTAGAAAATGGTGAGGCTCCAGAACATCTGCAGTACATCGATGATATCATTGTGTGGGGAAACAAAGCAGCAGAAGTGTTTGAGAAAGGACAGAAAATAATCCAGATTCTCCTGAAATCTGGTTTCACCATCAAGAGCAAACTTAAGGGACCTGCTTGAGAGATCAAATTCCTGGAAGTAAAGCAGCAAGATGGACGGCATCAGATTCCCACTGATGTCATGAATAAGATCACAGCAATGTCTCCACCAACCAACAAGAAGGAAACACAAGCTTTCCTATGTGCCATAAGCTTTTGGAACATGTATATTCCTGAGTACAGCCAGATTGTGAGCCCTCTCTATTTGGTCACCCACAAGAAGTGCACTTTCCAATGGGGCCCTGAACAGCAGAAAGCCTTTGCCCAGATTAAGCAGGAGATCGCTCATGCAGCTACCCTTGGCCCACTCAGAACAAGACCAGATGTGAAGAACGTGCTCTACTCCGCAACTGGGAGCCATGGGCTGTGCTGGAGCCTTTATCAGAAAGTTCCTGGTGAAACTCCAGGCTGATCACTAGGATTCTGGAGTCAAAGCTACAGATGGTCTGAAGCCAACTACATTCAAACAGAAAAATAAATCTTAGCAACTTATAAAGGAGCCCAAGCCACCTCAGAGGTAATTGGCACTAAAGCACAACTCCTCCTGGCACCCTGGCTACCAGTGCTGGGGTGGATATTCAAAGGAAAGGTTCCCTTTACCCGCCACACCACCAATGCCACATGGAGCAAGTGGATTGCCCTCATTGCACAGCACGCCCATATTGGAAAACTGAATCGCCCTTGGATTTTAGAGATAATTATAAATTGGTCTGAAGGTGAAAAATTTGGTCTCACAGATGAAGAGGAACAAGAGTGACATATGCTGAAGAAGCTCCACCATACAACCAGCTGCCAGCAGAAGAAACACGCTACGCTCTTTTTACTGATGGTTTTTGTCGCATTGTAGGGATGAAATGAAAGTGGAAAGCAGCTGTATGAAGCCTAACACAACAGATCACAGAAGCTACTGAAGGGGAAAGTGGATCAAGCCAACTCACTGAACTGAAAGTGATTCAACTGGCCCTGGACATTGCTGAATGATAGAAGTGGCCAAAGCTCTACCTCTGCATTGATTCATGGATGGTAGCCAATGCTTTGTGGGGATAGCTGGAAAAGTGGAAAAAGGCTAATTAGCAGTGTAGGGGAAAACCAGTATGGGCTACTGAAGAACAGAAAGACATTGCTGCCCGGGTAGAGAAGCTATATGTGAAAGTCCACCATGTAGATGCCCATGTCCCCAAGAGTAGGGCTAATGAGGAGCACCAAAATAACAAGCAGGTAGATCAGGCTGCAAAGATAGAGGTGTCAAAGATAGACTTTGATCCCTTGCTTAGTGCAACTTATTCAACATGTGATCAAGGGGGTGCAAGCAGTAGCTATGCTTACTGATCCAGAATCAGCTACAAAAGGACAGAAAATGATGTTGCTGCAAATAATTTCAAAACCAAAAAGGACCCAAGAACAGAAAGTTAAGGCATTGATAATTAAGGTTTTCAAAGAAAATTATTGAAAAAATAAGGAGGGATTGAATGGAATGAGAAGGAGGTGTCTTTACAAACAAACTGTGGGCCTGATGGTAGATAAGGCCAGATACAGAAAGGTGAATGAAGCAATGGGGGGAACCATAAATTCCATAGGAATTCCACTAATTGACACAGACTGTTACCCACTCAAGACTGTGCTAAATCTCTAGATTTAGAGAAAAAGAACAATGACACAAGGAAAAATAAAAAGGGGGGGAGTACACATTAGAAAGGGGATGTATCAGTTGATTCAGAAAGTCTGTACCTCTCAAGTACCTCAGCCAATGGGGAAGGAGAGAGGGAAATGCGGCCGGGAAATTAGGATAAAAGGAGGCTGCATCCTCTAACAGTTTGAGAGTCCCCATGGGAAATGCCATTGACCTCTCCCTTTATTTGAATAAAGTTACAGGGCTCCTCTGTCCCCTTTTTGGGCATAAACCTCTGGTGTTTGTGGATTAACTTTCCTGACAGAAGAGACCTACAATGATCTACTAGTCAACTGTGTAACTATTTCAGGAAAATTTGCCTTCTTTAAGTGAATTCATGCACACTACTGGAAGTAGTGAATAAAGCAAATCTTCTAAGATAAATGCTCCAATTACAACTAAATTAAAAGTAAGCTGTATCAGATACTACTTCCTTCTGCTACCAGTGACTTCTGGAAAACATATTTAATTTCTAGGAACAGGCTTGTAACAAATCAACCTTATTTAGAATTGGAAAAAAGATTGACAAATATATTTAAAAGAAAGAGTCAGTAGTTCAATTCGAGCAAAATCTTAAAACTAACTGAGATTTAAGAGATTGGATGAGTTCAGCCTCCAGTTTTTTAGGCTAGATGAATTTAACTCAGTAAAAAAGGTTTTCAAAATTGGACAATTAATACTAGAGAGTTGGTGGATTTGCTCTAAAATATGTAACATTTAGGTCAAGATTTTAATCCTCAAGATTTGGTCAATATGGGAAAGTTTTAGTGCCTTCTGTATTGGTTTTCCACACCCTGGCTTCTGGTAGCAGGGGGGGCACAAAAATGGCTCCTGTGAAAAGCTCCTGGAAGCTTCTACCATGTCCAGCAGAGCCAATCTCTGACAGCTTTGAAGATGGACATGCTGCTGGCCAAAACTGGGCCAATAAAAGAGGTTGGTAATGCCTCTGTGATGACATATTTAAGAAGAAAATCAAACCAAAGTCACGGGTCTTGCTCCTAGTCAGAGAAGAGGAGGAGGTGAGAACATGTGAAGGAAAACAACATGGAGACACCAAGATCAGTGGAGAAGGAGAGGGAGTAGGTGCTTCAGACATCAGAGCTAAGATTTCTCTGCAAGCTGTGGTGAAGACCATGGTGAAGCAAGTTGTCCTCCTGAAGCCCATGGGTCTGTGGAGGATGCAGAGATCCACCTGCAGCCCATGGGGGAGGTGCCCATGACGGAGTGGGTAAATACCTGGGGGAGGCTGTGATCCAGTGGGAGGTACAGTGGAGAGAGAGGGCCCTTGCTTCCAGGCTGAAGCAGCCTGTCTTTGGAGGACTGCATCCCATGGAAGAGTGACCCATGTCGCAGCAGTTTTGGGACGACTGTCTGCCCTTGGGAGGGACTCACGTTGCAGCAGTTCTGATAGGGCTGTTGCTCATGAGAGTGGACCCACACTGGGGAAATTCATGGAGAGCTGTGTCCCATGGGAGGAACTCCACAGTCTCACAGGGGAAGGACTCCTTTCCCAGAGCAGCGGAAGAAAATCTCGGTGATGAACTAACCAAAACCCCCATGCCCTGTCTCCCTGCACTCCCTGTGGGAAGGAGGGAGGGGATAGGGGGAAAAGGTGTTTTAAGGGCTTCTTTTGCTTCTCATTATCCTCCTCTGATTTTGTTAGTAATAAATTTAATTTGTACTTCTAAGTTGAGCCTGTTTTGCCCTTGGAGTGGGCTTGGGCTTGGCCAGAGCCCAGGCCTTAATTGGAAGGGTCTCCCTAACATATTTTATAGACAGGTCTGTTAGTAATAGCATTTAGGAAAGTTTCTTAAAATGATACGTCTTGCAGATAGCTACACAAAGATATACTAAAGTTTGTAAAGCAGCTGGCTTTGTAATTAATCTTTAGCTAAATAATCAACGGTACCATGAACAAACCGCAAATATCTAAAGTAATGCATATGTGTAACCTTAAATAATATCTTATGGATAATGCCTGTTATAAAAGGTCAGTGAATTTGCGTTATGAAATAAATACATCAGCAGTAACTGTCTTAAGAAGTCAAGATAATATTTTTCTAGATATTTATGCATATATAGCATTAAAGCAAATAAAAGTAAAAAAGTAAGCACAAAATAGCTTTGTCCTGGGTTGACACGGAAGTGAATTTATTGGGAAGTAGTAGTCAAACCAATCAGTGGTCAGATTTAAATACTGGCACCTGATGTGGCCACTGGAGACATGGATACACTTCTGAGAACACAGGGGGTTTAAAAGCAGAGAACTCCCAGGGGAACACTCTCTTGGTTCCTGTTGGTGAAAGAGGTCATGTTGCAGACATCTTTTTGTGAAAATCTTTTCTTAGGATTTTCTCTCTTCTGAGAAGCTGAGGCCTCAGAAACAAAATGTAAACAGTGGTTATCTGCTGCTGTGGAATGCATCAGGTCATTTTGAATGTTTACAATTAATGGCCAACCACAGACCAGATAGCTTGGACTCTCTGTCCAAGCCAGCTGCCTTTGTTATCATTCTTTTCTATTCTATTCTTAGCTAGCCTTCTGAGACAAAACCTTTCCTTCTATTTCTTTTTAGTACAGTTATAATGTAATATATATATCATAAAATAATAAATCAAGTCTTCTGAACATGGAGTCAACATTCTCGTCTCTTGCCTCATCCAAGAACCCCTGTGAACACTGTCACAGTTGGTGACCCCGAGTGACTGAAGAGGAAATCATCACTTGGTGAGACCCCCAGAGGAGCATTGCTACATTTGGGTAAACCCCGAATGTGTGGCGCTGATGGTCACCTCACAAGTGACCACAGAAGTGGATTCTAGCCAGGAGCTAAAGAACTGAAGATCCTGATTTGGACAGAGTTCACAGCCAAGGCTGACCACAAAGAAAACCTTTTGAAAAGCCTCCAGGAAGATGTCCGGAAAGCTCAGCAGCACCAAGCAGCTGGCCAGAGAGTGCTGGACACTGTCACAAGGTACTGTTAGCTTTTCCCTTCCTGAAGATGCTGGCCTTTGCAGATTATGGCTGCAAAAGTGGTGGGGGCTGGCCACCGAGGCAGAGGTTCCTTTCTCCCCCTCAGAGGAGAAACATATTGCCCTCTGGCAAAAATGGGGTGAAGAGGACAGAATTTCTATGGCAGAGAGACATTTCTATGAGTTTTTTCGATGGGCAAAGATCTTTGGGTTTTTTACGAATGTGCTCTATGCCCTTGATATGTTCGTATGGGAATGCATGGAATCCATTTTCCAAGCCGTTTGAGACCGTGCATTGGGGTACCTCCGGATTTACCCATCATTTAGGGCGCTCTTCCGGGTTTTGAAACAGGGAGCCGCTTCCTTTCAGTGGATTGCTGATTGCAGGGGGCAGGCGCCATTCCCCCCAGTTCCTACGGGAGAAGATCCTTTGGGGGGAGGCGATCTGCTGCTTCCCAGCCCCCCTGAATCGCAGTGGGGGGGAGATTTTGCCTGCAGCCAAAGAAGTTTTTTTTCCTGCGTTTTCGGAGCATGCTCAGACGGACCCGCTTTATTTTCCCCCCCCCCCCCCTCGTTGCCCTCTGGGGGATTTTGAGTGGGCGGCACCCCCCCGGCAGCCCTGCAGGCCCCGCCCCGGCTGGCCTCTTGAACCCTGCCCCGCTCAGACCTGGGGGTGGCATCGGTGCCCAAGGTCCCGCCTCCCGGGCCCGCGGGGCCGCCTCCCGAGCCAGCGGGGGCAATCCAACCCTCCCTGCGGCTGCCTCTCTGCACAGCCCTGCCTGCGGCTCTGCCAGGTTCTGTGCCCGTGCCTACGATCTCAGAAACACCGTTTCCTGCGGCTGCGCTGGTGTTGCTAGGCAACAGCGACCCAGCGCCGCTCCCGCCACTTCCCGCGGCTGCGCCTGTGTTGCTAGGCGATGCACTTGCAGCTGAGAACAGCGACCTGGTGCCGCCGCTGCCACCCCCCCCGCTGCCTTCCGCGCGGACTTTGCCGCATTCTGCGACTGCGCTTCCGTGGCCGACCCCAGAGCCAGGGGCAGAAGATGCTGGCGACCCCGTGCTGTCCCCGCCAGCCCCTCCCGCAGGGGCAGAGCTCGCGCCTGCACTGCCTCTCCCGGAGCTGAGCGACACAACGGCGGCGTTTTCCCGTGCACCCCTGCTGCCCCCGCTGCCCACCCCGGAAGTTCTGCCGCCTTCGGGGACTCCGTCCTCCGTGTCTGCGTCAGAGGCTGCCCTGGAATCAGCGGCATGTTCGAGCTCGGACCGTCCCGGGCTGTTTGCCCTCGCGGCAGCGGCTCCAGCAGCCAGCCTCTCCTTCCGTGGAGGAGGCATGGCCCGACAGCTGAGTGCGGGTGGAGCCCGGCTGCCTGCTTTCAAGCTCAGCGTTCTTGGCGGGTTGGGGGATGTTTGGTCAGTTGTATGCCCTTGGGGGGTGCGAATCTCTCTGCCGCCCCTCTCCCGCCCCAGCGGCGAGGGGGAGGTGGGTCCTGAACATTCTGCCTTTGGTCCCCAGCCCAGTGGGGGTGGTACCGGGAGGCAGATGGGAGGAACACCTTTTGCATTTGCATTGCAGAGGCAGAGGGCACAGCGGGAAACGATCATCGCTTGTCTGCTGTGGGGAAAAAACATCCCCCGACCCAAGATGAAGGTTCTCAGGACAGCTTCTATTCCCTCACTGCCGGCATGTGTTGGTGGTTTTGGGGGGAGGAAGCATTTGGTCACTTGTTCTGCCATTGCATTGGCAGTGTGGTGCTGGGCTGTGACAATGCAGAGCCCGCCTGGCAGGCTGGGCCTGGGCCGTTTGGCTTGGTTGCTTGGGCCAGGGCCACTGCCTGGCCAGCTGTTGGGTTTGGGGGCTTTGCTTCCCCCTTCAGGTCCTGGGCCACGCTTTTGTGGGCCAGGTCTGGGGTTCCTGATCCTTCCAAAAGAGCCAGGGCTCCCCAGGGCCTCTCAGGAGGGCCTCTCAGGCTGTCTGCTGCTGCTCTTTCCAAAAAAAAAAAAAAAAAAAAAAAAAAAAAAAAAAAAAAAAAAAAAATTAAATTAAATAAAAAGGGTTGAAAGAGCTGGCAGCAGCTCAAAAGCATTGAAGGGCCAAAAATTACCTTCAGCCCAAGTTGTTCAATAAAGGGCTGTGGCAAGACATTCCAGAAGTTTTCTCAAAATTGTTTGAAATTGTCAGATGACTGTCAATGGACTTTTGATAACTATTGATGGATTTTTCTGTAGCAAGCCTGTTTCAGGATCAAAAGGGACTTTCGGATATGTCAAAGAGGAAGATCTTCAGTCCATAGACTTTTCCTGAAACTCAGCTGTTTGGACTTGAATCTTCTTTGCATTGTTTTTGCATTTTCTTATATTGTAAGATTATTTTAGTGATATGATAGAATTTTATGTTCTACATTCCACACCAGCACTTGATTGAGGTTTTGATTGGCAAAAGATAACCTGTCAAGTGTTTGTTCTTTCCTCTGCATGAGCCCAGCAGAGAAAATTACAAACACTTTACTTTTTAATTTAACTAAATAAAAAAAGGTGACATGTTGCAGACATCTTTTTGTGAAAATCTTTTCTTAGGATTTTCTCTCTTCTGAGAAGCTGAGGCCTCAGAAACAAAATGTAAACAGTGGTTATCTGCTGCTGTGGAATGCATCAGGTGTGTCTGTGATTGGGCCATTTTGAATGTTTACAATTAATGGCCAACCACAGACCAGATAGCTTGGACTCTCTGTCCGAGCCAGCTGCCTTTTGTTATCATTCTTTTCTATTCTATTCTTAGCTAGCCTTCTGAGAGACAAAACCTTTCCTTCTATTTCTTTTTAGTATAGTTATAATGTAATATATATATATGATAAAATAATAAATCAAGTCTTCTGAACATGGAGTCAACATTCTCGTCTCTTGCCTCATCCATGAACCCCTGTGAACGCTGTCACAAGGTCATACCTCCCCTGCCCAGCCTTGGGTTTGGTGGGGGAGGGGAAACTACCTGGTCCAGGTTGAGGTAGGCCAGAGCCCCTACAAGACGGAGGGGTGGAGGAACAAAGAGTGGCATCAGGCAGGCCCCCCCCCCCCCCCATCCCCGGGAGAGAGGGGGAGGGAGAGAGAGAGCCTGTGCCTGTGCCACCTTGAAATTTGATATCATGTGCTGGCAGCACTGCCAAGAAGGAGAAGGGGGGGTGTGGGATTCACATTCTCTGAACCTGAGACAAGCAGTGAGACAAGCAGTGAAAAGAATTTTTAAAACAATTCTTATCTCATTTGCTGCTCCTCTGCTCCTGTGTTGTGCCAAAGTAGAAAGCAAAATGGAGATTGTTTACCCACAGTGATGGTGTTTTATTTCCTTGGCCTATCAGGGCCAAGCGCGTGTCCAGACTGTCGGTCAGCAGACAGTCACAAGATTCGGTGCAGTTGAGTGCTTGGCAGATTCAGTTTAGATGTAATGTAATATAGTATAGAATAATATAGTATAATAAAGTAATTAATTAGCCTTCTGATATCAATGGAGTCCTCCTCGTCATTTATCCCTGCCACAGGGGTCACGTTGAATCCTATAGAGGGGGTGCAATGAGAAGGTGCCTGGCCACCGTGGGAGTCCTGGGCAAGCAGAGCCCGAGATTTTAACCCTTTTCTTGGACAATGAAAACTTTGCGGAACATTAATCCTCCTTGATTTGAACAAGAAGAGACACAGACATGAAATAGAAGGAAATGGTCAAGTGTAGTGAAGGTCTGAGCAAGTGAAGGATGTCAGAAGAAGATGGGGAAGAATCATAGGTGGGAGAAGATGATGGAGTGGCCTTTGGCTGGACTTTTCTTGTATAGCCATAGACTGAACCAATTTTTCCTGTAACACAGAGAGTGCATTTAGGGGGAGGCAATGGCTTAAGCCAAGATAGTGACCTACTGCAGTGACTGCCAGTACAGGAGTGAAGTGAAGTGAACAGAGAAAGATGAGGAGGGTGTGGTGGTGCCCTCTGTCTTCAGGGAAGAAGATCTCTGTTCTCGAGACCCTCGGCCCCAGGGGAAGTGAAAATGGGGGGGGGGGGGACTGTTGTTCCCAGATGAGAGATGGTTGTTCTTTGGTACTTGGCAAAGCATCCTTAAAAGGGAACCCTATACGCAGTTTTGGTCTATGAATGGTGGTGAGAGCACTGTACATGGGAGGAAGATGTCATGATGGCAGATTTTCTCCCAGTGATGCCATGTGTCACATAGAAACACAAGAGTTTCCAACTGTTTCCTGGGGAAGACTGTGGTTCAAGAGAGGCTCCTCTCTCCCTTGATGAAATGAGAATTGATTATTTGAGGGGTGGTGATGAACTGAGAATAGATTATCTGAGGGGTGGTAACTTGATTGAGAATCCAAGGTTTTGTCTCACTGTGTTTTGGTAGAAATGGGGTGGGGGGAGGAGGAATGTTTTGAAAGGTTTTCATTTTGAATTCTGTGTGTTCCTTTTATTATAGTTGTAAGTTAATAAATTTTTTTTCTTTATTTCTAAGCTTGAACCTGCTCTGCTCTGTTTCTGGTCACATCTCACAGCACTTATTTGAGAAAAATATATTTTCATGGGTGCAGTGGCATTGCACTGTCGGGTCGGCGGAGGAAGAACAGCACTCAATATGAATGAACAGCAAATCCCAAAGTTTTTTGGTCGCTCACACATATTTATATTGGTGTTAATGAAGCTTATACATATTACAAAGCTGAGCTCATTATTGGTTAAAACACACATGAATCAACCACACCTACTTCTATGCTCTAATGATTATTTTGTTTCTACGTTTACATTCCTGTGGCTATTCTACCAAGGCTATCTTCATTTTTCTGGCAAAAGATTCTCTCCCCCATCTTCATGTTGCAGCAAGGTCACCATGACCCTTGTCAGTGATTGGACACTGACTACTTAATCCCCAGCTTGTCTCCTTGAAACTTATCCAACGGTATCATATCCAAGTGGCCTTTCTCAGCTAGCCAATTATCCACAAAGCTCTCCACATTTCCCCCGTTTTTCTGTTGAACAAGCATGGTCTGATTGAATGTGGTAGATATCATCTTTTGCACCATATTCTGTAAGCATATACAAAAACACGGTAAAATTAATACTAACAACAAAGCTACAATAGCTACTACAATGCCAATCTTAACAATAGAACGTAACCATGATCCTAAGCTTAAAGATTTGAGCCATCCATCAATACCAAGGCCTGATTCTACCTGTAAGTTCCCAGTTAACCTCCGCAACTCAGAGAGCTGTGAGTGAACAGACTGTGCATGATCAGAAAGATTCATGCAACACATGCCCTCAAATTCTTCACAACCATGGCCTTGTGCAAGTAAGAGAAAATCAATTGCAGCTCTATTTTGAAGTGTCGCATGGCGAATAGAATAAACATCAAGCAAAAGACTAGAAATTGCCAAAGAAGTTGCATTTGTTTGTTTAGCAAGCCAACATCCCAACTTGTTTAAAATAGCATGAGCACCTGCTGCTGATACTCCTGGAGTTAAGAAAGATGCTGCAACTATGGCCGCTGGGGACCAAAACTTTTCATTGTCCCGGCAGTCTGCTGCAAATGCATGAGCCATTCGTTTGCTTCTACAATGGCGGCGGCTCATGTTAAGTATCATGGACATGTTGGGTGTAAGTAGAGACAGCCGTCCAATTGTACATGGTCCCCCGTGCAGCATTGATGGGATACCGGCCCAAGCACGGTCTCCACATATCAGGAAGTATCCTGCTGGCAATTGAATAGGGTCATTTGATGAGACTGACACTCTCTTTGTTGTATAATTGCACCAGGCCGATGCATTCCGGTAGACAGCCATGCTGGAAGTTACAACATTAGAATGGTTTTTGACTGACAGCTGGCTTCTATAGTTAAAATGAATACATGCATCTGCCATCACTGACCCTAACAGCTCCAACTCTTGGGGTTCCTGTGGTGCTATAGGAAAGTGAGAAACCCATTGATCCCAATTATCCACACTCATCCTAGCATTGCTGACCTTACAAGTTGGTACATGTGAAGGGCACGGCCAGGGATCTGCTGGTAATCCAACCAAACAGGTTGTAAATGGATTGCCAGGAGAAGACAAAGGCAAATAGTCTCCTGTTTAGTTAACTTTGCCAGGGTGACCCATATGTTAGTCTTGGGTTGAAGTGGGGCCCATGCTTGATGGTCTGCACTGTTCAAAAAAAGAGCAAAAATTAATAAAATAATAGCATAAGGTCTCCACATCACCCTGATCTTTCCAGGCATTACTTTGAACCATCCAGACATTTCAGAAATAAACATGCTTGTCACAAACCATTAAGAATATCTCTTTTTTCCCAGATTTAGCTTCTTTACGTCCCTCAAACAATCCCTCCACACTTGGTTGGGATCCTGATCTTCTGAAATAGGACCTATCACACTTGACTGTGACAGGGGAACACCCCTACCACACTTAGATTGTAAAACGTGTGACTTAGATTGCCCTAAAGCACGTTTAATTAAATGCTGAATTTCCCACCTAAACCATGCTAGGATTTTCTGTTCTGGTGATTCGTACAACTGTAACCCTTGGCGGCCAGGTAGCCCTGTAAATGATTTAAGTTCTCTCTGCCAGGAGTCTAATTGCCAATAGAAACCACAGCTCCTACACCACAATTCAGGTAATTGGGATTGATGTACCCACTTAGTTTCTTGACAACCTCCGCAAAACAGCAGTATCCAAACAGCATAATGTCTATCTTGACAGCTAATACAAGCTAAATTCTTAGGCCCTTCAAATTCAAAATCAGAAAGCACTAAATTCAAGCTTAATATATTATCAACAGATTTGCACCGATCAACTGCTTGATCGATGGCAAAACTACACTGTCCTTTCAGTTCAAGAAGTATCGGTCGAAGGATGACCAACAGCCTCGTCTCCACTCGCAGACGATCGTCTTCGCTCAGTTGAATGAGGTGTTCCATCTAACACAGCTGCTCGGGTCCACTTAGCAGGTACCCACAGAGATCCTGTAGGGGTAGAAACACAAAGATACCCACGACCCCAATATAACACCTTAGCAGGACCTTGCCATTGTCCTGTCTTAGGATCCCTGTATCTTACCCATACATCTTGCTTCACACCATCCTTTTCCTGTACATAATGACGAATCACAGCAGGAACTTTATTTTCCCCGAAAACACACAAGTGGTTCAAAACAAATAAACACTTCAGCAATCTTTCTTGTGGCTCTCTGATATCTGTGTATTTACTCAGATATGTTTTCAAGGTACCATTTGCTCTCTCTACGATCGCTTGCCCTGTAGGAGAATTAGGGATGCCTGTCATGTGTTCTATCCCCCACATTTGCATGAATTGCTTTATTCTTTTGCTACAGTAAGCAGGCCCATTATCTGTCTTGATGCGCTGTGGCACTCCCATTACTGAAAAACAACTACTGAGATGTCTCTCCACCTGCCCTGCTTTCTCACCAGTTTCTGCTGTGGCCCATATAAAATGACTATAAGTGTCTATGGTAACATGTACGTACTTCAACCTCCCAAACTCTGCCACATGTGTGACATCCATTTGCCAGGTCTCATTTGTGCTCAGCCCTCTTGGGTTAACTCCCAGACCTAGTCCACAGCCTCCATTATGATGACTACATATAGGACAGGCTTTGACTATTGCCCGTGCCTCCTCCATAGATATCTGAAATTCTCTATGGAGGCCTTTTGCATTTTGGTGGAACATGGAGTGTGCCTCTCTGGCTATAGTTTGCTTGGGAATTGGAGTTGCTTGTGTGATTGAGACTAGCTTATCTGCTCGCATGTTACCCTCTCCGAGACCAATATCCCATTTGTGACTTCTGATATGGATAACACAAAAAGAATGCTTTCTTAGCTTAATTGCTCTCTGCAACTGCATAAACAGCTCATGCAACCTCCTGTTTTGAACCTCTTTTATAGAGGCATCCTCTATTCGTTCACACACTCCTGCAACATACAAAGAATCTGTTACAATGTTGAGAGGTCCAGAGAAATGCATCATAGCCCATACAACAGCCAATAACTCCGTCGTTTGTAAAGTATCCAACTCGGAAGCCTGGAGTATTTGATGGTGCCATTGTCCCTCTTCCTGCCAGGTCACTGCAGCAGTTTTAGATTTTCTTCCTGCATCCGTATAAACTGTTATAGCATCCAACAGGGGCTTCTGTGATCTTTTTGGGCATTGAATCCAACCCCACTGCCCTACCCAATTCAACGGTACATTGAGAATATCATCAGTGGCAATCACACTACCGGCTCCCAATAGAGCCTTTGTAATTCCATACTGTTTGTTAGGTACCAGGTCAATGTATCCTTCTTCATTGGTATCTGTATCTGATCAGGTTCCTTTCCCGTAATCTGTAACGCCCGTTCACGACCCTTTTTGAGCAAGTTAGCCAAAATTTCAATTTTTTGAAGAAGGGTTTTATGCTGTTGAAATGGAGGAGATATCCATTCCAAGGCCCATATCTCCCCCGTTTTTCTGTTTTGCTGAGTAAGCGCACCCAGTAAAAACTTAGATCCACACCAAACTTTCAGCTGTATGGGAAGATCAGGATCGCGTCTCCGAACACTGCCTTGTGTGACACAGTCCAGTATCTGTTGCAGTGTCTCAACCTGTTCAGAGGTTACATGAACAGGCTGTGCCGGATCAGTTCCCTTTAGTAAAGGTCGAAGTTCATCTAACAGTTCATTAGGGATACCAACAATCGGGCGCAGCCATTGCAGGTCACCAAGTAACTTTTGAACATCATGCAATGTATGTAATTTAATGTTTAATTGCAATTTCTGAGGGGTAACAATTTGATCAGTAAGTATCCACCCCAGATATTTCCAAGGTGCAGATAATTGAATTTTCTCAGGAGCTACAGTCAGTCCATAAAGCTTCAAGGCATCATATATTGCTTGAATTTGTTGACCTGTAAAAGGTTGTGGCTGCGCAAACAAAATATCATCCATATAATGATAGATGATTGTTTCAGGCCAGGCACGCCGTAAGGGTTGTAAAGCATTGTCAACAGACAGTTGACACAAGGTGGTGCTGTTGCGCATGCCCTGGGGAAGAGAAACCCATTCAAATCTTTTGTCCAGCTCTTCCCTGTTTAGGGCTGGCAGAGTAAATGCAAATCTCCGAGTGTCTCGAGGGTGTAAAGCAATAGTAAAAAAGCAGTCCTTCAGATCAATAATCAAAAGTGGCCAGTCCCTTGGCAACATAGCCGGGTTAGGTAATCCTGGTTGTAAGGCTCCCATAGGCTCCCTTTGTTCGTTTACAGCCCGCAAATCATGTATCAAGCGATACTTCCCTGACTTCTTTTTGACAACAAAGATAGGGGTATTCCATGGGCTTGTTGACAACTGTAAATGTCCTTGTTTATATTGTTCACGTACCAGTATGTGAACTTGTTCCAGACTCTCCCTTTTTAATGGCCACTGCTTAACCCATACCGGAATGTCCGTGGTCCAGGTTAATGGGATTGGGAAAGTCCATGCAATGGCCATTAGCCCAAAGGGTGTTCATTTGTCAGTACCACCCCTATTTGAGCCAAAATGTCCCGACCAATGAGGCACTGTATAGTAGGAGGCAAAGGTACAATTAAGAAAACACTCCACACAGTTTTGCCATCAATAGTCACAGATAGCATGGGTGATTTTTTTTGCAAGTGTTAGACCTCCAACTCCAGTAAGTGGCACTGTGGTTGACTGTAATGGCCAGTTGTGGGGCCAAAAGTCCGGACTAACAATGCTGGAGTCTGCGCCAGTATCCAAAAGTCCTTCCAAGGTTTGCCCTTCACCCTGATAATCCAGTATTACAGTGCGCTTTGGTCACTCATTCAGCTACATTGTTAAAAGAGTAAGTCCTCCAGTGGAACCAAATCCACGCTCTCCTCTCGACTGTGTTTGACGAGGGGGTAAAGTTTTAGCCAACTGTTCCAAAGGAATCAATTGAGCTATTCTTTGTCCTTTTTCGATTTGCATAGGTGGAAAAAGAGTATGCACCATAACACAAATTTCCCCTGTAAAATCAGTGTCTATTACTCCAGGTAAAACAAATAATCCCATCATGGTAGCTGAGGAACGACCCAAAAGTAAAGCTCCCATAGGTAATCCATCAATAATGAGTGGTCCCTTTATTCCAGTTGGAACTTTTTCCGGTTGGGTGGTCATCAGGGTTACTGTTGTTGCGGCTGCCACATCCAATCCGAGGCTCCCGGTGGTGGCTGGCTGAAGGGAAGCTGAGCTGAAGCGGTGACAGCTGCTACTTGTGTCTGAGCGCGGCGGCTGGTGGACGCGCTGACTCTCCCATTTCCCGGACGGCGCTTGCAGGCTCCGGTGTTGTGGGTATCCATGTGACAATTTTGGCACCAGACGCTGACTGCTGGACAAGCCCGTCGCGTGTGCCCTATACCTCCACACCGGTAGCATTTGAATCAGCCAGCAGATGGAGCCCGTGGAGTATTTATTGTCGCTGCCTGGAGCGGTGCGAGTGCTGCTAACACCTGACTTTGTGATGTTTCTGCCTGTTTTTGTAATCCTGCTCCTAACTCCTTAATAGCATCTACTAACATTGCTTGAGTCCCTACGGGCACATTTGTCAATCGTTCTAAAGCTTCCTCTATAGACCAGTTAGCTCCCAGGGTATTTAACACATTCTTAGTAGCCTGATTACTGTTCTGGAGAGCACATTGCTTTAGCAAGGTGCCTTTCATGAACTCAGGGACTCCTGCCCTTTCAATAGCGTTGGCCACCTTATCTATAAAAGCTCCAAACGACTCATCTCTACCTTGCTTTATTCCCACGTAAGAAGGAATTCCTCCCGGTTCTTTTATCTTGTCTATAGCCAACCGTACCAGACGCATAGCCTCCCGACACTTATCAGGACCAATTAACGCTTGTGCCTCCCCAATCCGAAGAAAAGGCCCGAGACCCATTAACTCATCTAGGGTAATTCCGTGTAACGGGTCGCCTGGCTGCCGCATTACTGCCACACATTCTTGACAGAGTGATTGCCAGTGTGCGTTAAACAAAAGCTGCTGATGCTGAGTGAAGATAAGCTTCACTATTCCTCTGCAATCAGCCGGCAGCAAAACCTGAGTCCCCCAGATATAATCCAGCATTTGTTTTGTGGACTCACCGGTTACCCCAAATTGACTAACTGTAGACCATAACTGTGATAGCAACTTCCAATCCAAAGCAGTTATTGTTGCTTGAAACCCTCCCGCTGCCACAGGAGAATAAATCACCGGACAGGCAACATCCATAGCAGCTTTTATAGCCTCCTCATCCCCCGTATCCATGATTTCTTTTGCTACCGCTGCCCATGCCTTCCTTTGCTCCTGTGCAATGGCCCCCGCTAGGTCATTTTCTGACCCAGGGATGGGTGCATTACTAGGAGGAGGAGATGTAGGGTTTGACACAGGCGGTGCAGACGGTGCTGTTACAGCACACGCGGGGGGGGGGCTGCTGCCTGAAGCAGGAGCCGATGTTGGTGGCAGATTGACTGTGGACATGGCAGGGGGTAACGGGCAATTAAACCAGTCCCCATAACTCTTGTTCTTTTCATGCGCCACACTAGCTTGCTGAGCAGCCTTTTCCTCTGCCTGATATTGCAACAACTCCTCATGCACAACTCGCCACAACTTTCCCAACTTTTTTGCAGTTTTATCATCATCTATGACTGCCTGCCATAACTTATCCCCAAATTTGCGCCACTCTGTTAACTCATGTACTGTGTGAGGATTTTGAAAAAGTCCCTGTTCATACCCTTAAGCTAACAACCCAGGAAGCTCTTTCTGCAAATCTATACCCTTAACCTGACGCTTTTGTAAAAAGCAAGTAAATAAATCATATGCTGCTTGCCTTTGTTTATCCATTTTAAAAATAACAGCGCGCTTTTTGCAGCCCTTCAAGGTCTCGGCAGCACGTATCGGCTGGGGTCTCCGATGAGTTCACCCAGGGGCGCGGCACCTTCCCTTTTTCAGCAGTGCTTTCGCCGTCCTTGCTGCGGTAGGACCCGAACTCCTTACACCGATCCACCGTGGCTACCGGCTATCACGTCTCGGGTCACCATTTGTCGGGTCAGCGGAGGAAGAACAGCACTCAATATGAATGAACAGCAAATCCCAAAGTTTTTTGGTCGCTCACACATATTTATATTGGTGTTAATGAAGCTTATACATATTACAAAGCTGAGCTCATTATTGGTTAAAACACACATGAATCAACCACACCTACTTCTATGCTCTAATGATTATTTTGTTTCTACGTTTACATTCCTGTGGCTATTCTACCAAGGCTATCTTCATTTTTCTGGCAAAAGATTCTCTCCCCCATCTTCATGTTGCAGCAAGGTCACCATGACCCTTGTCAGTGATTGGACACTGACTACTTAATCCCCAGCTTGTCTCCTTGAAACTTATCCAACGGTATCATATCCAAGTGGCCTTTCTCAGCGAGCCAATTATCCACAAAGCTCTCCACATTGCACCAGCGTCAAACCATGACAAGCTTACAGCTCAGCCATAATTTGGAATTGTAAGTCATTCTTCTGTGCTACCTATGGAAGATAAAGCAGCAGAAGTTGTTATAAATAATTATGTTAATTAACCAGTGCAAAGTATTTACATGCATAGAATCCCTGATGAAATCAAGGATCTAACAAACTGTATCTTCTTATATCTTTAAATAGGTGTTTACCAGTGTTTCATTATAATCCTGTTAGTTGGTTTTATCTTATCTCTATAATTGTCGTGGTTTGAGAGGAAGTGAGTTTTTTGGGCTGCTGTGGTCAAACCAATAGGTGCTCAGATTTGAATATTGGCACCTGGTGTGGCCACTGAGGACATGGATACGCCTCTGAGAACACAGGGGGTTAAAAGCAGAGAACTCCCAGGAAAACTTTCTCTTGGTTCTGGTCAGGGAAAGGTTCATACCTCTCCCCTGCCCAGCTGCTGCAGCTGGGCGGGAGAGGGGAAGCCATGCGGCCAGGTGGGGTAGGCCGGGGCCTTGGACAGAGAGGGGAGGTGAAGAGGCCCTTGCAGGATGGAAGGGTGGAGGAACACTGGAGAGTCATCGGGCAGCCAGCCCCGCCCCCCCCCCCGTCCCCAGGAGAGAGAGAGAGAGGAAAAGACGGTGCCTGTGCTTGTGCCACCTTGAAATTTGATATGTGCCACCTTGAAATTTGATATCAGGCCGGCTGAGAAGGAGAAGGGGGGTTGCGGCCGAGAAGGTGTCCGGCAGGGCAGCCATGGGAGTCCTGGACAGGCAGAGACGGAGATTTTTAACCCTTTTCTTGGATGATGGAAACCTTACAAATGCTGATCCTCCTGGAGCTGAATGAGAAGAGAGATAGAGAGGAGATAAGAGGAAATGGGCCACGAGAGAAGTGGAGAAGAATCTTAGGTGGGAGGAGGGGATGGAGTGGCCTTTGGCTGGACTTTTCTTGTATAGCCATGGACAGAACCATTTTTTTTCCTGTGACACAGAGACTGCATTTAGGGGGAAGCAATGGCTCTGAGCCAAGACAGTGCAGTGATGTTATGTGAAGGAGTGCATGAACAGAGCGAACAGAGAAAACGGGTGAGGAGGGTGGTTAGTGCCCTCAATCTTCAGTGGAGGAGAAGATCTCTGTTCTCGAGACCCCTCGGCCCTAGGGGGTGAAATTTCATGGGGACAGGTGTCCCGAAAGTGAGAGACTGTGCTCTTTTTGGACCTGGACAAAGCACCCTTAAAAGGAAGACTCTAGAAGCAGCTCTGGTCCATGCACAGTGGTGAGAGCACTGGGCATGGAAGGAAGATGTCAAGATGGCAAATGATCTCCGGGCGGTGCCACGTGTGACACGGAAACACAAGAGGTCTCAACTGTGTTTCCAGGGGAAGCCTATGGTACAAAAGGGACTCCTCACTCCTTGATGAACTGAGAACTGATTATCTAAAGGGTGGTGATGGACTGAGAGTTGGTGATCTGAGGGATGGATGTATTGGAAATTTGGTGGGGGGGGAGGAGGAAATGTTTTTGGAAGGTTTTCATTCTTTCTGTGTGTTTCTTTTTACATATAGTTGTAGGTTAATAAAGTTTTCTCTTCTTTATTCCTAAGTTGGAGCCTGCTTTTAATAAAGCCTCTTATTTGGCCTTATCATAAAGCAGAGCACTAGGGCTCAGGAGCTCAGTCCCTGGGTAGGGACTGGGTGCCCGAAGCTAGCTCGCTCATGCCAAGGCCGCAGGGCTACCATCCAGCAAGCATGGTGATTATCAGCTCTATAGTGATTGCAAGCTCTCAGGATTTCAGCTCTGCTTGCTAGGTAGTGGTGCCCTGGGCTTGAGGCTGCAGCAGACGGAGAGAGAGGAGAAGGAGAAGGCGCAGGCTGTTCCACGAAGATGGCTTTATTTGGGGAGGTCCGTGAAGGGTCTCTGCTCTTCTTCTTTCTCTCCTAATGGGGTACAGTATGCTTCTTTTATAGGGTTGGAAAGGATCCAAGCTTGACCAATGGGTAAGGGGTTAACATGACATTGCCTTATAGGGTTACAGAGGTAGGTTAAGGGGTGGAGGACAAGAAAACAGGAATTTTCTTTTGCTGTTTCAGCATTCCTATTGTTCATATCCTCCATGGTGCTTTTCCTAAATCTATGGGGTTTACTACATGCTTTGCTCTATTCCTGGTCACATCCCTCAGCAGACACCAGGGAGAATGTATTTTCATGGGGGCACTGGCATTGCACCAGCGTCAAACCATGACAATAATAAAATAACTGTATCTTGTAAATGAGCAGATTTTAACAGAAGTCAGCTTCATGCAAACTTCACATGACTCATCTCTATAACAACATAATTGCATTTTATAATTGAAACAAGCATATTTTAACAGAACTTAAAATTTATTTCACTGAAACTTAATGTCACCTAAATATAACAGAAAGTACACCTAAGAGAACTTAAAGTTAACATTACTGAAACTGAATTGACCTTACTAGCACTTAACAGAACTTAAAATAACAGAACTTAAATTGAATAAGACTTAAATTTAACTTTGCTTAGTCTTACTAATACTTGTAAGCTGCACAATTTTTCAGCTTGCAGGGGACACTGATCTATGCATACCAGTTCATTAGTTTTCCAGGTCAGTTTCAGGGTAGTGTGCAAATCAGTGACCCCTATGAAAAATTGGACCCAATTGTCACTCCTATCTGTGAGAGCATGTCCCAGCTCCATAATATCATGGGAATTTGTAAAAAAAAAGGCTTAATAGTAGCAGTGTGTCCTTCAGGACCTGCAATGTGGATAAAATCCTTGCTTTGAAAGCTAGTACTGCTTCCCCCAATACCAGTGAGTGCTTTGGGGAACTGCAGTAAGTGGCCATCTGGGGGGCCACTTGGCTTGTGAAATTACTGTGACATCAGCTCCTCTATCAATAATACCTGTGAGTGTGACATGCTGCCCTTGCCATGACAGTTTGCATTTGCAACTGGGACACTGAACAGTTAGCTGCTGAGTCCAGAAAATTTGAGGTTCTCCAGTAGACCCAAAACCCTCCTCCCCCTCTGTTTTTGCTCTGCGTTAGTAGATATTGGCATTGTAAAAAATATTAACTGAGCAATTTTAGAACCCTGGGGTACAGTACATGGGGGGAAGGGAGTCCAGACCATGATTTTGATTTCTCCTAAGAAGTCTGCATTTGTTACTCCTGGAGAGCACAAACAATCCCATTAAGGTGGCTGAACACCCCAAAAGCAATGAACTCTGCCCCTCCCCTAAAGGTCCATTTATCCCCATGGGGATCAGATGGACAGAGGAATCTGAAATAGTTACTGCACAGCCAGTTGCCAGGTCCACCCCAGCACTGCGGCTGGCGGCTGGCTGTAAGGCAGCAGTACTCCTGCTGCAGAGTTCAGCTGAAGAATTTGTGTCTGACCTCATCGCCATGCTGTGCTCTGATTGGTTTGCCATCAATATCATATTTTTAGCAACACTGGTTAGCATAGTGCTGTCCTTTGCAGCATCTCAGACAAAGTCCAAGCAGTTTTTTGGCTTTGCTCCTTTTGAAGCATGGCAGTCTCTTTTAAGGTGGCCTGGTTTTCCACAAGTCTTTCCCGCAGGAGCAGGGGCCACCTTAAATGCAGCAAAAGCAGCAGCCATAGTTTCAAACTTGTGTTCAACCGTTCTGGTACAATTACAAGCTTCAACCATTCCTATAATTGTGGGATTTTTAAGTGGCCTAAGAACCTTTTGACAGTCACTGCTTGCATTCTCTATTGCTAACATTAAAAGAATAATATCACAAGCTTCATGATGAGTAACTTCTTTGTCACAGCCGTGCCTGCTGCCAGAGCCACTGATAATTGTTATGTGGATTAGGGAGATATAAATCAAGCTAATTCTCAAGAGGTCAAGGATCAAAGGTATAGTCCTCAAATTCTGAATCCCCATTAGAGGCAGTAAATTGGATTTCAGGGGCTCATATCGGCATGTTAGAAACTTGTGCTTTTGCAGAAGGGGGGCATGGGGGATGTTAAAAGCTTTTCTGCAGAGTCCTTGCCTGTTCCTGAGGGGGCACTGGGAGGTGATTCTTTCCTGGCACCCTCCTGAGCTTTAAGAGTTTCTAAAATAGCTCTCCAGAGAGGTAAAAGAACAGCCACGATCTTATCACCTCTCCTCGCCCAATCCCAGAGCCTCACTCCTATTTCATACCATAGTTCTGCTGTGAAAGCCGTGCTGGCGTTTAACCCTTTAACGTGTGATTCCACCCAGCGTAAAATCAGCTTAGGAGAATGAGAAGCACCTGATTTGCCATGCTTCTCTAAAAGTTTAAACATAAGTTCGAAAACATGTTTTTCTTCTGAAGACATATTGTCCCAGATTGCAAGGCAAGATGTATTCTATTTGCCATTTGTATGGCAGTTGTCTTCTGTTAAGTGGGCAGTTTTCCTTATCTCTGCCACAAACCAATCCTCTCTCAGGGGAGACATCTGCTGATAATAGGCTATTGAATGTCACTGCATGACTGATAAGAACAGTCCCATTGTGAGATGCTCTGACCAGAGAGAAAAGCCAAGCATTCCTACCCAGATATAATCTGAGATTCTGGAACACCAGCATGGCTTCTCCACTGGATTTCCCAGAGGAGCAGCTGCCTCTTCCACTGGATTGTCAGAGGAAGACTACACCCTTCTACAGGATCACTGCTCCAATAGAACTACATCTGCCACTCCAGGAGGACTGCAGCCACCATTCCAATTGGACTGCTACCAACACCCTGACCAACAGGGTGTCAGGTCGTATTCTGACTCTGTCAATGTTGTTTTGTATTACTGCATTGTTTATTTTATCTTTTTATTTTCTTCCCTAATAAAGAAATGTTATTCCTGCTCCCATATCTTTGCCTGAGAGCTCCCCTTAATTTCAAATTTATAACAATTCAGAGGGAGGGGGTTTACATTTTTCCATTTCAGGGGACGCTCCTGCCTTCTTAAGCAGACACCTGTCTTTCCAAACCAAGACACATATTACTGTCCATGTTCCCCACAGCTCAACTTCAAAACCTGAAGGGATTGTTGCTCGCTGGCTCCTGCTTCCTTTCAGCAGCACTTCAGTTCTGTGGGGCTCCTCCACCAGACAGCTGGATAGGCAAATTGTCGTTCCTTGTCACCGTTGAGTTAGGGACAGGTGAATGAGCAATACATAGACTCTAGGTCTCTTCAGAAGGCTAATTAGAGTTTATTAGAAACCCATTCTTTTATACACTGTTCTGATACAGGTGGACCTGATTGGTCATTTAATCAACACCCCTCAAACCATTGGCTAGTTAAGAAGACACCCTTTGGTAAACATCTTATGAGAAAACAACTGTTCAAAACACCAGCTGCAAGATTGTTTCAATTCTTTCTCTGAGCTTCTCTCAGCTTTTCCTAGAATGATGCCTGGGAAAGTTATCTGTTTCTCTCTCTCCGATTAAACTCTTGCATCCACAGTTCCTCACACAGAAACACCATTTGCGGGGATTGAGAGACACGGACCATGCTATGCAAGCAAAGCGAGTGTTTTACACGAGTCACTAGTATTTATCGGATGCTAAGTTCCATACAAAATTTTCCACTCAAACCCTGAAACAGAGTAGAAATTTTCCAGAGTAGAAATCCATTTCAGATTTAGGTGAAATGTGCCACTTTGAATTATTAAGTATGTAGCTTGAAAGCATAACTGTTTGATCTGCGTTCAAGACTGCCTGTTTTCGCAAAAAAACCCTATGCTCGAAAAACTGCTTCAGACAAAGGACAGAGATAAGAGAGGCCCCTTGAACTTTGAAGCAGACGAAGACCAGGGAGACAGGGACAGATGACCCAGGAGTTCTTTTTGTACTTTCTGATAAAAAAAAATGGCTGCAAGTGTAACTTGCAAGTGTAACGGGAAATCAGTAAAATGAATATGTATGGACCCATTGTTAAATTCTATGCATATGAATTAGTAAAGGAGATAAAAAAATGATCGAGGGTTCTCAGGGGTGCCCATGTCCTTTAGGGGGATAACTATCCCCACATGCGTCCAGCGATCCCCACATGTGTCCAGCGCTGTAATAAACATACCAGCTTTGCAACTTTTACAAAGTTGTGGAGTTAGTTCTTTCCACAAATTAACCTTTTTGCCCCTGTTCCCTTAGTAACAAAACGTTTTTGGTTATCGTTCTTGTGACAGCAATGTCCTTGTGTCCTGGTTTAGGGCAAATTTGGGAGAAAAATTTTAAAGGGGTTCTTCTAGAAAGTAGATTTAAGTGGGTCTTCTTTTCACTGGTTAGGGAAAATATTTTGTTGGAAAAAATGGGAAAAAACTATTTATTTAACAGGCAAAGTATTTACTAGCATAAAAAAATGAATAATATTAAACAATAAAACTTCTTGCCTATCTGAAGAGATGATAAATTTAGAAAGTTTTTTTTTGTAGGTTGTATCTTGGCTTACTCAGTCTGTTATTAGTCTCCTTGGTGCTGGAAATGTTGTGGCCCAGGCCTGGCCCGGAGGGCTATAGGTGTGAGCTTCCAGTGCTCTTCTGGGTTTTTCATCTAGAGTAGGTTTAAACAGTTCTAAGATAAAGAAATCTACAGTCTAGGGAACTTCTCTGCTTTAGCTAACTAAAAACTACCTAAAAAGTAATGCTCTCTCCCTCCATCTGTCTGTTCTGCAGAGAACACAGTCTAGGAGAAGAATGCGGGGGAGCAAGTGCAGTTTCTGATAAAAAACTCTGCGCTTCTTCTCTCCTGCCCTTTGCTCTTGGAAACAGTCTTAAAGGTGCAAAACTTATTTTGGGCTAAACAGACGAATGGGGATATAAGCATCACAAAGTCACTCTAGGACATTTCACTCCTTATCTCTATATTGCCAGCTTACTATTAAAATTAATATGTATTTTAACTTTATAAACACATACATTATATATACATGTATATAGCTATATATAGATAATGACAGTAACATTTCGCAAACTGATATTTACACATAGTTCTTAATTAGATTTTTCTGAGGTACATATTGTGTTGTTCTATCTTTTTTCATTATTTACTGTCTGTAGCGGTTCTTGAGTAAAGACAATTCTATGAATGGGTTTGTCTGTATTTGAGGTAGAATTGATCTAAATTGTCTTCTCTAATAAATTTCTGACATGTATTACTGGGACTTTGTCTATTGTATGTAAGGGCTTAGATTGGGCAGGGCTTGCTTGGTTGGTGGAACTTTGGGTGTTAACTAATTAGGTGGCTTTTGTTAGATGCTGCTCTTAATTTTTGAAAGATCCCCCACCCAATGCTTTTAAGGTGGTTTTTAACAGAGTAATGTACCTCTTTGCTTTGCTTGTAGTTGGTACGTGGTAGGGGATATGGTACATTTACTTAATGCTATGTTCTTTAGCTTAGGTGTTGATAAGGCTGTTTTTGAAATGAGTCTCATTGTTTGACTTAATTTTTTTCAGGGGTATTATGTCTCTAAAGGACTTGCTTTTTAAGGTTTAAGATGGTGTTACAGGCTGTAGTGTGAGGCATAGGGTAGGTCTTTAGCCATTTAGTGGTGGCTTTTATTATTGTGAGTACATAGTGCTTGCTTTGGTGGGTTTGAGGCAGTGATGTAATTAATTTGCTAGGCCTCTTCATACTTATATTTGGATCACTGTCTACTATACTATAGGGGCTTTACCTGCTTGGCTTGCTTGATGGCAGCACATATCTCACAGTTAGGGATAACTTGAGAAATATTGTTTGTGGTTAAATCTACTCTTTGGTCTTGTGCTTACTTATAGATGGCATCTCTACCCCAATGACTTGAGGCATTATGAGCCCATTTAGATAGGAACAACTCTCTCTTATGTTGCCAATTTAAATTTATTTTTGACGCTTCTATTTTTGCAGCTTGATTTACTTGTTTTTTATTTTGGTGGTTTTTATTGGCTCTACTTTTGGGAATATGGATTTTTACATGGTGGATTTTTATAGGTAGTTTCTCTACCCTGGTAGCGATATCTTTTTACTCCTTAGCAGCTTAAATTGGGTTTCTTTTATGCTGCTAATTAGCTTTTTTCTACTTTTCTAACCATCTCTAAAGAGCATTGGCTACTATCTATGAATTAGTGTAGAGGTAGAGCTTTGGCCACTTCTCTCCTTTAGTAATGTCTAGGGTTAGTTGAATGGCATTGATTTCAGTAAGTTGACTTGATCTACTTTTTTTTTAGTAGCTTCTGTGACTTGTTGTGTGGGGCCCCATATGGTCGTTTTCTACTTTTGTTTTATTTTTACAATGTGGCAAGAATCATCAGTAAAAAGAGTGTAATGTGTTTCTTTTATTTGTAGTTGCTTGTATGGTGGAGCTTTTTTAGCATGTGTTATTTGCTCTTGGATTTTTTTTGTTGATGAGAGTAAATTTTTTATTTTTGGGCTAATTTGTAATTATCTCTAAAATTTATGGGTGATTCAGTTTTTTAATATGGGTGTGTTGTTTGATGAGGGTAATTTACTTGCTCTATGTGGCATTGGTGGCATGGTGGGTAGAGGGAATATTTGCTTTGAATATCTACACTAGCACCAGTAGTCAGGGTGCTAGGAGGAGTTGTGCTTTGGTGTTTATTATTTCTAAGGTGGCTTGGACTTTTTTATAGATTGCTAAAATTTCCTTTTCTGTTGGTGTGTAGTTGGTTTTAGACTTTTTGTAACTTTGACTCTAAAATCTTAGTGGTCGGCCTTGAGTCTTACTAGGTACTTTTTGCTAAAAGTTTTAGGATAAACTATGGCTCTCAGCTGCAGAGTAGAGTACGTTTTTTACATCTGGTCCTGTCCTGATTGGGCGAAGGGCTATTGCATGAGTGATCTCCTGCTTTATTTGGGTAAAATCTTGTTGTTGTTCAGGGCCCCACTGGAAAGTGTTCTTTTTGTGGGTGACTAGGTAGAGAGGGCTTATTATCTGTCTGTATGCAGAAATATGCATTTTTTAAAAATTTTATGGCTCTTAGGAAAGCTTGTGTTTCCTTCTTGTTGGTTGGTGGAGACATTGCTGTGATCTTGTGGATGACATTGGTGGGAATCTGTTGTTGTCTATTTTGTTACTTTACTCCCAGGAACTGGATCTTTTGAGCAGGTTTCTTAACTTTTCTCTTTTTGCTGGTGAAACTGGTTTTTAGGAGAATTTGGATGATTTTCTCTCCTTTCTTAAACACTTCTGTTGCTGTTTCCCCACACTATGATGTTATTGATGTACTGAAGATGTTTTGGAGCATACAAGTTGTTTTGTACTGTTGAGGTAGTATATTGGTACTTGTTGGTCTTCTAGTTATCATGGTAGCTCTCTTCCAGTTATTTTCCCGCCTTGTCTGGGTTCTGAATTTGTTTATGTGAAAATTCCCAGGCTGGGGGATCAAAAAATTCCTTAAGGGTTTGACTCATTCTCTCCTGTTTTCTACACCACTTAGAATTTTCTACACCTGGGTCTGCTTCTGGGTCAGGGGTCTCATCAGCTCTTCTGGAAATTTCAGCCTTCATTTTAGAGAAGTTGCAGACTGAAGCGGTCCAGCTGGAGAAAGATTGTCCTTCTTGGATGTCCCAGCTAGCTTTCCAGCACCACTAGCAGTAGGGGGGGCACTATCCCAATCTCCGTGGTTCAGGACAGCACCTAAGGCAAACTCTCTGTGCTATGACAGCAGTGCAACCTTGTGGTAGGACGTGGCTTGGCTTATGGCTACAGTCAGCAGAAATAAGAAGAGAGCACTCTCCAGCTGTGGTGAATCCAGGTTTATTGGGTCCTAGGGGAAACAGACAACCGAAGAGGATGAGGGAGGGATTGAAGCAGCTTTTAAGGAGGGAGGGACACAGGGGAGGAATCAATCCTTGGACGAATAGGGTTTCAGAGGGGAGTGGGATACAAAAGATTGACTTAGGGAAAACCCCAATGGGGATAACTTGAGGGTGGGGCCCCAGCCCCTGAGCCAATCACTCGACGCTCTAGCTGGAAGTTTCTAGAGAGTTCTAGAGAGAAGGGTGGGAGCGCCAAGTGACGGACAGTGCACCGGGGAGGGATTTGAGAAAGGGTACATTAATCTCCAAGGCAACTGGGGAGGAGTTGGGATAACTGGCAGCATAAAGGAGGGAAGGGAGAACCAGGGCAGAACCATTACATGATAGGGGGAACAGAACAGTCCAACTTATACAGACACAACACAACAGCAGACCATATTAATTTTTTTTTAAAATATGGATATTTATCTAGTACCTATATCCAACTATGATGGACAAAAACTCTCTAACAGTTTAAAGTTAGAAAGTGTATGTTTATTGCGACGCTGGGCAGTGTGCGGGATAGCTCCCAAATACACACTGCAATTTACAGGTGATTACAGAGTCCTTTTATCTATACAAGTATTGAATACCCAAAATACAAATACATATTCATAACTTTGGTACATCCCATTCCCCGCTTTGTATGGTAATTAGTTCAAAAGCTATTAAGCTTGTGTAGTTTGTTCCTTGAAATGGGTGGTTGGTCCTTTTCATGGGGAGGGGTCCCAAAATGAGGAAGTAAAAAAAGTCTTCCTGGTTCTAACCTTTCTATCTTTTCAATGCAAATATGACAAATGAACCCTTGGTAGAACTCCCATTCCCTCTCTTCAATTGGTTTCAGAACAGAGGAGGCCTACAATTGTCTTATGTTCCTAAAAGCTATTTATCAGTTTCTATATTCTTCATTATAAACCCAGCTAACCAAACATTGTGTTGACAAGCAATCAATTATTAGTTAACTACTAACTCTTCACTTCATCAAGACCTACCCATTTATTTTAATTACCCAAATAAAGCTTATCTCTAGCTAAAATCTTAGCTCCTCTAAAATCTCTAAATTCCTTAAAGTTTATGTCTCAATATAGAAGAAGCTTACTAGATGAAATACCAGGAAAGCAGTCTCTTTAACATTCAGGGGAAACGGAACATTCTCAAAAAGTGACCTAATGGATTCAAAGGAGAGGAAGGAAAGGAAAGGCTGAAAAGCCTCATCCACTACTCCTCCTCGAAGGAACTGGGTGCAATTACTAATAAACCCCCAAAACACGCTACTGGAATTAGGATGCTGGGTAGGATGAAGAAACCTGTCTTGGTTTGAAAAGACAGGTGTCTGCTAGGGAAGGTAGGAGCCTCCCCTGAGCTGTAAACCCACTCCCTCCGAATTGTTATAAATTTGAAATTAAGGGGGGCTCTCAGGCAAAGATATGGGAGCGAGAATAACATTTCTTTATTAGGGAAGAAAATAAAAAGATAAAATAAACAATGCAGTAATACAAAACAACACTGACAGAGTCAGAATACAACCTGACACCCTGTTGGTCAGGGTGTTGGTAGCAGTCCAATTGGAATGGTGGCTGCAGTCCTCCTGGCATGGCAGATGTAGTTCTATTGGAGCAGTGATCCTGTAGAAGGGTCAATCCAGTGGAAGAGTCAGCTGCTCCTCTGGGAATCCAGTGGAAAGGCTGTTCTGGTGTCCCAAAATCTCAGATTATATCCAGTTAGGAATGCTTGGCTCCTCCCTCTGGGTGGAGCATCTCACAATGGGATGCTGTGATTTTTATCAGTCATGCAGTGACATTCAATAGCCCATTAACAGCATATGTCTCCCCCGAGGGAGGATTGGTTTGTGGAAGAGATAAAGAATACTGTCCAATTAACAGAAAATAACTGCCACACCTCTAACAGATGGCAAATAGAATACACACATAGCCTTGCAATCTAGGACAGGGGGGTGAACCCTCATGGTTTGCATGCTGTAAAAATCTGGCAAACTGATGTCACACACATCCCTGAATTTGGCTGTTTAAAATATGCATGTCTCGATACTTTTTCATCAGCAATATGGGCTACAGTACACACAAGAGAAAAAGGTCGGGATGCCATCACACACTGGTGATCAGCTTTTGTAGCTTTGGGCATCCCTCTCACCATCAAAACAGACAATGGCCCTTCATGCACTTCACAGAAAACTAGACAATTTTTACAACTCGGTGTGTGGCACACTAAACTGGTATCCCCCATTTTGCAACCAGACAAGCAGTAGTGGAAAGAGTGCATGATAATTTAAAAGGTATACTTAATAAACAAAAGGGAGGTTGTTGCAGTCAAGTAGAAAAATTATTCAAGAGAGGCCTCAAAATCAGGCCTGCTCTGTTAGATGAGTGGCTGGCACTTTGCAAGTTTCCATGTGAAAACAATCCTGGCATGAACAGTTTGTTAACATAACAATCTGTTCCGGGGTGAAAAACAACTAGCACCTGCATAAACATTAAATCTGTCCCATGGGAATCAGCGAAGAAAGTATGTAAACAATTTAAGAATAGAGATATTTGATGGACAAGAAAAATACCTTTTACTAACCAATAGAGTAATTGGATAGAAAGCTACTAACCAATTGGAGTCACACACAAGGTAGGTAAAACTGTATAAAAAAGGAGAACATGCAGCAATAAAAAAAAGCCTTGGATACATTGCTCGGTGTGTCGTTTCCATCCATCTCTACAACGACAGGAGGCATGTGGTGAGACCCCACAGAGCAGAATAGCTAAAGCTATATAAACACTAAATCGTTTAGCAGTATTAGAAAAGTCCCAGAACCCAGTTATTTTAAATCACTTCTTATCACTACAATCATCCTGTGATGTTCAGCTGCCCAAACCCAAAGTAATGGTGAGACACCTCCTCACCAATACATGGGGGGGGGGGGGTCCTTGAGATCTTATTACTTTAAAAAAAGAGATATGCATGTTTTTCAACAGACAATGGGACATGTTGGATACCTGCCAGATGTGTCCAGCTCGGGACCACAGGCAGCAATCCTCCTGATGACCCCTCAACAGACATCACAGTCGTGTAACCAGAACAATTAATCACCTACCTCATGGAAAGCTGACTCTAGAAGTTACAGTTACTTCATTTGTTTACAATTTTTTTTCCTGTTTACAAACTGGTTTTCTGTTTACAGATTGTTTTTCTGGTAGTTGGGTTTTTCTCTAACAGTTCTAAGGGTTAAATAGTTTAAGAGTTAAATAGTTTTTTGTTTTTAGAGATTAGTTATAACTTGTAACTTCTAAGAAAATAGCCTGTGACATGTTAGCCTGAAAAGATAGTAGTTCTCACCTAACAGCTCCTAGACATGAATGCTGCAGCTCCAGTGATATATAGCCTCATGCAAATTAAACCCATGCTGTCCTCTGTCACCCTGCTTGCAAGGGGCCTTTGCAGATAGGTGAAAGAGAGCAGGTTGTAATTTTTAATAAAAAAAGGAGGTATCACAGTATGTCACAGCACAAGCTGGCTTGTACTGGGCAATTAATTCGGCTATAAATAAGAAACCTATCTGGTTCCATAAACTGGCCTCTGGGTTGACATACAGGAACCTCAACCAATTACATTCCAGCTTAAGCTGTAGGCATCTCACTGGTCCAGCAGCTGGGTGGGGTTAAAAGATCAGACCAATGAGCTATCCAGTCAAACCTCCTTTATAAAGAGGGGTTGAACCAATAAACATTCTCTATTGCCACATGGACATCGGGGTGTGTGTTGTCCCTGTCTCTGATCACCGACTCCACAGAACAAGTGGTCCCATGTGTAATATTTGCCTTCTGGAAAAACTGCTACACATGCTGAAGCCCTACTTCCCAGGAAGTGGTTGGACATTCTATCTGATGGGAAGTTGAGAATAAACTTTTTTTCCTCTTTGCTTATGCACGTGCAATTTTTCACTTTTTTTGTTTTGGTTAACTGTCTTATCTCAACCTACTAGTTGTTTTCCATTTTATTTTCTCTCCCCTGTCCTGCTGGGAAGGGGAGTGATAGTGTGTCTTGGTGGGCATCTGGTGTCCAGCCAAGGTCAACGCACTAGACCAGTGTAGTTACATTGATTTTTGTGAATAAATGATCACTACTATGTTTCAAAGAATGATAAACCACTGAAAGGAAAAAAGAAAGTCTAATAAATGTCCCTGGAGAGATAAGTCACTGATAGTAGTCAGAAATCCCTTTGAAACATATATGACTTAGTGTTATTTAAGATGAGACCAATTCTTCAGCAGACTCTCTGGTCACAGGAAGACAATACTAAATGAATCATACTACTATTTCAGAAACTTAAACCCTTCTCCCACTTTGTACTTGTGTCTCCAGTTCTCCATTACACAGGTCCTGGTTTGCCCTGGTTTAGGGCAAATTTGGGAGAGAACCCCCAGAGGGGATCCTCTAGGAAAGCAGATTCAATCGGCCCCTCCCCCCAATCGGTCTGGGAGAAAATATCTCCTTGGAGGAAAGTGGAAAAAAATCTGTTTATTAAACAATAAAACCTAAAAAATATTAAACAATAAAACCCCTTGCTGCTCCAAAAGAGATGACAAACTGAAAAAAATCCCCTCCCCAGGTGGCAGTTCAGCTCACTCAGTCTCTTATCAGTTCCTCCGGTGCTGGAAATGTCGTGGCCCAGGCCCGGCCCGGTCGGCCACAGGTGCGAGCTGCCGGTGCTCTTCTGGGTGTTCAGTCCAGAGCAGGTTTGTCTTGGGGACGGTTTATTATCCCATACCATTTGGGGGCCTTTTGATATGTTTTGTTTTGTTTGTGCCTGAGGTGGCTGCCGCCCCTGCTCCACCCCTTATCCTCCCTGGCTCTGGGACTATCGTGATGAATTGCAGCCAAGCCAGGGTTTCCAGAGGGAATTGGGAGCCCAGCAAGACAAGAGGCAGCCAGCCCTTCCTTTTCAGCACGGGCCATTCGACTGGACACGTGCAGCCGGTATCTCTGACCAGAGATCCTGCTCTTTCTGTGGGTTTTGCCTGCTTCTTTTTGTTTGGTTGTTTTGTTTTGGGGGGGGGTTTGTTTGTTCTTTGGGTTTGTTTTTCTTTTTTTTGCTTCGGCACTGTGACTGAGCTTGCCGGCTTGGCTTCTTCTGCTGCTCTTCTGTCAGGAAGCCCAGAGCCAGTGTGTGCCCCAACAGGACCCGGGAATACCCTCGTTTTTCCTGCCGGGGGGCTGCTCCCCCACCCTTTGTACAGCCTGGACCCAAAGAACCAGCCAGTGCAAGTGAGAAATCCCAAGGACCCTTTTCCTTACTCTGTTCGGGAGCTGGACTGCTGCTGCCCAACCCCTGCCATACTTCTGCCATTGTTCTGGAATTGTGCTACACTGTAGTGTTAGGAAAATTAATCCACAAACATCAGAGGCTTATGTCCAAAAAGGAGACAGAGGAGTCCTTTTACTTTATTTGAATAAAGGGAGAGGCCATGGGGCATTCCCCTGGGATCTCTCAAATTTTTGGAGGATGCAGCCTCCCTTTTTATCCTAATTTCTCGGCTGCATTTCCCTTCTCTCTTTCCCCATTGGCTGAGGTACCTGAGAGGTACAGACTTCCCAATATGCCTGATACCAAAGATTTCCCTCTAATGTATAACCCTCCCTTTTAATTTTTAATTGATATGAAATTTAGGGGTTTTTCTTCCTCATTGTTTCTTTCATCTTTCAATGTCTAATTTCATTTATCAGCAAACCTAAAGCTTATTTGTAAAAGCAAATATCTTCTTCCATTCATCAATCAGTGGAATCCTTCCCATTGTTTCTTTTATCTCCCAGTGCTAGTTTTATCTACCAGCAGACCCACAGTTTGTTTGTAAAGACAAATCCGCTATTCCTCTGAGTAGCTTTTCACCCCCTGCCTACCGGGAGGTCCTGCCGTTCCAGCTTGCTTCTCCTGAGGTTCTTGCTACAGCTCCTTTTGCTATCCAGAGGGGGCACCAAGATTGGCTCCCCCTGTGAAATTGTAAAAGAAGCCCCTTCCCATCTCGCCGTCTGCATCTGCTATTGCCCACGTGAGAGAGATGACTGGACTCTCACCACAGCGCTGCCTGCAGCCACAGGTGAGTCATCACACCGTCATTGCTCGGCGGGGGATCCATCAGTACCCCTGCCAGCTGTGACTGTAACCACACCAAACGGGAAAATGCTTGCAGGCAAGAGAAGGCTGTTACTGGGTTTCTGGGGAGGAGTGGCTAAGGTTATTGTCAACTCTCCCCCCTCATCTTGTAAATCCATCGTCTTGGTCCCCATGAAGGTGGGTTTTCCCGATAAGGAGGCAATAATACATTTGGGATTTTGGTGTCTTGTTGCTGTTATGTCTATGCAAAGAATTTCTTGATTATCTTATCCATTCCTTGAGCTAGTTACAAAAAGTATCTTACATCACATAGTTTCTATTTTAATATTATGCTATAGACTAAAAACTATATCTACCACACTACTTAAAAGAGATTAATACAGCATAATTTTCCAACATAACACATATAGTATTCATTTTAATATTTGTGAAGAGACAATCATACAATACACATTTTTCATAAATATTTAGCATTTATTCAAATTTTTTTCTTTCATTTTCTGTGACTTGCAGGCACCATTATTTTTTTTGTTAATAATAAGGGGTTTTCTTCACTTTCACCCGGCTATGCATTTCTCTCATTGGCAAAAAGGGATTAATGAAGCTCTTTTCTTTAGAGGAAATGTTCATTCCAGGACATTTTCTCCTGAAATTTGTCTTGAAACTGAGACACTCCTCCAGCCGAGGACTCCCTCCTGCCCAGTTGCTTAAGCCCAGCCCAGTATCCTGGGCACCCAGAGTCTCTGCCTAGGTTGAGGGACTCAACTCTCACTTATCTGTTTGCTGGTTCAATCAGTTGCAAAGCTGAGGATGTATCCCAGAGGCACACAGAGAGCACACTGACATGGCTGGTTACAGAGACTGCCCCAGACAAGGTGCTGCCTTCAACAGTACCTAATATACAGGACCTGCATATAACATAAAAATAGACAGCTGTCCTGGTTTAGGGCAAATTTGGGAAAAAACCTCCAAAAGGGGGCCCCTCCAGAAAGCAAACCCACATGGCCCCTCCCCCCAACTGTTTCAGGAAGGATTCCTCAGAGAGAAGTGGAAAGAACCTGTTAATTTAACAGGCACAGCACCCCCCAGCACACAAAATTAACAATTCTGGATGACACCACTCTTTCACCGCTCTGAAAAAGATGACAAATTCAGAAAGGGATACAAGCATCATAACGTCACCCTAGGACAATCCATCCCTTATCCCCATATCGTCAACATGCTACCACACATCATGCATTTTATTCACATAAAACTTTCATCTGTTCCCCCAAAAATTACAAACAATACCCATCATGCCCTCATCACATCCCCACACTGGACCACTGAATCCAGGCCCCATACTACAGAGCTGCAGGATTCCCCACTTTCACTTAACTCACTCAAAACTCAATCTTTCACATGCTGAGACCTTCGACACTTACACATTTCCTTCTATCTCATGTCTGTATGGTTTAATGTAGAGACAATGGCAGTAACATTCAACGAATGATATTTGCATATCATTCTCACCCCACAATCAGATCTCCCTGAGGTACACATTGTGTTGTTCCATCTCTTTGCATTATCCACCATGTGCAACCTGGTCCCTGAGCAAAGACAACCCCACAAATGAGTTTGTCTGTACTCGAGGCAGAATTGATCCACACGGTCTTCCCTAACAAACGTCTGACATGTACCACTGGGACTTTATCTCCATCTATTATATTCAGGGACTCAGACTGGGCAGGACCTGCTTGGTTGGTGGAACTTTGGGTGTTAACTAACCAGGTGGCCTTTGCTAAATGCTGCTCCCAATTTTTGAAAGATCCCCCACCCAAAGCTTTCAACTGGGTTTTTAGTAGTCCATTGTACCTCTCTACTTTTCCTGCAGCTGGTGCATGGTAGGGGACATGGTACACCCACTCAATGCCATATTCCCTAGCCCAGGTGTTGATAAGGCTGTTCTTGAAATGAGTCCCATTGTCTGACTCAATCTTCTCAGGGGTACCATGCCTCCAAAGGACCTGCTTTTCAAGGCCCAGGATGGTGGTACGGGCAATAGCATGAGACACAGGGTAGGTTTCCAAACATCACATGGTAGTTTCTACCACTGTGAGCATGTAGCGGTTCCCTTGGCATGTCTGGGGCAGTGTGATGTAGTCAATCTGCCAGGCCTCCCCATACCTGTACTTGGACCACCACCCACCATACCACAGGGGCTTCACTCACTTGGCCTGCTTGATGGCAGCACACGTCTCACAGTCATGGATAACCTGTAAAATACTATCCATGGTTAAATCTACTCCTTGGTCTCGTGCCCACTTATAGGTGGTATCTCTAGCTTGATGGCCTGAGGCATCATGGGCTTATCGAGCTAGGAATAACTCTCCCTTGTGTTCCCCATCTAGGTCAATCTTGGACACCCCTATCTTTGCAGCCTGGTCGACCTACTCATTGTTTTGATGCTCCTCATTAGCTCTGCTCTTGGGGACATGAGCATCTACATGGCAGACCTTCACAGGTAGCCTCCCTACCCTGGTAGCCATATCTTTCCACTCATCAGCAGCCCAAATTGGTTTTCCTCTACGCTGCCAGTAAGCCTCTTTCCACCTCTCCAGCCATCCCCAAAGAGCATTTGCTACCATCCATGAATCAGTGTAGAGGTAGAGCTTTGGCCACTTCTCTCTTTCTGCAATGTCCAGGGCCAGTCAAACGGCTTTGAGTTCCACAAGTTGACTTGATCCACTGTGGTGGTTTGACAGGAAATGTGTTTTTTGGGATGCTGTGTTCTTGGCCAATGGATATTCAGACTTTAATATTGGCATTTAACCTGGCCATTGGGACATGGACACGCCTCTGAGAACACGGGGTTAAAAGCAGAGCTCTCCCCTGAGAGCCTTCTCTTGGGTTTCCGGTGGGAAAGAGTTCGGGTCTCTCCCCCGGCCCAGCTGCTGGCTGGGCAGGGGGAGGGGAAAAGCCATGTGGCTGAGAGAGGTAGCCCTGAGCCCGGGGGAGGAAGGGTGGAAGAGAGAAAGAGAGAGACCGGGAGCCACCGGGCAGCCCCCCCTGAGAGACACAGAGAGAGAGAGAGAAAGAGAGCCGCTGCCTGGGACTGTAACCTTGAAGCTTGATAAACATGGGCCTGTGCCGGCAGCACGGCTGGGAAAGAGAAGAAGGGGGGGGGTTCAGCCAGCCACTTGTAGGAGCTTTTAACCCCTTTTTGGAGAATGAGAACTTTACAGATCATTGACCTCTCCTGGAAGATAGAGTGGAAGATGAGGAAGGAAATGTGCAAGTGTGAGAGAGGTCTGGGCGAGCGAGAGATAGTAGAAGAGTAGAGAAGAATCCTAGTGGGAAGAGATGATGGAGTGGCTTTTGCTGGACTCTTTTTGTATAGCCATGGACAGACCCATGTTCCTTGTGACACAGAGACTGCATTCTAGTGGGAGGCAATGGCCTCAGAACCAAGAGGGTTCAGTGTTGATGCCCCTCGGCCCCAGAGGGTGAAAAAATATGGGGGGGACAATGTCCCAAAGGAGAGATTGTGGGGACAGGTGTCCCAAAGGAGAGACTGTGCCTTTTTTTGGATCGGGACAGAGCATCCTTAAAAGACAACCCTAGAAGCAGCTCTGGTCCATGTTCAGTGGTGAGAGCACTGGACATGAAAGGAAGAGGTCACGACGGCAGATGTACTCCGGGCGGTGCCACGAGTGACATGGAAACACACGAGGCTTTGACTGTGTTTCCAGGGGAAGCCCATAGTACAAGAAGGACTCCTCTCCTCTTGATGAACTGAGGATTGATTGTCTAAAGGTGGTGCTGGACTGAGAGTTGGTGATTTGAGGAATAAATGTATTGTGTTGGAAATTTGGTGGGGGGAGGAGGAAATGCATTTGTGAGGTTTTCATTTTCCCTGTGTGTGTGTGTTCCTTTTTATTTGTAGTTGTAGAGTAGTTAATAAAGTTCTGTTTTCTTTTCTTTCCTAATTAGGAGCCTGCTTTGCTTATTCCTGGTCACATCTCACAGCAGCTACCAGGGAGAATGTATCTTCATGGGGGCACTGGCATTGTGCCAGTGTCAAACCATGACATCCACCTTCTCCTTCAGTGGCCTCTGCGACCTGTCGTGTGGGGCTCCATACGGCTGCTTTCCACTTCTGGTTCATCCCTACAATGTGACAGGAACCATCAATGAAAAGAGCGTAGCGTGTTTCCTCTGGTGGCAGTTGATTACATGGAGGAGCCTCTTCAGTCCGTTTCACTGGTTCTTGTTCTTCATCTGTGACACCAAAATTCTCACCTTCAGGCCAATTTGTAATTACCTCCAAAATCCCAGGGAAATTCAGTTTACCTATACGGGCGCGCTGAGTGATAAGAGCAATCCACTTGCTCCATGTGGCACTGGTGGCATGGTGAGTGGAAGGAACCTTTCCTTTGAACATCCACCCCAGCACCGGTAGTCGGGGTGCCAGGAGGAGTTGCACTTCTGTACCAATCACCTCTGAGGCAGCTTGGACTCCTTCATAGGCAGCCAAGATTTCTTTCTTTGTTGGAGTGTAGTTGGCTTCAGAGCCTCTGTAGCTTTGACTCCAAAATCCCAGTGGTCAACCCCTAGTCTCCCCAGTCACCCTCTGCCAAAGGCTCCAGGACAAGCCATGGTTCCCGGCTGCAGAGTAGAGCATGTTCTTCACATCTGGTCCTGTCCTGACCGGGTCAAGGGCTACTGCATGAGCGATCTCCTGCTTAATCTGGGCAAAAGCTTGTTGCTGCTCAGGGCCCCAGTGGAAAGTGTTCTTCTTCTGGGTGACCAGGTAAAGAGGGCTCACGATCTGACAGTACTCAGGAATGTCCATTCTCGTCTATCTCGTCCTCTAATTTCTGCAGAAATGTTTCCACCGCTACGATTCTGGCATGTGTTGGGCCATGTACAGCATCTGCATATGCTCGGAGCTTCTTTGCCATATCAAGCACAGTCTCATCCCTCTCATCACGCTTCGTTATGGCTAAAGCAGAAGCATATTCGTGTGGCCCAAGTCGTACAAGTTTTCACCACATCACAGACGTGCATGGTACCAAGTCTGGGTTCCTAGTTGTTACGCCATCTGAGAAGAAAATCTCTGCCACTGCCATTTCTCTCAGGCATTTGGTCCCTTGTTCTATGGTCTTCCACTGGGTTAACTTCATATAGAGATCATCTGCACACAGGTATCTTTGTGCAACACTTTCCAAGACCCGTTCCCAGAGGCTGTGAGGATTAGCCCCCCTCAACATACCTTAGTCGATGACGGGATCATGTGACAGGGATCCCAAATGCCTCACTTCAGTGCCATCCAGAATTGTAGCCTCGCCTGCAGCATCCCAAAGACAGACAAACCAACTAATTATGGATTCATCAGCTCTTCAAGTGTAATCCTTCCTTAGGCCACAAAGGTCCTTCAGGGAAAAGGACTCAATATTGGCTTCTGATCTTGCACCCGCTGCTTTGACTCCTGATTTTATGTCAGGAGGCATTGAGGGTCCTTCTCCTGCATCATCATCATCATCATCATCATCCACTGGTCGATTAGTCTTGTCCGTGCATTTTCCACTTCTAGTGCCTGTAGCAACAGTCATTGGTTGAGGCTTACTCTCTGGTTTAGCTGCTGGCTTAGGCTCACTATCTGTTTTGGCTGCTGGCTTCGAGCCTGGGCTGTTGGCTACAGCCTGAGTGACTGGGATAGCTGCTGATTTATCTCCCTGCCCCTGTCTGCTGTCGTACAGTCTCCAACAGAGTGCGATAAGCATATGCCAGGGCCTAGCTCACTGCAATGATCTTTTTCTCCCTAGGGTCATCATGGTACTTCTCTTTCAGGTATTTCCCCACCTCAGCTGGGTTCTGTATTTGTTCATGTGGAAAGTCCCAGACTATAGGGTCAGAGAATTCCTTCAGGATTTGGCCCATATCCTCCCATTTCCCACACCACTCAGGATTTTCCACTCCTAGGTCAACTTCTGGGTCAGGGGTCTCATCAGCCCCTCTAGAAATCACAGCCATCATTCTAGAGAAGCAGCAGATTGTATAGAGGAAGGTTACCAGATTAAATACCAGAAAGATGGTCTCTTTAACATTCAGGGGAAACTGAACATTCTTCAATAGTGGTGTAACAGATTCAGAGGAGAAGAAGGAAAGCAAAGGCTGAAAAGCCTCATCCCCTGCTCCTCCTCTAACAAACTGGATGCATAACCATAGCCACGAACCATTCATACCTGGAGAAGACCTCAGCATGTTTATAAACTTTTCACAAACCATTACCACCAAGCCCAGCAGGATAGCTATTCTGGTCACTGCCCCTCTGCTGTAAAAACTATGTATTAGGGACAATACTAGAGGTATTTCTGGATAAGAAAATAAACCTAGGGACCATAGAGGTATTAAGATCTCAAAAAAATCTAGGGACCAGAAATGCATGCAAGCCTTCACCCCAAGAGACATTATGAATTCAAAAAACATGGCTATTAACTGCTTTAAACAGAGAGTAATGGCAACCAAAATTCACTCAAAACAGGGTTTTTTTTCACTCTCCCTTGAGCCCCCCGTGTTGGGCACTAAAATTTTGTCCTGGTTTAGGGCAAATTTGGGAGAAAACCTCCAAAGGGGGCCCCTCCAGAAAGCCAACCAACACAGCCCCTCCCCCCAACCAGGTTCAGGAAGGATTCCTCAGAGAGAAGTGGAAAGAACTTGTTAATTTAACAGGCACAGCACCCCCCCAGCACACAAAATGAACAATTCTGGATGACATCACTCTTTCACCACTCTGAAAAAATGACAAATTCAGAAAGTCTCTCTTGGCGGTTGTCGCTCTGTCGTCAGTCCCTCCGGCGCTGGGGTTGCTGCTGCAGCCACAAGGTGCAAACTCTCGGTGTTTCCTAGGTCCCAGTCTGGAGCAGGTTCAAGTAGGTCCAAAAAAAGGGAAAGGAGAAACAGTCCAGGAAAAAATTTGGACTGCTTAGCTACTAACTAATGAGCAGAAGCAAAAAGCAAGAGCAAAGCAGGAGCAAAGCAGAAGCAAGAGCAAAGTGAAAAGCCAAGCAAAAAGCAAAAGCAGCACTATGTACTGTCCTGTCTCTGTGTCCCGCCAGCTGTGGGGGAGCGGCTGTTAAGAAACCAAAACAAAACTTTCACTCTTCAGAGCCAGTCTTGAAGGCACAGAACATAATATCCAGCATAAACAGAACACGTGAATGGGGATACAAGCATCATAACGTCACCCTAGGACAACAGCCAAGCCCCCTTTCTCCTCTGGTTGGTAGAAATACAAAGTCACTAATGAAAGTGCACACACACTTTTGAGGATCCCTCAAGTACTGTCATGGACCCTCTGTCTACCTGGTAGCCCTGCCCCAGTCCCAGACCCTCCTACTTGCTTCATGGGTTCCTACTCAGGGCTAATTGAGCTTGATGCTGGATAGCAAACATGAATGCACTCACAAGCTCATCCCCCAGGCACTCTACAGTCACAAGTCCCCATGGGTATACCAGCATTAACCCTTGCCTGCCTAATGCCCCAGCCCAGCCCAGCCCCAAGACCCTTCTGCTACTTGCTGGCAAGTACAGCTTGAAGTTTGCTAGCAAAGATGCTTGCACATGCATACCCACACAGCTGGTTTGGGGAAAATACAGACACCCAACTTCCCCCTGCCCCTCAGCAGCCAGATCTAGGTATGCATGCTGTGACCTGCAGTCCTGCTCCAGTCATTGGCATTGAGCCTCTCACTCGCCTCACTGATGCTGATTCCCCCCAATATCTGGCTTTCAGGACACATGCTGTTCCCCACCCAGTGGCTGAAGATAAAAAATCCCCCCTCCCCACTCCAGTAGCTGACACTACTGGCTGTGCAGCACCTATACCCCTAGTCTGACTCTAGTAGCAGACAACAAATTTTACTTGCACACACACAGATCTCATCGGTAGCTGGCACTCAGAACTCCACCACTTGCTCCAGTAGCTGACACCACAGGCCAGGGCCTCCAACACCCCCGGTTTGACTCCAGTAGATAACACCAAATCCATTTACTCTGGTCCTCCCAGTAGCTAGCACCTGGTCTTTTCAGATCACATACATGTGTGTGTACACACCTGTCTTGGTTTGGAAAGACAGGAGTCTGCTAAGGAAGGCAGGAGCCTCCCCTGAAATGGAGAATGTAAGCCCTGCCCACCCCTCTGAATTTGTATAAATTTTAAATTAAGGGTCTCTCAGGCAAAAATATGGAATCAGGAAATAACAGTTCTTTATCAGGGAAAAGAAAATAAAAAATAAAATAAACAATGCAGTACACTAGATCAACACTGACAGAGTCAGAACCCAACCTGACACCCTGTGGGGTGTTGGTAGCAGTCCAATTGGAAATGTGGCTGCAGTCCTCCTGAAGTATCAGGTGTGGTTCTGTTGGAGCAAGGGGCATCTGTAGAGAAGGATGTATTCTTCCTCTGAAGATCCTGTGGAAGACGAAGACAGCTGCTGTTTCTCTGAGGAATCCTGTGGAGAGAGCCGTGCTGATGTTCCAGAATCTCAGATTATATCTGGGTAGCAATGCTTGGCTCCTCCCTCTGGGTGGAGCATCTCACAATGGGATGTTATAGTTCTTATCAGTCATGCACTGACATTCAATAGTCTGTTATCAGCAGAGGTCCCCTCCCAAGGGAGGTGTGAATGTGGTCACTCAAAGAGAGAGATAAAGCAAACTGCCCACTTGACAAAGGTAATCTGCCATACAGATGGTAATGGAAAACATCTTGCATGCAATCTTCAACAACACACCAAGTCATGCCAGTCCCTCCAGTAGCTGGTTTTCAGAACGCACACTGTTCCTACCCCAGTAGCTGGAGGTTAGACACCACTTGCTCCAGTAGCTGTCACCACAGGCCAGGGGTGCTTACACTCCCAGTCTGATTTCAGTATCTATCACCAAATTCACTCACACTAGTCACCCCAGTAGCTGGCACTCCGGGTTTAAAGTCTGCAGAACCCTTCCTAGATCCAAAAATCTGTGGCCCCTCAATGAATGATACTAGGACCCCCACTTGCTCCTTTCATAGAATCATAGAATATCCTGAGTTGGAAAGGACCCACAAGCATCATGGAGGATCAACATGCAGGTACATTTGCCAGAAAAGGAAGACTAAAGAAAATTTCCCCCCCGCCCTGCCTCTCCTGGATAAATAAGACAGGAAAACTGGTGACACTCTGCATGGAGAGGGCTGAGATTGTTACCAATATTTTTTTTTTTTTTGCCCCAGTTTTCAATGGTAATCTCTCTTCCCATATCTCTAGAGTCCCCAAACCTCAGGGCAGGGACTGGGAGAATGAAGTCACTCTTGTCATAGTAGATATGGTTTGAGACCAACAGAGGAACGTGAACATACACAAGTCCATGGGATCCAACAAGATGCATCCCAGGGTCCTCAGGGAATTGGCTGATGTAGTTGCTAAGCCATTCTCCAACATATTCTAAAAGTCATGGCAGTCAGGCAAACTCCCCAGTGACTGGAAAAAGGAAAGTGTCACATTCATTTTTTAAAAGGCTAAAAAGAACTAGTCTGAACAGTCAGCCTCACCTCTGTGCCCAGTTAGATCATGGAACAGATCCTCCTGGAAGACACATCAAAATATATGGAAGACAGAGAAGTGATTAGAGATGGCCAACATGACTTCAGCAAAGGCAAGTCATGCCTGACTAATCTAGTGGCCTTCTATGATGGGGTGACTACATCAGTGGACAAGGGAAGAGCAACTGATGTTAGCTATTGTGGACTTATTCTTGCCTCTAAATTGGAGAGATGTGGGTTTGATAGATGGACTGTTGGATAAGGAATTGGCTAATGGATGCATTCAAAGTCAACAGCTCAATGTCCAAGTAGAAACCAGGAATTAGTGATGTCCCTCAAGGGTACTGGGACCAGTAGTGTTCATTATCTTCATCAATGGCATAGACAGTGGGATTGAGTGCACTTGCAGCAAGTTTGCAGCTGATACCAATCTGAGCAGTGTAGTTGATTCACTTGAGGGAAAGGATGCCATCCAGAGGAACCTTGACAGGCTCAAGGAGTGGGTCCATGTGATCCTTATGAAGTTCAACAAGGCCTGCACCTGAGTCAGGGCAATCCCCAGTATCAATACAGACTGTGGGATGAATGGATTGAAAGCAGCCCTGCAGAGAAGGATTGGGGGTACTGGTAGATGAAAAATTGAACATGAACTGGCAATGTGAGCTTGCAGCCCAGAAAGCCAATGTATCCTGGATGAATCAAAAAAGTGTGGCTAGCAGTTCAAGAGAGGTGATTCTGCCCCTCTACTCTTCTCTGATGAGACTCCACCTGGAGTACTGTGTGCACCTCTGGGGCCCCCAATGGAAGAAAGATGTGGACCTATTAGAACAGGTCCAGAGCATGACCATTAAAATGGTCAGAGGACTGGAACACCTCTCCTACAAAGAAAGGCAGAGAGAACTGGAATTCTTTAGTCTCGAGATGTCTCTGGGGAGACCTTATTGTGTCTTTTCAATACTTAAAGGCTATTTATAAGAAAGACAGACTTTTTACCAGGGCCTTTAGTGATATAAAGAGGGGCAATGGCTTTAAACTGTAAGAAGGCAGTTTAGATTAGATATTATGAAGAAATTCTTTACTGTGAGGGTGGTGAGGCACTAGAACAGGTTGCCCACAGAATCTGTGGATGCCCCATAATTGGGAAGTGTTCAATGTCAGTTTGGATAGGGCTTTGAGCAACCTGTCCTAGTGAAAGATGTCCTTGCCCTTGTCAGGGAGGTTAGACTAAATGATCTTCAAAGATGTCCCTTCCAACCCAAATCATTCTGTCAAAAATAGATTGGAAACTGTTGTAAAATAGTTAATAATTGTTAAGCATGTACTGTTAAAAAATTTTGTTATTATATTGTAAAAGGGGTTAAAAGGGTAGTTATAAGAAATACGGTACTCAACGTACCATATTACACCTAAGTAAAGTGCACCCCCGCCACCCCGCCAAGGCAAAAAACGAGCCAGCCTGGAAAGAACTGTAAGGGCCAATCAAGCACCTTAACTTTCATGCAAATGAAGGATCCCAACAGAAAACACTGCAAAGAAACAAAAAACAGTATAAAAAGGGGACATCTGACCCAGTGAATCTGTGTCGCTCCACCTGGAACATCGGGAACATCCCTGCTCAAGAAAGGAAGAAGATCCAGCCAGCACTGGTTCTGCAGCATCCTCATTTGTTGGGAACTCTCCTGTTCGACCCATGGGCCCTCCAAGCTTTAGGCCTTATAATAAATGCTGAAATCACTTTAGTTCCGGGAGTGTGTTCACGTTTATAACAGCTTGGGGACTTTCGCCAGGATATGACCTTGCCCAATCAAGACCGGAAGATGGGACGGCCGCCTGTCCTCCCCAGATACATGGAGGGACCTTTTGTCAGTATCCAGGAAAAAGGCCTGAGGCACATGAGGCACAGCGGAGCAAGACGCTAGTTGGTAAGTATCAACCATCCACCGACAGGGGGAGGGGCCAAGGGGGGGGGGGAGGGGGGGGCGTGAGTGTGTGCAGAGCGTGTTTGAGGCACGACTGGCAGCCCGAGCGGCTTGGAGCCCCAGAGTGATTAAGGGCCTCCTAGTACCATGGTTCCGGCTTTCTACGAGGACACCGGCTGGGAATGGAGGGAAGAGAAAGAGGGAAGACGGAGTGAGGCGCTCCCCCACCCCTCCTTGTTCCAGCACCCAGGCAGGCCACAATAAAGCCTGGCAAGCCATTGTCCCCTGGGTGTGTAGGGGGCAGTGGCAATCTCAAGGGAAGGTGTGAGTGACACACAAACAAGCCATTGATCCCCTGGCATGTGGGGACTGTGGGGAGAGAGTGAGTTACATGCAAATCAGCTTCAGCTCCCTGGGCATATAGGCGGCGGTGATGAAGGTTTGAGTGACACGCAGATCAGCCTCACAGGTGAACTGGCACCAGAGGCAACCAGATTCAGGGTCCTTTCCGAAGGCCCGGCAGTACTGGAGCCTGGAGAGGCCGACCCCAAGACGAGGGGGGCTACAGTATCGTAGGACCTTTATAGCTCTGTGGCTTCGAGGGGCGGTTATGTGGCCCATGCCTCAGGGTACAGGGGGTGGGAAGTCCAGCTTGAGCAAGGTGCGGAGGTCCGAACCCTTGACTCTGAGGCTATCTCTAGGGAAGAGGGATAACCAAAACTCAGGGGAGGTGGAAGGGGTCAGGGTGGGGGCCTACGCGGACCAGTGATTCTCTGGCAACAGGGTTCCACTTTGTGTAAGTCTATGAGGTTTGCTAACATTTCCTTCCTCTGTCCAATAAAAGAAAAGGGAAATTTATGGGGGTGCTGAACCTAGGTCAGCGGGGAAACTTAGGGTGTCAGTACTCAAGGGCTCTGGAGTGTTGAAAAAAGTACCTACATAAGTCCAGGTGGGCGAGGCACCAAGAGCCAAAAACTTGGCTAGAGAAGTATGAATGAACAGGCCTGAGGGTGTGAGGGTGTGAAAAAATGTGTGTGTGAGTGCCAAAGAATAAGTGTTCCTTAGATAAAACACCAGATAAGAGTGCCCAGGGGCACCAAAGTCGATTGTTGAGGGCAAGGAGACCTGTTGCATAAACAGAAAGAGATTAAAAGGAGCTAATTTAAATTCAGAGGAGAACTTCTCTCTTTTAAGTTAAAAAAAAAAAAAGTAAGACAGAACTTTTAAAAGGGCCAGAAACAGTAAGCAGTTTTATTTACTGGCTCAAAAGCTTATAGTAACTTAAAAGTCACCATGGGTCAGAGCCACAGTAGATGAGGAGGGCGACCAAGGGAAAAGAATAAGAATATTCCTCCTGGTAGCCCCCTTGGTGATATACTGGATGACTGGAATAAGTGGGAAACAACTAAAAAGTTAGATCAAGTGAGGATGATTTATTATTGTGTGGAACATTGGCTAAAGAGGAAATTACAACAAAAATCTTTAAAGTGGCCCTGGTATGGAAGTAGAGATAAGTGGTTATGTAATTTATTATATCAGCAAGTATGTAACCAAGAAAACCCTAATTCAGAAGAAGTAGAGTATGTTACTTGCTGGGTCAAATTCTTAGAAGGAAATTCTAAGATATTGTGGTGGTTTGACAGGAAATGTGTTTTTTGGCATGCTGTGTTTGGGCCAATGGATATTCAGACTTTAATATTGGCATTTAACCTGGCGATTAGGACATTGGGCACGCCTCTGAGAACACGGGGTTAAAAGCAGAGCTCTCCCCTGAGAGCCTTCTCTTGGGTTTCCGGCGGGAAAGAGTTCGGGTCTCTCCCCCAGCCCAGCTGCTGGCTGGGCAGGGGGAGGGGAAAAGCCATGTGGCCGGGAGAGGTAGGCCTGAGCCCGGGGGTGGAAGGGTGGAAGAGAGAGAGCGAGACACCGGGAGCCATCGGGCAGCCCCCCCTGAGAGACACAGAGAGAGAGAGAAAGAGAGCCGCTGCCTGAGACTGTAACCTTGAAACTTGATAAACATGGGCCTGTGCCGGCAGCACGGCTGGGAAGGAGAAGAAGGGGGGGGTGCAGCCGGCCGCTTGTAGGAGCTTTTAACCCCTTTTTGGAGAATGAGAACTTTACAGAACATTGACCTTTCCTAGAAGAGAGATAGAGTGGAAGATGAGGAAGGAAATGTGCAAGTGTGAGAGAGGTCTGGGCGAGTGAGAGATAGTGGAAGAGTAGAGAAGAATCCTAGTGGGAAGAGATGATGGAGTGGCTTTGCTGGACTCTTTTTGTACAGCCATGGACAGAACCATGTTCCTTGTGACACAGAGACTGCATTCTAGGGGGAGGCAATGGCCTCAGAACCAAGAGGGTTCAGTGTTGGTGCCCCTCGGCCCCAGGGGGTGAAAAAATATGGGGGGGACACTTGTCCCAAAGGAGAGATTGTGGGGACAGGTGTCCCAAAGGAGAGACTGTGCCTTTTTTGGATCAGGACAAAGCATCCTTAAAAAGACAACCCTAGAAGCAGCTCTGGTCCATGTTCAGTGGTGAGAGCACTGGACATGAAAGGAAGAGGTCACGACGGCAGATGTACTCTGGGCGGTGCCACGAGTGACACGGAAACACACGAGGCTTCAGCTGTGTTTCCAGGGGAAGCCCATAGTACAAGAAGGACTCCTCTCCTCTTGATGAACTGAGGATTGATTGTCTGAAGGGTGGTTCTGGACCAAGAGTTGGTGATTTGGGGAATAGATGCATTGTATTGGAAATTTGGTGGGGGGAGGAGGAAATGTATTTGTAAGGTTTTCGTTTTCCCTGTGTGTTCCTTTTTATCTATAGTTGTAGTGTAGTTAATAAAGTTTTCTTTTCTTTTCTTTCTAAGAGGGAGCCTGCTTTGCTTATTCCTGGTCACATCTCACAGCAGAAACCAGGGAGAAGGTATCCTCATGGGGGCACTGGCATTGTGCCAGTGTCAAACCATGACAGATATACAAACTAAAAAAGGATAAAGAGCAGAAATCAGAAGAAAAGGATAAAGAAAATTAGGGAGTTATTCAAAAGAGGTGGGATCCCCTTGATTATGTAGCCCCACCAACTCTTCCTCCAAACTATCAAGCCACCCCCCCCACTTAACACCCAGACTCCTGCTTCTCAAAACCTACCTTTATCCCCTCCAATTATCCCTGTAATATATGGTAGAGATAATTCATGCTATATAGATAGATATATGTGTGTATAAAATATTGTGAAGGTCCAAAGTTATGCCTTTGACCACTCTGGCTGGGAGCAGAGTTCTATTCTCATTGTAACCAGTTCCTGGACAGCGTTAAGATATTATCAGGTCTGTTACCATATGAATGGGACAGTCCCGGACAATCATAGATGATTTCCCCTGGCATCTGCACCTGGGAGATAGCATCTAGACCTTCCTGGACCATGATTAATGGAATGTCTCAAGAAACTCACAAGACCTGTACCTGGGCATGATTACATCTGCGGTACTCAGGTAATAAAGCCTCTTATTTGGCCTTATCGTAATGCAGAGCACTAGGGCTCAGGAGCTCAGTCCCTGGGTAGGGACTGGGTGCCCGAAGCTAGCTCGCTCATGCCAAGGCCGCAGGGCTACCATCTAGCAAGCATGGTGATTATCAGCTCTATAGTGATTGCAAGCTCTCAGGATTTCAGCTCTGCTTGCTAGGTAGTGGTGCCCTGGGCTTGAGGCTGCAGCAGACAGAGAGAGAGGAGAAGGAGAAGGCGCAGGCTGTTCCACGAAGATGGCTTTATTTGGGGAGGTCCGTGAAGGGTCTCTGCTCTTCTTCTTTCTCAACTAATGGGGTACAGTATGCTTCTTTTATAGGGTTGGAAAGGATCCAAGCTTGACCAATGGGTAAGGGGTTAACATGACATTGCCTTATAGGGTTACAGAGGTAGGTTAAGGGGTGGAGGACAAGAAAACAGGAATTTTCTTTTGCTGTTTCAGCATTCCTATTGTTCATATCCTCCATGGTGCTTTTCCTAAATCTATGGGGTTTACTACACTCAGGAACTGGTATCACTCTACTACATGTGAATACAGCTTCTGCCTGGATACTCAGACATTCATCTGAGTCTCCGGATTCATCTTTGTCTGTTCCTGCACATGTATGGATCCCACTCTACATGTGAAGAGACACAAAGAAACGTGTGGTCATCTCTGCCTCAGGCAGAATAAACTGTATATAAGCTAGCCGCTGGAAGCACTCGGGGTGAACCACTGGGGAAATGCTGTCACTTTGTCAGTGGACCCTAGTTCACCCAGCACCTACACCCAGGGCTGACACTGTCTTGACTGTGGTGGTTCTTTTTTGAAATTCTATTTTTTTTTTTTTTGTTATTGATCCAATAAATCTTTGTTAAATTTTTCATAAATTTGGCTACTGATTTGATCATTTATAACAATCCCCACCTCTCCTCTATTTCCTCAGAGAATCTCCATGTTATTTTTAACTCCAACAACTCCACTCCCTCACATATATCCACCCCTTCATGCTTTTCCCCCGCTGCACCTACACCCACTAACCTGCAGCTTGCTCAACCTGTAAATCAGAATACAACTCCTTTCCCTGAGAAAAAACCTCTGGATATATCCTCCAACCTAACAACTGTAACTTCCCACAATGATAACAAAGAATTTGTGAGACAGTCAAATGACCCTTTAGATGCTGGCCCTTACAGTAATACCAGATCAAAAAGAGGTGTGAGGCCAGAGTTAAATCCTGACAAGCCGTTTCCCCTGAGGGAAGTTCCACTGGGTGGGGGGATAGGAGGAATAGGTTTTGTAAATGCACCCCTGACAGCCTCTGATGTAAGAACATTCAAAAAGTAACTGGTAAGCCTGGTAGATCATCCACTTGGGACAGCACAGCAAATAGATCAATTCCTGGGTCCCAATATATATACCTGGGGGGAGCTTCATTCTATTATGAATATCCTCTCCTCCCCAAAGGAGATACGCCTCATAAGATCAGCAGGGATAAAGATCTGGGAGAAGGAGAACTGCACTGGACTCTCGGGTGAACAAAAACTCTAATTATAAGAGGCATAAAAGAATCTGTACCCAAAAGCAGCAATACCAAATTGGCATTTGATGGGGGTCAGGAAAAGGATGAGTCCCCGGGGGCATGACTAAATTGATTAAAACGAAATTTTCAGTTACATTCCAAAATTGATCTTGATGGACCAGAGGGCCAAGTATTATTAAAAGTACAGTTTGTTACCAAAGCTTTGCCTGACATTAGAGGGAAATTAGAAAAAATTGGAAGACTGGCAAGGGGAATTAACAATCTGTTAAGGGAAGCTCTAAAACTTTATTTAAGGAGAGATGAGGAGAAGAACAGAACAAAAGCAAAAATTGTGGTGGCAGTAGCAAGAGAAAGTGTAGGAGTGGGAAGAAGGGAGCCAAAAGGGGAAGCAGAAAATAAAGGGAAGCTGGGTACGTGGAAAAGATTATGTGTATTGCTATTACTGCAGCAAAAAAAGGGCACGTTAAGCTGTCCTGCAAAAAATTACAAATGGATGAAGCAATTGAGCAAGAACAGGACACCCTGGAGAAGATTCTGAGAGGAGATGATGATTAGGGGTGTCAGGGGCTCTATGCTCTGGGGGATGAGATTGGACACCAGATAGACCCCCTGGTAAACTTAGAAATTGGCCCCCAGAGTGAAAAATATCAGATTTTAGTGCCTGAGAGATGATAACAATGGTACTTAAGAGAGATAAAAGATGCAGCCAAGGAGGAGGAGGAGGAGTGCAGCTCTCTGTACTCTCTTAGCTGAGGGGCTTTCTCTTGGGAAGGGCAGGCATACTGCGAGATTTTGGTTGAGGGGTGAGGGGCTGGGCTCTGCTCCTCTCTCTCATTCTTGGGACCAGAGGAGGAGACTGTGTTGTTGCTGCTGTGGGGAGAGTTCGATGCCACTGCAGAGTTCTGTCCTTTGCTGCTTCTTTACTGTGGGTGAGCCTTTGCTTGTAAAAGCAGCTATTGAACTGGGACCTTATTAACACCTGACCTCACTGGGAAGGACCCTCACCATCTACTCTAGTGCCCCAGGGGAAAACCCAGGAGCCTGAGCCTTGAGTTCCTCCTAGGGAGCATCTCACAGCTGTTTGCAGGATTCCAGCTGCCACTGCCCAGCCCCGCTGCTTTTCTTCTGCTGCTTCAGGTTTTTTGCTGCACTTTAACTCAACTTCCTGTGTCCACCCAAACCCCCACGGCTCCTGCTATGGCTGCGGAGTTTCTTCTACATTGTTTTTGCCACTCCAGGGTCTCCTTGCCTCTGCCATTCCAGCTTGCTGCTCTGAGGTTCCTGCTATAGTCCATTTTGCCATCTAGAGGGGCACCAGGATTGGCTGCCCCTGTGGGTTTTTAAAGGAAGCCCCTTTTCTATCTCTTCTGCCAGCTCACCTGCCATTACTCATATGGAGAGAGATGGCAGAGATGGTTGAGCTCACGCCACAGCACCCCCTTGCAGCCGCAGGGGGATCATAATACCTACCCTGCCCACCAGGAGCCAACAGCATCCCTGACAACTGTGACCATAACTACACCAAAGGGGAAAGTGCTTGACAGCTGAGAGAAGGCTGTTGTTGGGTTTCTGGGTTTTTTTCTGTTTGTTGTTGCTGCTGGTGGTGATGCTTGCTTGCCTTGTTATACATATATATATATATATACTAGTAAAGAACTTCTATTCCTTTTACCATACCCTGAAAGTCCCATAATTTCAAAGTTATAATAATTTGGAGGGAAGGGAGTAATTTTTTCCATTCCACAGGTGTCAGAATCCATGTCTGGTGAGCTGTTCAGATCCAATCCGGCTAGCTATGGACTCCAGCCCACACGATCTTACATAGGACAAAAGGCAAAAGACGTGAAGTGCTCTTCTCCACGTGGGGACAAATGTCCTAAGTTTATTTCCTTGACAGGAGACACCACATGGTCCAGGTGACTCCTCAGATGGAAAAGAGGGCATCGCCTTCTCCTGGGGGGGGGGGAGGGGGTGGGGGTGGGGGGGAGGATTTTGAGCTGAGGGGAAGGGGGGGCAGAGGATGGGGGCAACAGCCAACGGGATACAAGCGAGGAGGGGTGAGGGGAGGGGTAAACCAGAAAGAGACCGCTAACACTAATGGTGGGGGGGGAAGGGGGAAGACCATATGGTGATAGGATACAAATAATATGAACAGTGCAAATTACCAAACACCCAGTGCAAATAACTAAATAACTATTTAGTGCAATACAACACAAGGGAGGTTCCCACCTTCCTTGGCAGACATCTGTCTTTCAAACCAAGACAATACCTTTCTACAGGGTTGCACTCCAACCTCTTGTCCCCCAGTCTATGTGTACATCCAGGATTACACCATTCCAGGTGCAGAATCTGGCATTTGTCCTTGTTAAATTTCATAAGGCTAGCAATTGCACAGCACTCTAATCTATCAAGATCTCTCAGTAAGGTCTCTCTACCTTTGAGGGAATTGACTTCTCTTAATTTAGTATCATCAACAAACTTAGTGTGTACTCAATTTCTACATCCAGGTCATTGATAAAAGCATTGAAGAGAACTCACTCTAAAATTGAGCCCTGTGGAACACCACTGAGTGACTGCCTGCCAGCCAGATGTTGCCCCATTTATTAGAACTCTTTGAGCCTGACTCTTCAGCCAATTGTCCACCCATTGTACTGTGTGTGTGTCTAGCTGTATGCTGGACATTTAGTCCAGAAGGATACTGTCATGGGTTGATGCTGGCCAGATGCCAGGTACCCATGAAAACCACTCACTCACTCCCCTCTGCAGCCAGACAGAGGAGAGAAAATATAATGAAGCATTCATGGGTTGATACACTGTTGGAACCCATGAATCATGATTTTAAAGGGTTAAGATTTTAGCTGAGGGTTAGAACCAATTCATATTGAAGTTAGATACACAAACGATAGGTTAATTATTATTAGATGCTTAAGCTAAAGTTAATTGTTATATTATGAGCTTATTTGTAGAAGGAAGTGGAGCAAGTGAACCATTATAGGAACATACTGAAACCAGTAGAACAATGCCCAGCACCCGGACTCTATGTCAATCCATCATGAAGCAGGGGGCCTTGGATTGTGCCAGAGGGTCACAGAGACCTGACGAAGACATTTCTGACTTCATCCCTGGGACCACTGACCCAATTCAAGACCACCGACCCAATTCGAGAGAAGAATTGTGTACGCGTAAAAGACTAATAATCTCATTTTAATACAAAGCGAGGATGGGAGGTGCTGGGGTTGTGCATATGTATTATTTTGGGAAATAAATAGAAGGCAAAAATCCTTGTACGGCGCGGTCATGCATTTCGGGAATGACCCCCTGTGCCCCCCGCTGCCGTAATAAACATACCACTTTCTAACTTTGACTAGTTAGAGAGTCTTTGTGATTTTTGGTTTTGACAATTCACCCAGGGCACAGGGAATATTTCTCTGCCTGTCCTGAGATGTCCTGATCCTCAGGAGAACACTGCTTTTAACCTTCATCCATGAAGAAAGCTTCCAAGACTTTGGGATGAATTAGAAACTACGAGTGTGTGAAATAGATAGTAGTATAGTTTATCACAGGGTGAAAAACTTAGAGATTTGGGTTTTTAGTATGGAGGTGAATTGGAGACAAGATGGAGGATTTTGGGCATTGTCTGATCTCCTTCTTGTTCTTCTTCATCTACTCCATTTTCTGCAGTGTTGGGAGCACAGGGTGATTGGTTAGAAAGAACTGCAATGCAGATGTTGAGTGGACAGAAAAATAATAAGTTATTGGTAGAAAGGTAGAAATAAAATACGTTCTAAGAATTAATTGGACAAAACAGCTTTAAAAGACCTTGAATCTGTGTGTCTTGTGACTTTTGGTGCCTTCTCTTTGTATGCTAAGTCTGGCATGTAGATAGCATGCAGAACTTTTGATAAGAGAAAAATAAACAATAACCCGAAGACTGAAAAACCAAGAGTCCCATCTGTCTCTCATTCCTGGCACAGAACTTTTTAGGGGTCTCCCCATCAGGGGGACCTATGAGGGAGGTTTTGACAATATACGGACTGGGAGAGATCACTCACCAAATACCAGCATGGGCAAAACAGGCTCAGCTTAGCGATATGAAGTGAATTTATTGCTAACAAAATCAGAGCAAGACAATAAGAAGTAAAATAAACCCTTAAAAACACCTTCCTCCCTACTTCCCAGCTCTACCTCCTTCCCCAGTGATGTAAAGAGACAGGGAATGGGGGTTATGGCCAGTTCATTACACATGGCTTCTCCCATTCCTCAGGGATAGGAGTCATTCCCCTGCTGCACTGTGATGTCCTTCCCACAGGAGACAGTTCTCCGTGAACTTCTCTAATGTGAGTCCATCTCACGAACAACAGTTCTCTGCAAACTCCTGCAACGTGAGTCCATCCCATGGGCAAAACCTCCCCCTCAAACTGCTGCAGCATGGGTCACTCTTCTACAGGGTGCAGTTCTCTAAGGACAGACTGCTCCAACATGGGAGCAGGGCTGGCCTCTCCATGGGGCTCCCACAGGATCACAGCCTCCTCTAGGCATCCACCTGGTCTGGCGTGGGGCTCTTCCACGGGCTACAGGTGGATCTCTGCATTGTCATGGACCTCCATGGGCTGCAGGGGGACAGCCTGCTTTATCATGGTCTTCACCACAGGCTGCAGAGGAATCTTGGCTCTGGCACCTGGAGCACCTCCTCCCCCTCCTTCTTCACTGACTTTGGTGTCTGCATAGTTGTTCATCTCACTTGTTCTCACTCTGCTCTTCTCTGGCTGAAATTAAAACTACACAAGCACTTTTTGTTTTGATTTTTTCTTAACTGTTATCACAGAGGTGTTACCACTATTTCTAATTTACCTAGGCTTGGCCGGTGGCATGTCCATCTTTGGAGCCACCAGGGATAGGCTCTGCTGGACAGTGAGGAAGCTTCTAGCAGCTTCTTACAGAAGCCACTCCTGTTGCCCCCCTGCTACCAAAAACCAGGCCATGCAAACCCAATACAGATCCTGTGGGAGACAGTATCAAAAGCTTTGCTAAAATCCCCCAAACCCTACTGCTGACGCCTTACCTTTGCCCACCAGGTGGGTAACTGTGTCATAAAAGAATGTTAAGTTAGTAAGGCATGACTTTCCCTTCATGAACCCATGGTGGCCTTGACTGATGACTCTCTGTCTTGGTTTGAAAAGACAGGTATACACAAAGGAAGGCAGGAGCCTCCCTTGAAATGGAAAATACAAACCCCCTCCCTCTGAATTATTATAATTTTGAAATTAAGGGGAGCTCTCAGGCAAAGATATGGGAACAGGAATAACAGTTCTTTATAAGGAAAAAAATTAAAAAATCAAAAGAAAATGTAAAAATAAAAATGAAGTATTACAAAACAACACTGACAGAGTCAGAATATGACCTGACATTCTGTGGGTCAGGGTGTTGGTAGCAGTCTGATTAAATGGTGGCTGCAGTCCTCCTGGAGTGACAGATGTGGTTCTGTTGAAACAATGATCCTGCAGAATGGTGTAGTTTTCCTCTGAAGGTCCAGTAGTGGTGTAGATGGGCCTGGTCTTCCTCTGGGAATCCAGTGGGAAAGAAAGCTGCTCCTCTGGGAATCCAGTGGGAAAAGGCTGCCTGTGGTGTTACAAATTTCATATTATATCCAGGTAGGAATGTTTGTCTCCTCCCCCTGGGTGGAGCATCTCACAATGGGATGATGTAATTTTATCAGTCATGCAGTGAGACTCAATGGCCTGTTAACAGAAGATATCTCCCAGGAGGGAGGATTGGTTGTGGAAGAGATAAAGAAAACTGCCCCACCTAGTTTTAACAGGTGGCCCAATTAACAGAAGATAACTGCCCCACATCTAACAGGTGGCAATAGAATACACACCCCCAGACACATCTTGCATTTCCAACCTAAGACCCTCTCAAGTGTTTTTCAATAACTCCCTGAATAATCTTCTCCCTAATATTACCAGGCACCAAAGTAAGATTGACAGGCTTATGACTACCCGGGACTTTTCTTGCCCTTCTTAAAAATGGGAATAATATTTACTATCTTCCAGTCAACTGGAATATCTTCCATTTCCCAAGACCATTGATAAATAACTGAGCGAGGTCTTGCAAGAACATCAGCCAACTTTCATACTGTGGGATGAATCCCATCAAGCCACATAGACTTCTGTGCATTCACTTGCAGCAGCACATCCCATAAAAGTTCAAAGTTGACTGGTAACTTGGCACTCCCCAAGTCATAGCCCTTGAGCCCAGGGCCCATCATTGGTGTTAAAGACAGAGGTGAAGAAGGCATTAACTGTCTCTGCTTGATGTTCATCCCTATTGGCAAGGTGACCAACCTCATCAAGTAATGGACCAATGTTTTCTTTAGTCCTCCTTTTGCTGTTAACATAGGCAAAAAAGCATTTTTTTGTCATTCAGCACAGTACTGGCCAGCTTCAACTTCAATTGAGCTTTGGTTGTACAAATTTTTTCCCTACAGTAGTGAACAGCATCTCTGTAGTCCTCCTTTGTAGCCTGACTTTGTTTCCTAAGTTCATATATTCTCTTTTTCTGCCTACGTTCCAGGAGATCCCTGTTCAGCCAAGGTGGCATTCTACCCCAATTGCTTGATTTCTGACACACTGGAATTGCCTGCTCCTGTGCTCTTAAAAGATGATTCTTAGAAAGTGACCAGCATTTATGGGCTCCAGTATTCTTGAAAGCAGATTCCCAGGAGACCTTACTAGCTCCTTGAACAACCCTAAGTCTGCTTCCCCAAAATCCAGGGTAGCACCTCTGCTTCCAGTTTTTCTCATATCAGCAAACATTTTCAACTCAACTATTTCATGATCACTGTGGCCAAGAAAGCCACCAATCATCACTTCACCCATGAGACCATCTCTATTTACAAACAAAAGGTCTATGAGTGCACCTTTCCTACTTGGTCCCTTAGTATCTTTACCAAAAAGTTATCTTTAACATGCTTCAGGAATTTCTTGAATCTAACTGTGTTTGTTGTCTGATAGTTCCAGTTAACATCTGGGACATTGAAGTCACCGGTAATGACAAGGGCAAGTGATCTAGATATTTCCCTTAATTGCTTATAGAATAATACACTGGTGTTATCATCCTGGCTGGGTGATCTATAGTAGACTCCCACAACAACATCCACTTTATTAGTTTTTCCCCCTAAACCTTACCCAGAGGCTCTCAACCATGCCATCCCCAAGTGCAAATACTATACAGTCCAACCCCTTCTTTACATACATATTTCTTTACATACTTACCAGTGTGGAATCCCTCCAGTTTACAATCTTAGCAGTTGCAAAGTCATACAATCATAGAATGGTTTGGGTTGAAAAGAACCTTTGAAGATCATTTAGTCTAACCCCCCTGACAAGGGCAGGGACATCTTTCACTAGGACAGGTTGCTCAAAGCCCTATCCAAACTGACCTTTGTGAAAAATGCATATTATGTGATTGGCTTTTCGCAAATATGAAAATGAATATTATAAGTGTTATGTTAGAAAGTTATACTGCATTAATCTTTTTCGGTAGTGTGTTAAATATAGTTTTAGGCTATAACATAATATTAAACTAGAAACTATGTGATGTAGGATACTTTTTCTAACTAGCTCAAGAAATTCTTTGCACAGAGATAACAGCAACAAGACACCAAAATCCCCAAGAAAAGAATTATTGCCTCCTTATTGGGAAGGACCAGACTTGGTGGGGACCGAGATGACTGATTTAGAAGATGAGGGGGGGAAGTTGACAATAACCAGAAAACAGCCTTTGTTTGAAAAGAATTTTTGAATAATGTATGAGATATATGAATATGTAACAGGCTATTGCTGAGGCAGAGTAGAAATTTTCCAGGGTAGAAATCCATTTTGATTTAGGTGGAATTTACATCTTTAAGAATGTGGCTTGCTGTGTAGTCTGGCTGCAAAAGCCTAAGCTCAGAGAAACTGCTTCAGTGAAGGACAGAGATAAGAGGGGGAGACAGAAAGTGAGAGAGACAGAGACTGCTGTGGGAGCAGGTCAACCTGACCTAGGAATTCTTTCCAATAAAGAAGAACTAGTAGCAAATATCACGCGAAATTCGTAAAAATGAATATGTATTAACCTATTGTGAAATTGTATGGATATGTATTTGAGAGGGGGATAAAAAAGGACCTGAATTTCCCAGAAGTACGCATGTCATTTTAGGAGAACGATTCCCACCTGCATCCAGCGCTGTAATAAACATACCGGTTTTACAAATTTCACAAAAGTTGTGGAGTTTTGTTCATCTCCGCAAAACATTCTGGCACCCCAGATGGGACCGTCTCTGTCCCCCCAGGGGCAGGAGAGAATAGATGGACCTGCAAGGCGTGCCCCGGGATTTTCCTGGAGGAGCTCCGCTCCTCTCGGCTTGCCTCCTGTGGAGACAGACAAGGACCTGCTGGTGTGCGGAGGATATGGTATGTATTGAGGGGCCCCCAGGGAAAAAGAGAGATAGGACGGCTGAATAAGTCACTCAGAAAGGTCTGAGTGCTCAGCCTGTGCTTGCAGTCAGTAGAGTGGCTGGACTAGAGACAGGGGTTCACTGTCTGATAAAGCGGACCGCTAGCAACCCTGGGGGTGGGTCGAGTGAACCTGTATGTGTGTGTGTGCATGTGTGTGTGTGTGGTGTCCGGACACTGTATCATTGTATGGTTAATGTTAATGTGTTTGTAATCGTGCGAGTGTGTGGCATATGAAAGAGAGAGCAAACAAGTGAGTTCACCCATGATGCGGGGGTGTGAATTCTACCCGTGTTTGAAGTGGCTGGGTGAGGCTTGAGGTGCTGGCTGAGGCAGGCTGTGGGGGCAGGGAGTGCCCTGCAGAGAAGTAGAACAACTGGAGAAACATCAGTGAGGATATTTATTGTGTTTAAAGGTGGTGATTTGTGTAGATTTGGCACATTGCAACCGTGAGTACGAGCTCAGGGAGTTCCTTTGCCCTGGTAGTTTGGACTTGATCTCTGGAATTTTACTGTGTGCTGTTATTTTGATTGTGTCCAGAGAAAGCTGATGTGGGTAAATGCTGAATTATTGTATGCTGTGTTGTGTTGAGAAAAGTGGGCACTTTGAGAGATATGCCCTTTCCCAGTGAGTTTGTGTGGTTCTTCCCCCGCATTGTAGTAATTTAATTCTCAGATTGTATAGTGGTGTTTGTGGAGATTTTAGGATTTTGTTAACAACAAGTGTAGCATTTTACACAGAAGAACTATGGTATGGTGATTTATGTTTAACTGTGGTAAAGCAAATTAAAGGAATTCCAAGAATTCCCCACAGCAATTCAAGCCCTGGCTCTAGTCAATTTGAGATAAGGGGTGTGTGTGTGTGTCTGTGTTTGTGGGCATATCAGAGTTTTTGCTGTAACAAGCACAGCCTTTTGCAAGGCAGTAAAGTGAGTGTCAGTAGAAACAATGTTTAATTAGATTGTGCAAGAAGAGAACTAGAAAAGACTGACATTTTGTAAAACAGAGTTTAGATAGAAGAGATGAATGAGTTTATGGGACTTCAGTGGGTAATATAGTAAGTTTGGACTGAGAACAACCCGCCACAGAGGTTAAGTGATAAACGCCGAAGTGATAAATGGAATAGCCTGCAGGCAATTCCTGGGAGTTTTTAGTGCATTGAGAGGCTGGCACCTTATGTGCAATGCAGAGTTTGTGAGAGGCGCTAGTATTACTGTTCCGTGTCTTAAGTGTAAATTAAAGGTTCCTGATCAAGCCAATTCAGAACCTGAGATCCTAAAGCTTATGTGTAGAGAATCACATCTGATACCTGCCACCTGGAGGTCTGTGTGTGATGAAAAACTGAGAAAAGACACTGTGAGGCTTGGGTGGAAACAAGATAGTATAAAGAGAAGGAGATAATGAGAACTAATCAGAGTAAAGAGGTTCCTGAACTAGCCCTTTTTGGGAGGGGCTCACTGGGAGAAGGCTGCCAGTAGGGGCGGCTCAGAAAATAAAAAGATTTATAATACCTTATTGCAGTTAATGCTGTTTTAAAATGGGAAGGTAAATGGGATAAGGTCCCGTATGCTGATGTGTTTTTTGTTTTAAAAAATCACCCAGAATGGCAGAGTAACTGTGGGTTCAGAGCTCCCTCTGACCTACTGGTGTAGCTCTTGAGAAAAAAAAAAAAAAAAAAACAAAGCAAAGAGAAGGCAAATCAAACGTGTTGTTCAGCATGCAGCATAAGATACCAATGTATGAAATCAGACAAAGATTATCATGCTGAAATGCAAAGCGATTACAATTCCCAAAATGAGTACATATGATTTGTTAAAGGCTCCTCCTAAAGTAAGAAAAGAAGGATAAGGAAGACCTCCCCAAAAGGGAAGAGGACTCAGGCTCTGAAGGTATACCCATTCGCACCCATCTCCCTCCTAGCAGTCTGATTTCATCCAGAACTAGGAGGTAACAGACCCCTCTGCAAGAGGCAGTGAGACCAGAAGAAAAAAAAAGGGTGGAATTTTAGTTGATACAGGGGCCATATATTCAGTTTTAAATAAAGCTTTAGTACCTGTGGAGAATGTTTATATTGTAGTGTGGAGAACAACTGGCCAGTCTGAGAAGGCATACTTTTGTAAGCTTTTAAAGTAACATGTGTACTTAGAAGCTTTTGTATATGCCCAATTCGCTAAACATTCTCAAATGGGGAGGTTACTCTGGAGGCAAATGATATAAAGATGTTAGGCTTAACATTAACAGCCATTGAAATTAAGAAAGACATTAGTAAAGAGATATTAGAATAAGTAAATAAGTATTTTTGGGGGTATGGGCCTCTGCTGTACCAAGGAGGGTGAAAAATGCCCCCCCCCCATAGTAATCAAGTTTAAGGAAGGTACACAACCAGTGAGAATTAAGCAGTACCCCCTCAAAAAGAAGATAGGGAAGAAATCAGCCCAATAATTGATAGTACTATATTGAAGGCTGTCAATAAGATAACAAAGAATTTATACCCTGTGGTAGCAAATCCATATACTTTACTAACTTGTTTAACACCTGAGCTAACCTGGTTTACTGTTTTAGACCTGAGAGATGCCTTCTTTTGCCTCCCTATCCACGAAGCCAGACAAAAAATTTCTGCATTCAAATGGAAAGTCCTAAAAGTGGTGCAAAACCCAGCTCACATTGTCCATGTGCCTCAAGGCTTCAAAATTCCCCCACTCTGTTTGGGGAACAACTTGCAAAGACCCAGAGTCCTGGGATGCTCCACAGGAAGAAGGAAGGCTATTGCAGTACGTGGATGATCTTCTAGTAACCACTTGGAGGAGGGAAGCATGTATGGCTTGGACGGTAAGCCTTTCAAATTTCCTAAGACTCCAAGAATACAGAGTATCAAAGAAAAAGGCACAGGTAGTGAAACAGAAAGTAATCTACCTAGGGTACGAGGTGAGTGCTGGACAAGGGACTTTAGGGCAGGCTTGCAAAGAAGCCATATGCCAAACCCTGAAATCCCAGACAATAAAGGAACTCTGAACCTTCTTAAGCATGACAGGGTGGTGCCGGCTGTAGGTTTATAATTATGGACTGCTCGTCAGACCCCTCTATGCTCTTATTGCCAATGGAAACAGAGATCTCCAGTAGACAAAAGAAGCCACACGGGCCTTTCGCCAGCTAAAGAGTGCCCTCGTGTCAGCTCCAGCTTTGAGACTTCCAGATGTAAGTAAACCATTCTTTCTATTTTCCCATGAAAGACAGGGAATTGCCCTGGGAATACTCGCTCAAGACTTGGGTCCATACCGGAGGGCAGTTGCTTACTTCTCCAAGCAACTATCACTAGTGAAGGAGGAGTACTAGAAAATACACTGGGGCCTAACTACTTAAAAACTTTTATAAAGTGTAGCTCCTTTCCCAGAATGACCAAGGCTGCCAGTGATACAGAGTTCATCGAAATGAAGTGTTGACTTTGAAGTAGTAGTTTCCACAGGCTTTCTAGAACACATATCTGATTGAAAGAATCATTGCTAAGAATTTATATGCCACTATTACTCAGGTAAACCGACAGGGAGATCCTTGCCTCCAGACTAACCCCAAAAATACCCCCAGGCCAAAACTCGGTCAGATTGGGAGAGGCCATGGGCCTGGACAGCAGTGGCAAATTGACTTTTCAGAACTCCCAAGGAAAGGGGGGTATCTGTATTTGTTTGTATTGACAGATACATTTTCAGGGTGGCCAGAAGCATTCCCCACCAGAACTGTCAAAGCTTGAGAGGTGACCAGAGTATTATTACGAGAAATAATACCATGCTTCAGAGTTCCAGCCACAATATCCTTGGATAGAAGATCACATTTCATTTCCAAAATAGTGCAACAAATTAGTAGCCACCTGAGCATAGATTGGGAACTTCACACTCCATACCACCCCCAATCAAGCGGCCAGGTAGAGAAAATGAATCATTTGATTAAGCAGCAGATTGTAAGACTTGAGCAGGAAGTTAATCTACCCTGGCCCCAAGCTCTTCCACTGGCACTATTGCAAATTCGAACTAAACCTCGGGCTAAAGAAAAGCTGAGTCCTTTTGAAATGCTTTTTTGAAGACCATATAAAATACAAAAGGCAATGTCCACCCACATTGGGGAGGTAACACTGGCCACCTACATGGTGGCTTTAAGCAAACAGCTCAGAGAAATTGAGAAACACGTGGCTGGAACTAGGAGCAAAGAGCAAGAAAGACCAGTACATAATATACAGTCTGAAGATTATGTATATGTTAAGCCTCTTGCAGAAAAGACTTTAGAACCACAGTGAGAGGGACCACATCAAGTGCTTCTCACCACCTTCACCGCAATCAAGATCAAAGAGCAAAATGCCTGGATCCATCACTCTTGAGTGAAGAAGGCCCCAGAAGCCCCTTGGAGAGTGACACCAAGAGGCAATGAACTGAGACTAAAACTTACTCAAGCAAAATGAGTATATTGCGGCCAGGAGTAGTTTGTAATTTCATTTACAGAATTGTTTTGTATATAATTATAACTAGAGTCTTAGAATTAGAGAGTACCTCTATTCAAAGCAATGCTGAATGGCCTTGGTCCCAGGCTTTTAATCAGTATACTAGATCCATGGGAGAACTTTCTGAGATAAAAGATCTAAACCTATCCACTGTAGTAATTCATGAAGATCAAGTATATGAAGAGCAGGAGTGGCAAGAACGAGAACTGTGGAAATGCGATGAGTTGCTAATGCAAATTAACATCTCAAAAATCCAACCAGCCTGCTCCTCTTTCCTAAGAACATCCTTTGAGAGCTAGACAACATAGTTACAAAAATAGGTATACCTCAAGAGCAGTATAAAAAAAGATCTAACTGAGATATTAAAGAAAAGATTGAGAGTTTTAAATGGAATTGATTCAGAAATACTGATGAATAAGCTAGCGACTGCAGCAGGTAGCCTAGCAAAATTGAAGCAGCCTTTACAGTCATCTCTATTAGCATTAAGAACTAGCCAGGGGCAGATTTCAAAAGTGCTGCCAAAGTGAGAAAAGGCCAGGGACCAAGACCACAATTTAATAAAAAAAGTGCTTAGTACAGTTCAAGATAATGTGTCTTTAGCTTTCAGTTGTATACAAGCACAGTTATAGATGCAAGCAACAGCAGCTCTGATCATATGGGAAAGGGGTGAAGGTAATTTTCCAGCTGAAATTCAGAAAGTTGTCTAGAATAATGCAATTGATTTTGAAAAGAAGTTTCAATCCTAGTGGACTATGGTAAATTTCGCCTATGATCCTGCTTCTAATGTGGCCACTGCCTTTGTGCTTACCATACGTAATGCCACTGTTTACGTTATCCATCCCATCATTGCACTAAGATTAAATCATGAAAAAACAGTGCTCTACCCTTCAGAACATAGGGTGTGAGCACGAAAAGTGAATGAAAAGTGGCAAACAGTAAACTTAGAATCCTGCATCACTAAAGAACAACTAAGATTCATTTGTGAAAGCAATACTATTATATGCCCAAGATGTGTGTCTAGACACTGAACAGAGTATTTGCCACTTCGAAATTCATCCAGTCACTGATCAGAAAACTGTGCTCGTATATACTGGTCAAGGTTGTGTGTGCTTGAGAACTGCTTGTGCTGCTGTAAAAATTGATAACAATGATGTTATTTTGTCTAGCAGAAATCATTCTAATTTTTGTATTTGTAATTTTATTAAAATTATCGGGTGTGATTTTTCGTACTTAGCCCCAGTGACATCCCACCAGTTGATTAAAATCAGTTACACAATGTATCACAGACTATCACCTACTCCTATTGGGATGGACCTTACATCGGTAAAACAATTAATTAAGCACCAAGACCTACTGAAGATCTTGAAGAACAAACCCAAGAAAGCAGAGAGAAAACCCTAATTACTGTCCAACATGATACAAAAGAAATAACCAGAATTCCGCAAAGAATAAAACAAAATGCAGATCATCACTGGTAAGATGTGATCTTTGAGTAGTCACCAACTGCAAATGGAATCTTTAATAAGGTATGTCACCCCATTGTAGTTTTGTTAATATTAGTAAGAATAACTTTAAGGTTATCCATTATATTGCTAATTTAGAATTAGAGAATACTACAGGGAGTAGCTGTGTTAACCTCCTTATCAAACGTACATAGTAAAGCACTAAAGTACGCTTATTGTCATAAGAATTTGCATGAAGAATTTACTTCTTCCTTTTAGGAAAGGGGGAATGAGGCAGAGTAGAAATTTTCCAGGGTAGAAATCCATTTTGATTTCGGTGGAATTTGCATCTTTAAGAATGTAGCTTGCTGTGTAGTCTGCAAAAGCCTAAGCTCAGAGAAACTGCTTCAGTGAAGGACAGAGATAAGGGGGGGGGAGACACAGGGTGATAGAGAGAGACAGAGACTGCTGTGAGAGCAGGTCAACCTGACCTAGGAATTCTTTCTAATAAAGAAGAACTAGTGGCAAATATCACGCGAAATTCGAAAAAAATGAGTATGTATGAACCTATTGTGAGATTGTATGCATATGTATTTGAGAGGGGGATAAAAAAGGACCTGAATTTCTCAGAAGTACGCATGTCATTTTAAGAGAACGATTCCCACCTGCATCCAGCACTGTAATAAACATACCGGCTTTACAACTTTCACAAAAGTTGTGGAGTTTTGTTTATCTCCACAAAACATTGCTTTTAAGAGTTAATCCTTTGTTAGCGAGCCATGGTTTCAAGAGGAAAGCATCCAAATGTCCGTAATTCTTTGCTTTTATTGTCCTTTATTGTCCTAACTCTGGCTGTCCAAATTCTTATTGCTCTAATTTGTATTACTATTTTTGTAACCATTTTATTACGATTAAACTTTTTTAAATTTTAAAACAAGTGATTGAGATTTTTCTCACCTTGAACACTTCCCAATGATGGGGCATGCACTGCTTCTCTGGGCAACCTGTTCTAGTGCCTCACCACCCTCACAGTAAAGAATTTCTTCCTAATATCTAGTCTAAACTGCCCTCTTACAGTTAAAAAAAGGTTTTTTTTACTTTTTAGACAGTTAATGAATTAGAAGAAACCATGAACTGGTCCAAGACCTCCATATGTGCATTAAGAATCTTTTTATATAAGCATGACTGACCAATCACCTCTTTCTGTATCATTCTTTCTTTGCTACCTTTTTGTATAAAAGACTGCTTGTTTCCTAGAGGGCATGCCAGTTGTGTTAGATGCCTCGCACCCTATTTTGCAGAATGGTAATAAAATCAAATGTCTCAACTCAGTGTGTTTGTTGTCTCTTGCACACTGGGTAAAAGTGAGACAGGGGGTTGGAAACTTAACTCAGGGTAGAAACCAATTTTGGATTTAGCTGGAGTCTGCTTGTTTAGTCTGTTAACTTGTGTGCTCACAAAAAAGCCTGCAGAGAGAAGAAAGGAGTTTCAAGCCTACTTAAAAAGGAATGCATGCATCCAAGCTGAAGAGAGATAAGAAGAGGCCCCCCCCACCTCCCCACTCCTCTGCCATCCTTGGGGCTGAAGCAGACTGAAAAACTGAATCTGGGTTACAAACACCACATTAAAACTACGTGACTGAAGAACTGCTCATAGCAGGTTCATAAAATTGATAAGACAGTCTAATACATATGCATATGTCTTTTATGCATATGCAACAGATTAGGGGATAAAATAGACTTGGGAATTTTCGGGGGTGTGCATGTCCTTGGGGAGCATGCGTCCAGCACTGAAATAAATCATACCGGCTTTACAACTTTTACAAGTTGTGGAGTTTTTTTCTGCAAATCAAAAAGAATCTTGTTTTAGGGACAACAGTTGGTTAACCTTGGCTGGACTCTGGACTCCAGGTGCCCACCTGTTGTGGTGCATTTCCTTGCCCTGCCCCCCCTCCTCTCCCCCCCCCCCCCCCCCCCCCCCCAATCATCTTTCCCAGGGCTCTCTGTGATCTGAGAAATGCCTCAGCACCGAGGCTGAGCTCTTCTTGAGCTTATCAGAAACTGCCTGCTCCCAGGAACTGCTGATGTCCTGTTTTCTTTATGAACAGCCTTGGAAACTCTTTTTCTTGCCTGAATGGCATAATATCCCTGTTCTCACACTTTCAAAGAAAGTGCTGACCCAAACTGTGGCCAGGATGAAACATTGTTATGACTAAAGCTCACTCTTTTGCAACCCTATAAACAGCGGTCCAAAATGACGCCCTTTTAGCTCTTCTGGACTGCAGGGGGCTGCAACCAGCAACCTCCTTCTGAGTGGGATGCCTCTCAGAGCCAGCAAACTCAAGTTTGCTGTACTCAGTGGATCACGAAATGACAACAAATCCTGGGCTGATACTCCCACTCCTCAAGGCCCAACCCTTCACCTGTTGGGGAGATACAAAGGCATACAGAGTATTTTACTTACCTTAAAGGGAAATTTTTCACGGGTACCTTGCTTGCACTAAGTCTTTATCTCTGTGCACATACGCTATAGCAAATTTGGGAGAAATCCTGCTTTCTTAGATGTTTAATTACCTAGGATATCTAAGTAAGTTAGGCCTGTGTCCTGGGGTGACTGAATGCTCCAGTATCCCCATCATCTGTTTTTTTCCTGCTCAGAAATGGGTCCTGTAGCTGTAAGCTAGGTCCAGAGAGACAGAGAGACTGAAGGCGGGGGGGGTACAAATAAGGTCATGTTCTGAGTTTGCATTCATGACTGGACCTTTGCCCTCAGATACCCCTATACCTGGCTGCGTTTGCCATGCCAACGGGTCTTTGGATCTTGCCTGATGTACTTATGTACTTTGCGGTTTCCACATTTGTTATTTTTGTTATTAAAGTTTTTATTTTCTGGGCAGAACCATTGTTCCCATCCCTCATTTCACCAGCTCCCTCTGGCCAAGCGAAATAAAGGGGGCACAACAAGCTCCAGACTGATAAGCTGAGGTCAGAAGTTGTTTATTTTAAACTGTTTAGCTATTGTTCGGTCTGGGAACACCAGGATTATCACAGGATGTAGAGCAGGGCGTACACACTTGGCAGTGTGAAAAATGTCTAGATAATATTGTTTTTTGCATTTATGTATTAGCCTATGCACGTTGTTAGTGATTATAAGTATTTAGAAATAGTATCAATTATAACTCTTTTTAGCTGCTTGTTAATACAATATAATATTGTATTTGCGGGGTGCCCCATGGCAGGAAGGAATGATGAATCTGAATCCATGTTCTTAGAAGGCTAATTTATTATTTTATGATATTATATTATATTAAAGCATACTAAACTAAACTATACTAAAGAATACAGAAAGGATACTTACAGAAGGCTAAAAAGATAATAATGAAAACTCATGACTCCTTCCAGAGCCCCAACACAGCTTGGCAGTGATTGGCCAATAAGTCAAAACAATTCACATGAAACCAATGAAACAATCACCAGCTGGATAAACAATCTCCAAACACATTCCATATGTGAGCACAACACAGGAGAAGCAAATGAGATAATTACTGTTTCCCTTCTTCTCTGAGGCTTCTCAGCTTCCCAGGAGAAAATCCTGGGTAAAGAGATTTTTCAGAAAATATGACGGCAACAATATAATCTATCAGCTTGAGTATGCACTGTGTTGCTCATAGAAATAGTACTGTAATGAATATAATATCTATGTGTCACTTATGGAAATAATAGTGTGATGAATGTACTGTGTTATAGACCTTAGCAAAACATAAGACATAAAAAAAAAGAAAAGGGTTTTGTGTACCTAAAAACAGTGTAAGGTCATCCACTGACCCACCTGTCCAAGTGATAAGATAACCATGACACAAACCAAAGCCCTGGAGGACAATTAGAGAATACCATGTTAAATTTAAGGAGGATATACTAAATCCTTATCAGAGGATGTGAAACAGCAGGATAGAAACACAAGAAGAAATAAAATATATTGACCTGACACACAGGATGTCATGCAGATAAGCTGAAGTGTGACGTCAAACAAAGGAGTTCCCAAAGCATCAGAGAGTTTGCAAGAACATTTGAATAATGCATGAAACACATGAATAGGCATGTATCTCAGCGATATAACAGTATAAAGGTAACATATTGTCTGTGTACACTGGTGTGTTCTTTGGTTGTTGGCCAGGAGCACACCAGTGCAGGAAATATTGTCCTTTTTTTATATTTTATATATATATATATATATATATATATATGTGAATTAAATACCAATATTGCCAGATGGAACGTGCCTGGGCTCGTCTGGCTCTTGCTGCTTGACCAGAGGCGGCAGCTGAGGTGATTTCACCTCAGAGACACCTTTGGCTGGCTGGATGATGCAGCTGGGCGCTTCGGACAAGTCCAGGCATGCAGGAACTCAGGTTTACCTCTGGCGGAAAGGCTTTAGGCGAGGTGAAGGAAAGGAGTCCGGTTCTGCCGGAGGGTTTCGATCCAAACTTTATTCCAGGCACACAGGCCTCTGAATCCAGCAGCAGCTCCAACAGAACCACGAACCACGTGGTTGCAGTGTCTTTTAACCCCAGGGAGAGGGGTAGGGAAGGGGTAGAGGTCCCACCAACAAGGTAAGGGGGGGGAAGTCTCAGGGGACAAATGACACCTGGAGGGCCCAATGTCCCCAGGGCTGAGAGGCATCTTTTGAACTTTGCCAATCACATTACACCCTTGCTGGAATGCCAAGATTGATGGACAGCTCTCAGCAAGGGGGCAAGGGAGGGGAAGGGAGAGGGTATTGGCACACCTGGGGAAAGAACCGGGATGACTGAAACAGGCTATTACATCACACTGCAACATATATATATATATATATATATATATATATATATATATATATATATATATATTTTTTTTTTTTTTTTAATCTCTAAGTGGTGAATTCTGTTCTTCACAATTTGGAGGTTCAACCCATATATACCTCAAGCCTCCATGGCTCCAGGGGTCCTGGGCGTGAGGCGCCTCGCTTAAAATTACAACGGCCCACCCAAGCTTTTCCTGCTGCTACAAGAGAGCACAGGTTAACTCTAGGTTGGTAGGATAAAAAGGACAAAAAGAGAAAGGGGAGCAAAAACTCCCTAAGAAACCGTGGCAACTAATAAACCAGTGCACGAATGTGAAAAACGCCATTCACTTGTGTCAAAATTTTAGAAGTTTAATAGTAATAAAATAGTACTAAAAATAGTAATACAAATTAGGGCAATAAGAATTTGGAAAAAGTCAGGACAATAAAAGACAATAAAAAGCAAAGAATTATGGACATCTGGGTGCTTTTGCTCTGCCGCATAAGCATGCTTTGCTAACAAAGGATTAACCTTTAAAAGCAATAGCCTATTGTATATTCATATATGCATGATTCAAACATTCCTTTCAAACTAGGAATTTTTCTGTTTATTGTCAACTTCCCCCTCATCTTTTAAATCAGTGTTTTGGCTCCTCGAAGTCTGGGAGAAGTCTGTTTTTTCCCAATAAGGAGGCAATAATACATTTGGGATTTTGGTGTCTTCTTGCTATTATCTCTATGTGAAGAATTTCTTGATTATCTTATCCATTCCTTGAGCTAGTTACAAAAAGTATCTTACATCACATAGTTTCTATTTTATTATTATGTTATAGCCTAATGTCCTGGTTTAGGGCAAATTTGGGAGAAAACTTCCAAAAGGGGCCTCCCCAGAAAGCCACCTCACACGGCCCCTCCCTCCAACTGGTTCGGAAAAATTTCCTCAGAGACAAGTGGAAAAAACTTGTTTATTTATCAGGCAAAGCACTCCCTAGCACAAAAAATGAACAATACTGGATGACAAAACTCTTTCGCCTCTCTGAAGAAATGACAAATTCAGAAAGTCTCTCCTGTGGGTGGTTGCTCTGTTATCAGTCCCCCTGGGGCTGGGAAAGGCCACTGCCCAGAGTAGGCCCCGATGGCCACAAAGTGCAAGCCCTTGGTGTTTTCCTGGGTCCCAGTCCAGAGAGCAGGTTCAAAAGTTTCCAAAAAAAAAAAAAAAAAAGGAAAGAAAAACAGTCCAGGGAAAATTTGGACTTCCTCAGCTAGCTAAACTAACTAAAAAACAACGGAGTGCTGTGTTCTGCCCTGTCCGTGCTCAGACAATAACAGTGGAGCTCTGTGTTCCAGCAGACTGTGGGGGAGAGTGCAACTGATAACAAAACTCCATGCTTCTTCTTCTTCTCCCCGCCTTTGCTCTCAGAGCCGGTCTTGAAGGCACAGAATATAATATCCAGCATAAACAGAACAGACGATTGGGGATACAAGCATCATAACATCACCCTAGAGCACCTAAAACCTATATTTACCTCACTACTTAAAAAGATTAATACAGCATAACTTTCCAACATAACACATATAGTATTCAGTTTAATGTTTGTGAAGAGCTGATCATATAATATGCATTTTTCACAATCTTGCCTCTTTCTTTTTATAAATCATTTGGCTTGAGCAATATTTCCTTGTTTTCTAGCCTTCATTATTCGCTCATTTTATTCAAAAATCAATCTTGCATCTTTGAAAGGGTCTTCTATATTATTTTGTTTCTTTAACACCATAATCCTTTGTGCCATTCTAGATGTAGTCAACTTTTGCGCCATGGGCATTGTCACTACTTGCATGCCTTGGACTACACTGGTGATGAGCTGAATGAAACAGGGGATCAAACAAGGAAGAAATATTAGACCAGCTATAGCACATAAAAGGAAGAAGCCTAACTTCTTCTACCATTCTATTCCCAATACATTATCCCACCAGCTAGTATTTAGCATTGATTCCCACCTTTGAACAGGCACATGGGCAATTTTTCTGATATCATTGACTATATCCAGGACAGCATCCCCATTTTCATCTATTTTTAAACAACAATCTGATGTACAGACTTTCCCACAGACACCCCGTTCTTCAGCTAATAAATAGTCTAAAGCCAACCTATTCTGATACACGGCCGCTCTTGTTTGGGTTTGTTGCCTTGATATTAATTCCATTGCCTGACCAGTTCTGTTTGTTATTATCTCTACATCGGCTTGGAGTCTTATAATATGATTTAGCATATAAATTGGGGTCCGATATCCCCAACTCCCATCTTGTGCCCTGGTAGCTGGCCCATATGTTTCCAATATGCGTTCAAGGGGCCATTCTTCATCTCCCCATTTTTGGAATCCTCCAATCAAATCTCTTTTATTTCTCTTTAGGTCCTCATAAACTGGTATCCCTAATTGATCTCCATCAGGTCCAGGTAAAAGAAAAAATCCTGGCTGTATGATTCCCAGAGTACAGCTCCCTTTCCACCGAGAGGGGAGTTTTGGGTGTGCTCTTTTTCTACATATCCAAAATAAGTCATCTGGAGCTTTCCAGTAATAATTTTTTTGTTGATCTATACTTTCACAAAATTTGGAGATTTCTGGGATGCGAAAGTAAGGATTCTTGCCTGTATCATTACATTGAAAAAGTCTAATTTTATTATTATACTTAAAATTTCCTTTTTTGTTTTTTCCTGGGTCCAGTACAGGGTTGGTTCCTCTGTGATCCACCATATAGAAGTCCCTTTACTAGCCTTATATCTTTTACAGGGAGTTTTTCCTACTTAATGATGAAACTTTTTCCCCAGTGCACCAGAGACGTTCTTCCCCTATCGCTATTGAACTTAAAATCCACCCTTCTGGTCGGTTTTCTCTACTTATACTTGTTTGGTTCCACTTAAGGAGCTCAATTGGGCCTAAGCTGCTGCCTTTCCATGGCCATTCTTCTGACATCAAAGCCCCTCCGCAAACCCAAACCCAACAGTTGGTTATGTTAAGTACCCTACTTATTCTTTCCCCCAATTCCACAAACTGATTTTTACCCATTCTTAAGATATCTATTTCTCTTTCTAATTGCTGTTCAAGTTTCATATACAAATCGTCAAGTGAAATTGGCACAGGTTTAGGTGATTGTACTGGCTTAGCCTTTTTGTTTATCAATTGCTCTTTTTCCAAATCTTGTGCTTTATTCCCAATAGCGTATGTGAAACAAATCCATCTCTCCCCTTTTGGGCATTGACTTCCCATCCTGTTGCCTCTTGTTCCTAAGTTCTCCGCAATCCAGTATTTTTTTTCCCATTGTGAGTGCAATTGCTTAATTTGGATGGGTTATCACAGTGACTGTTGACACGAATGAGAGTAATAAAAAAGAATCCTCGGTTTCTTTCCATGTACAGCTTTTGATAACACCTGTGGCATGACTTTGTTGGTAACCCAAAAGGGAAAAGACAACAAATGAGTGACAGAAAAAGGAATAACAGAGGTCCAGTATGGCTTATATACCCACCTCCCATGCCTGTGGGGTTGCAACCCACAGCAGGTGTATACGATCTTGGTGGTGAATACAGAGGCCAATCTGGTCTTGCCCTCTATTTCCTCGTCACTTTCTCTTAGCTAATTTCCAAGCAAATAGTTTTTGACACCCCTTAACTGTGGTTTCCCACTGTTCCTCAGGTATCTCCCATCCAACAGGCACCAATAATTCCCATCCACAAAACAAAGGTATTATTTCAGTTGTTTTGAGTTCTACCTGGATAGAGGATAGAGGATAGAGGATAGAGGATAGATTTGGCACTAGACACTTCCTACAACGAGGGCGTTGATTGTGTGAACTACAATACCAATTTTTCCCACAATTTAAACATTTACATTTAACCCAGCTAGCATGCCTGGTATTTGGGTGAATCAAACAGGATATTTGATATGGCACTGATGGAAGTTTTAACTCCTCCTCCTCCTTGTATAAATCACAGGCTAAGGCCAGAATACAAGAGCTCTCTGTCTGAAACATTTCTGATCCTTTTGTTTGGAGTGGAAGTATTCCTCCCCAAGGAGGGTATCAGAGGCATCTCAGAACTTGTCTAGGAGGTACTTGAAACCACTGATATAAGCTCAGTCTTATTTCCCAGTTAGGTGTGATTCTTTGTACATTTCTTAGATCATTTGGGTCTTCCCAGTTCATTACCACCCAGTCCCCATTTAAGAGTCAATTTGGTATCAGCCAGTTTAGATGTTATCATCCACTCCTTAGGTTCTTCTACTGGTCCTTTGATTCTGCTGGCATGGATCCACCCTCGTTCACTGGTCAGGATCGCAGCCTCGGTCATCAGCAATACCTGAAAAAGACCTTCCCATTGTGGAGTTAAAGATTGTTCTTTCCAGGTTTTTACTAGCACCCACTCCCCTGGATGAATATTATGGATTTTAAAGTCTAAAGGTGTGGTTTGAGGGAATATCCCTTTTAACCGCAAGTTTTCAAGAGTTTTTCCAATGGTGTTTTCATATCCTTTAACACTCATTTCCCCTACTTCATAGGTAGCATTTTCATGTTGGGTGGTCAGAAAAGGTAACCCAAACATCATCTCATAAGGTGACACTACCATGTCTGACCTGGGTTATGTTCGTGTCCTCAGTATGGCTAAAGGTAGGCATTGTACTCATGACATTCGGGTTTCAACTATTAATTAGTCAAAGTTCTCTTTAAAGTCTGGTTCATCCTCTCTACCTGGCCCGAACTCTGTGGATGCCATGGGGTGTGTAACTCCCATTTTATCTCCAAGGCTTATTTGTTGTAACCCTTTTGACGTAAAATGCATTCCTCTGTCCGAGTCTATCCTATTAACCATTCCATATCTAGGGAATAATCTGTTCCAAAAGGGTTTTGCATACCACATTGGCTGTGGCCTTGACAGTGGGAACTTCTTCCACTCAATGAGTAAGATGGTCTGTCATTACTAATAAATACTTCCATCTTTGTACTTGAGGAAGTTCAGTAAAATCTACTTGGATACTTTGAAATGGTCAAAGAGCTAACTCACGACCTCCTAATGTTGTTTTTCACATCACCTTTTTATTTATCTTTTGGCAAGTTGTACATCTTTCAGTTACTTGCTTTGCTAATCCAAAAATCCCAATACACCCATAGTTCCTTAAAAAATGATCAAACAAAGCCTGGGTACCCCAGTGGGTTTCTGATGCATGTCTTCTAATATTCCCTAGTAAGTGGTTTATTAAGTAATTGTCTTCCATCAGGAAGTTTCCATTTCCTAGGTTCATCTTGCTCTCCTCCTTTCTTGCTTAATTCTTTTTTCTTGGCTTCACTAAACTTTGGAATTTCCAATTTTTCCTTATTTGGGGTTAAAATTAACATAACCCTTTCCGCCCCATTTTCTGCTGCATCTTTAGCTTCTTGATCTGCCAAATTATTTCCTCTTATTTCTGGAGTCATTCCCTTTTGGTGTCTCTTAATATGTACTACAGCTATCTCTTCAGGTAATTTTAATGCCTCTAAAACCTCTGAAATGAGTCCCTCATGTACTAATTCCTTTCCTCTTGAATTAAGTAATCCCCTTTCTTCTCAAATTTTTCCAAAGGTATGTACTACTCCAAAGACATACCTTGAATCAGTATATATAGTCCCTTTCTTGTGTGCTAAATATTCCAGTGCTCTTTTTAGAGCATATAATTCACAAGTTTGAGCTTACCAGTTTGAAGGTAATTTTCCTTTTTCAATAGTTTGCATGTTTTTTCCATCAACTACTGCATACCCTGACATTCTTTTTCCTTGTAGACATCTGGAGGAACCATCCACATAGATTGTTTCCTCTTCTGAAAGGGCTTGTTCTTCAAGATCTTCCTGAACTTTAGTTTGGTATTGGATAATTTCTAAACAATTATATATTAGGCTTATATTAGGTTACTTACTGGTTCTCCATATAAGAATTGAGCTGGATTTAAACTTCTGCTTACTTCTAGTGTCAAGTCATCACTGTCTATCAGGATTGCTTCATATTTTAACATTCTAGAGTCTGTCAACCATTTTTCAACCTTCTGTTTTAACACATTTCAAACTGCATGGAGGTGTACACACAATTGGTTTACTTCCAAAAGTAAGCTTACAACTTTCTTCTGCCAGGATTGCAGTAGCTGCTATAGCTTGAATACATACTGGCCAGCTGTGGCTCACTGGATCCAACATCTTTGATAAGTAAGCTACTGGTCTTCTTACGCCTCCCCACTCCTGAACCAGAACTCCATGAGCTACCCCATTTTCCACATTTACATACAGATGAAAGGGTTTTTCTAACGAGGGTAAGCTTAAAGCTGGTACTGAGGCCAGTTTTAACTTCAACTCTTGTAATTTAACATCATTTTCCTTGGTCCACTTTATATCATCTCCCTCTGTCAATTTTCCATACAAAAATTTTTACTGCCTGTGTGTACCTGTCTATCCATAATCTTCAATATCCCAATAATCCGAGTAGTTTTCTGATTTCCCTCTTTGAAAAGGGTGGGGGAAGAGATAAAATTCCTGCAATTCTCTCGGGGTTGAGCTTCCGGCTACCCTTAATTATTGTGTCCAAGATATTTTACCTCTGGTTCTATAAAATGCAGTTTCCCTTTTGATACCCTTAATCCTTTTTTCCCGAGAAAATTCAAAAGTTTTATAGTAGCCTCTCTAACCTCAACTTCAGCCTCCCCAGATAGTAAAAGATCATCCACATATTAGATAATTTGTATTCCAGGAGGAGTGGGGAAAGCTTGCAGTATTGTTTCTAAAGCTTGCCCAAATAAGTTTGGTGATTCAGTAAACCCCTGTGGTAATTTTGTCTATCTTAGTTGCTGCTTTCTCCCAGTTTTTGGATCCTCCTATTCAAATGCAAAGATATTTTGGCTCTCCTTGGCTAGTGGACAAGCCCAAAAAGCATCTTTAAGATCCACTACACTAAACCACTGATGCTGGGGTGGCACCTTACTTAGAAGACTGTAAGGATTTGGTACCACTGGGTAGAGGGTCCGAGTTCTTTTGTTAACCTCCTGTAAATCTTGTACTGATCTATAGTTCCCCTCGGGCTTCTTTACTGGGAGAATAGGAGTATTATAAGGTGTCGCAGACATCTTTCATGAAAAATCCTTTCTTAGGATTTTTCCTTGTGAGAAGCTGCAGTTTCAGCAACCAAAAGTAAACAATGGTTATCTGCTGCTGTAGAATGCAAGAAGTAGACCCGTGATTGGTCTCCTGTGAATGTTTAGATTTACTGACCACTCATGGCAGAGCTGGCTCTTGCTCTCTGTCTGAGACACAGATCTTTGTTTTTCATTCTTTTCTATTCTTAGCTTAGCAAGCTTCTGAAGAAACCTTTTCCTTTCTATTTCTTTTTAGTATAGTCTTAATGTAACATATAAAATAATAAATCAAGCCTTCTGATCATAGAGTCAACATTCTCGTCTCTTCTTCATCCTGAAAACCCTTGTGACCATGGTCACAATAAGGAGACATACAAGGTTCTAATGTCTGATCCTTGGTTAGTCCTTCTATTACTGGTTTCAAACCTTCCCATCCTTCTAATGATATAGGATACTGACGTACACATATGGGACAATCTTCCCTCTCAATTGTGACCCTTATGGGATCAATATCTAATCCTCCCCGATTTCCTTCCCCAGCCCAAACTTCCTTGTTAATTTTTTCCTCATCCTCTTGGCCAAGTTTTAAAACTCTAGCTGTCATTTTCCCTTCTTCTGGTATACCCCCTATTCCAAGTTTCACCTCTAAGTCTCTTCTTAATAAGTTGCTACCTGCCCCAGGGACTAATAAGACATCCCCCATCCAAATTCTAGTTTCTCCCTCAATTACCACATCTTTAATGACAGGATCTGTGAAACTCTCTCCTTTTGCCCCGGTTACTTTTACAGTGTCTTTGCTTACACTATAACCTTTTGGAATATTTAACAGGCAGGTTCTTTCTGCCCCTGTGTCTACCACAAATTCTAATTCTTCTTCTTGGGGACCCACTTTTAAAGTTATCACAGGGTCCATATGGTATTTGTCCCCAAGAAAATAGAGCCTATGACTTCCCTATTCCTCCTCTGTCCCCATCTCTCAGAAGATTTTCAGATCTTTTATCTGATTAGGGCAATTTCTTCTATAATATCCTTCGACCCCATAGTAAAACCAGATATTTCTAGAATGCTCCTGAGATTTGGTTTGTACTGGGGTTCTGTAATTTTCCTTTCCCCTATCTCTACGACCTTCATGTCTAGGAGTGGTGCCTGGGTGTTTTATATTCCTCTGGAAATTACTTTCTCGCATAGTGGTTACCATAATTTTTGCTTTCAGTTTAGCTTTTTCTTCATCTCTCCAGACATAAATCTTTTGAGCCTCCTTTAATAAATCATCTAACAATCTATTATGCCAATTCTCAATTTTTTCTAGTTTTTTTTTTCTAATATCTGGCCAGGCATTAGTGACAAAATTAATTCTTAACAGAGTTTGTCCCACAATAGTCTCAGGGTCTATTCCAGAATATTGTTTCATATTTCTCATAAGTCTGTCTAACCATTCAGTTGGGGTTTCTTCTTTCCCCTGCTGTCTCTCAAAAGCCTTTTTAGCATTTTGCCCTCGGGGTGCTGCCTCTTTTATTCCCTTGATTATCAAATTATGATAATCATTCATGTGTTTCCTCCCCTCCTCATCATTTTGACTCCAATCAGGAGGTGCTGTTGGCATTTTCTGATCTCCTGGGGGGCCCTGCTGGTTTTCCCTTTGCCAAATTTTTATTCCAACCGCCCTGATCATTTGCCTTTCTTCCTGAGAAAAAACTATTTTCATTATAGATTGCATCTCTTCCCAAGTATAAATGTTTGGACCCAAGAATTAGTCTAATTGCTCAGCTGTGCCTATGGGATCTTCCAAAATTCCTTTTATTTCCTTTTTAAAGATTCTGACTTCAGAAGAAGTCAAAGGGGCATTACAAACCCCGCTCCACCCCCTCCTATTGGAACCTCTCTTAGTGGGAATAAACCAATCTCTTCATCCCACTCTTTTTGTTCTTTATCCTCTATGACCTTTCTCCCATGTTTTGTGGAAAGATCAGGGGAGGGCTGTCTTTTAACTGAGCTTCTTGTGTTTCGATAAGGAGCATCTTCTTCAGGGAGAAAGTTTTCCTGAACAGCAGGAGCTGTTGTTACCCAGGGAACGGTGCCCAGAGCAGGGATGGATGGAAGTGTTGGAGGAAGGGGGGTGAGGGGAGGGATTTGCACTGAGACTTGGTCCTCCAAGGGGAGGCCATAGGCGGGGTCTGCTGCCGGAACTGCCAAAGGAGGGGGGTCTTCCGGTGGGAACCAAACCGGAGCGTGGATGGCCTGCACATGGTTCATGGCGGCTGGGTGGGAAGCTACGGACATAGACAAAAAAGGCGGGGCGAGGGCGGCAGCAGTGGTGGTGCCCAGTGCAGTTGGCATGGGCAAAGCAGCTGGGGATGGGGCAGTGGGGACACCCACAGGAGAAGTGGTTGGGGATGTGATGGCTGGAACAAATGAGAACCCCAGCATGGCTGGCGCGGCGACCACAGACCACGCAGCAGGAGGGACCCTCGTCACGGCCAGCGGAGCTGCTGCGGGCCAGGAGACTGGGACCGGGGCAGACAAATTCACTGGCCGTGCCGGAGCTGGCACAGGGGCCGAATCGAGCTGCGAGACCGGAGCCGGGATGGGGATGGGGACCGGTGGTGCAAGCACGAATGGCGAGACCGGAGCCAGGACAGGGACCAGGGTAGTGGCTCATCTGAGAATGGCGGGGGTGCAAGCAAGAACGGAGGAGGCAACACTTGCAAAGGATCCCAATCTTTTTCTTTCTTTTTTTCCTCTTGTTCCCAGCCCTTTTTTTCCCCCTTTTTCTTTTCTTGCTTTGTCTCTGGGGCTTCTGATATTTTAAAGATTTTTATTCTCCTACGATCTCCCGTCCAGTATGCGGCATATTCTCTTTCTTCTGGATTCAACGGTCCTTTTGAATTTACAAATAAATTCAGAGCCTGACAAATCCAGACTTCAAAAGAGCTGTATCTAGGCCAATAAATGTGGTCAGAACTTATTTCCTTTTTTGCCCATTCTATCATACGAAATTGGATCATCTTTACCTTGTCCTTTCTCCTTGTACAAGGATTTGTATCCCTGTTAGCTAACATAACTCCCAAAGGGCTATCTTGGGGTATCTCTGCTGGTACCCTTTTACTCCCTTTTTTCTTTCCTGTACCCAACTTACTAGTTTTCTGTCCCATTTTTCAAGATCTTATCTATTTGTCCCCTGCCTTTGTTTCCCACTTTCTCTAGCAAACTGAATACCACCTTCTTCCCACTACACACGCAAAAAAAACCCCTTTTACTTACAATACAATTCAATACAATACACCTCCCTCCAAGGACTGAAGCTTAAAATAAACAATCTACATTACATATACTTTCATTCATCTACATTTACTCACTTTTTATTTCTCACTCACTCTCAAAGACAATAAGACAACCATAAGGTACCTTTTACTTTCAAATTACTTGTTACAATCTCAGATGTTATTGGCCAGTCCTGGATGCTCTTGGGTATCCCTCAATCCAGATGTGTTGTCCAACTCTGGATGCTCTTGGGCATATTAATTCCTCAACCCAGCAGGTTTAATCCTGGATGCTCTTGGGCATTTTTATCCCTCAACCCAGCAGAATTTTAGGGGCCTCCTCCACTTTTTTTTTTCTTTATCTCCCTTTCCCAGTTGATTGTGCCAGGAAAACCCTCGGCTCCCTCTCTCCAAGGGGTCCCACCCCTTCCCTGAGACCCAGTCCCAGTTTCTCCGGGGGGATTCTCTCACTCCTTTTCTCTCTCGCTTTGTCTCTTTACTGGCCATTTTTCTCGCGAAAAGACAGAAACACAGTGTGGGAGACCCCTCACACACTTGGCGGGTCTGGAATAACCAGCCCGCCTCTCAGTCACACACATATTCATCCCCCCCATACCTGCCCCTCCGAAAAAGTACTTACAATTCTTTTTCCTTTCCGGATCGTCGTGTACACTTAGTCTTAGGGGGCCAATTACTGTGGTTTTAGGGAGCCTTTTCCCTTTTTCTTTGTTTTATTTTCTCTTCTTGTCCACCAGGTAGGAACCTGCGTCTGCCAATCACACCAGAAAAAACAGAGTGAGGCTGCCAAACTTGGCAGGGCACGCCTTCCTCACTCGGAATCCTCTGAGGCTTCAGCAGCGAGGTATTATATCCAAGTCACAGCACCATTCATGAGAAACGCCACTCGTGTTTAAATTTTAGAAGTTTAATAGTAATAAAATAGTACTAAAAATAGTAATACAAATTAGAGCAATAAGAATTTGGACAAGCAAAGGTAGGACAATAAAAGACAATAAAAAGCAAATAATTTGCTCTGCCACAAAAGCACACTTTGCTAACAAAGGATTAACCCTTAAAAGCAATAGTCTATTGTATATTCATATATCACATACATGATTCAAACATTACTTTCAAACTAGGAATTTTTCTGTTTATTGTCAACTTCCCCCCTCATCTTGTAAATCAATGCTTTTGGCTCCTCAAAGTATGGGAGAAGTCTGTTTTTTCCCAATAAGGAGGCAATATTTCTTCTCTTAATATTTTGGTGTCTTGTTGCTGTTATCTCTATGCAAAGAATTTCTTTATTATCTTATCCATTCCGTGAGCTAGTTACAAAAAGTATCTTACATCACATAGTTTCTATTTCAATATTACGTTATAGCCTAAAAACTATATTTACCACACTACTTAAAAAGATTAATACAACACTACTTAAAAAAGATTATTACAGCATAACTTTCCAATATAACACATATAGTATTCATTTTAATGTTTGCGAAGAGCCAATCATATAATATGCATTTTTCCCAACAAAGAACCTAGATGGGTGAGTATATTGTAAAAGGGGGTTGTGAAAAATCTGGGAGTGTGTGTGCATGTGCGTGAGATGCGGATGGGGCAGCCCCCGATCTGCAATGTGAGTGCGGAGTCTTTCTAACCTCGTTTCCATCTCCCTGCGAGGGGCCCGGCCCGTGACAAGACAAAGCAAATGACGGAGGCTGAGTGAGAACCCAGAATAAGGGAAACTTTAGCCACTTTGGGGTTAAAACGGGGATTAAGGGATTGAAGAGGAGAGGAATTGCCTGTAATTGTGACTGCAGAAATCCTAATTCCGATGTAGTTCTGCACTCGACCCATGTCTGACGGCCTATAGGAATATTGGTTATACTGAGGATTAGGATGGTTAAAAGGTTGACATAGAGCCTGCAAAAATGAGGGGCAGGGCCTAGCCCCCAGTATATCCTTGAGGCATGACTGGTTTGGCTGATCAGGGGTGTTTAGCTGCTAAGTAGAGAAACACTCCCTGAGAGATCTGAGAAACTGGTTAGGTCTGCTTGACAATGGGGCTTTTAAGAACCTTGTAGCAGGACCTTTGAGGTTTGCTTATGTGTTGGGGTTTTTATAAGTATTCCAGTAGCTGGAAAAAGTTTTAAGTTAGGGGAATCTTAAAAGGGTTTAAGGCGATTTTTAGGAAAAGGGCATTGTGTAACTACTAAGCATTGGTACAGGAATATCAGAACCTAACTCAACAGGAAGAATACTTTATTATGGTGTAAATGTGTGTGAGATGTATATGTATGTCCCTCGTTTTGTGTGACTGGCCAGAGAAAGGCAGAGTGCTTCTATTGTTTTAAAATAAAATTTTTGTATCGCTTGTATGAGTGCAATTTTGTGTTTGAGTTGTGGACCTGGGTGTGAGCCTTGGGTCTTGTGTGAGTGTAAAACCTGTCATAAGAGGTGGTATTGTACTGTGTCTCGCAGGAGTCCCTGATGTCGGTAGTGCTGTAGGGTGGAATTGAGAACCAGATTTAAAGCAATAAATTTTTTAATTTCTGTAGGACACGAAGAAGTAGGTAGCCCAAGGATAGGAGAAGCCTGGAAGGAAGCAGAAGCTGAGTCACAACAGGCAGAGATCATTAAAGTAATGTGTGGAAGATGGTATTTAGTTCCCAGGATTTAGACTATATCTGAGAAAAATTGGGAAAAAACTTGTAACAAGTGTGTAGTTAGATTTGCTTGGAAGCTAAGAAAGAAGAAAGGCCACCAGGGTGATGCAGGAGGTGCTGGGACAAATGTATAAGAATGGGACACAAAGCAAGCAAAAAGAAAGCACCAATGGATATACCTCCCCACAGTCCCCTTAGTATAATGTTGGCACAGTGGGAGCAGAACCCTGACACAAAGAATAAAAATAAGATAAAAATGATACATTATTGTATGATTGAGTAGACTAAAGAAGAGATAAGATCAGACAATTTATTCTGGCCCCTACATGGGTCTTTTGAAAGGGAAATATGCCAAACCTTAAATACGTAAATGACAAGAAAGCAGTCAGCCAAGAAGTAAAGGATTATGCTGCTTGCTGGGGGAAGGTAAACACTCTGGGAGAATTGAAGGTGTTTAAAATAGAAGACAAAAAGTGGGACCCCTTAGACTGTCTCCCCCTCCCCATATCTGCCAGCACCTAATGCACCCCCTCAGCCCCCTGAAGGACCTAGTCAGAATACCCAGGGAAGGGCTGCTCAGCAGGATGAATTAAAAAGGGAAGATCAAGCAGCATCACTATACTCCCTCTGGTAAGTTCCATTGGGAGGGGCACAAGGGGGAATTGGGTTTGTCACTGTCCCACTCAATTCCTCCGAAGTAAGAGCATTGAAAAAGGAATTGAGAGGTCCACTTGAAGACCCTATTGGGTTAGCAGAACAAGTAGACCAGCTTTTAGGGCCTAATATTTATACTTGTGAAGAAATGCAATCTGTAATAAACTTTCTGTTTATGTTTGAAGAAAGATGATTTGAGCCGCTGGTATGCAAATATGGGAGAGGGCACATGTAAATGGACCCCCTGGGGAGGATAAAATGCCACTACAGCACCCAATGTGGGACCATAATGACCCCAGGGGAAGGCAGAACATGGAAGAGTACAGAGCATTGATTATCAGGGGAATTAGGGAAGCAGCTCCCCGTAATCAGAACTCCCACAAAGTGTTTGCAGAGCAACAAAAAAAGGATGAAACCCCAACTGAATGACTGGAGATGTTAAAAAGGAATATGAGGCAGTACTCAGGAATGGATACTCATTCGGAGGCTAGACAAACACTGTTAAAAGTGACCTTTGTCACCCATGCCTGGCCTGATATAAGAAAGAAGCTAGAAAGATTAGAGGATTGGCAAGACAGAGGGTTGAATGACCTGCTAAAACAAGCCCAAAAGGTATATGTAGAAAGAGATTAAGAAAAAGCAAAGGCAAAGGCTAAGGTAATGGAAGCTGCTATTGCTGAAAGAAATCACCGAGCAAACAGTCACTCCTATAGGGAGGTGAGGCCCCAGTCAGGCCACAGCAGGGGGGCTGGGAGGAAATTAAGGGGAACGGAGCTCCCTGGGAGAGATGCCCTACAAGGGAAGAAGGGGAATTTAATAATTGGGGCCCAATCTGCCATTTTTGCAAGAAAATTGGACACTTAAGACAAAACTGCCCACAGAGAGAAAAGGATCTGAAAGTTTTCAAGGAGGTTCAAGAAATGGACAAATAGGGGGGTCAGGGGTTCTATCTTCTGGGGGCAAAATACCAACAGGAGCCCTTGATAACTTTAAAAGTAGGAGGAGGAATTTGAGTTCTTAGTAGATACAGGGGCAGAGAGGACATGTGTGTGTAAAATCCCAACAGGGTTTGAGAAAAGCCAAGATACAGTTCAAGTAGTAGAGGCAAAAGGGGAAGGATTTAGAGTGTCAGACATAAAACATCTGGTATTTGAAGGAACCAACAAGATAGGGAGATGTTTTATTTGTACCAGGGGCAGGATGTAATCTGCTAGGAAGGGAGTTGCAACTACAGTTAGGCATAGGGATCCTTCCAGAGGGGGATAAAATGGTAGTTAAACTCCTCAGGTTAAAAGAGGAGTATGAAAAGCAAATTGAAGAAGCAGTTTGAGCCAAACCTGGAAATAGGGGTAAGTTAAACATAACCCTATTGAAATAACCAACAAAGACTGCCTAATTCGGGTACGGCAATATCCACTCTCTCTTGAAGGGAGAAAAGGGTTGAAAACTGTAATTCAAGAATTAATCAAAGATGGAACTTTAGAGCCTTGCATGTGTCCCCAAAATACCCCCATATTACCAGTAAAAAAATCAAACGGAATATACAGGCTCATCCAAGACCTGAGAGAAGTAAACAAAAGAACTATAGATCGATATCCAGTAGCACCAAATCCCTATACACTGTTAAGCAGAATTCCTCCATCACACCAATAGTTCAGTGTAGTGTATCTCAAAGATGCCTTTTAGTCCTGTCCCCTCGCAGAGGAAAGCAGAGATATATTTACTTTCAAATAGGAAGATCCCCATACTGGGACAAAGAAACAATTCAGATGGACTAGATTGCCCCAAGGATTTACTGAATCCCCTAATTTATTTGTACAAGCCTTAGAAATACTGCAATGTTTCCACATAACACCAGAGGTAAAAGTTATCCAATATGTTGATGACTTACTTCTCTCAGGGGAGGATGAAGAAAAGGTCCAAGAATCCACCATATCATTACTAAACTTTTTAGGGAACCAGGGGCTTTGGGTATCAAAAGAAAAGTTCCAATTTATAGAGAGTGAAGTAAAATGCTTAGGGCATATAATAAGCCAGGAGAGACGGTGATTAAATCCTGAAAGGATTGCAAGAATAACCTCACTCCCTCAACCAAAAACTAAAAAGGAAATCAGAAAATTATTGGGGTTGTTAGGATATTGTAGAATATGGATTGAAGAATACACTCATGCTGTTAAATTCCTGTATGAAAAACTGGTAAAGGAAGAGATTACATGGGAAAAAGGAGATGAGCAGAGATTTGAAAGTTTAAAACAGAAGTTAATTAGGGCCCCTGCTTGAAGTCTTCCTGCATTAGATAAGCCTTTTTACCTATTTGTAGATGTGGAAAATGGGGTAGCCCATGGAGTCCTAGCCCAAGAATGTGGGGGGTCCAAGAGACCAGTGGTTTATCTGCCAAAGTTGTTAGACCCTGTTAGCAGAGGGTGGCCAACCTGTATCCAGACAGTAGCCTCCACTGCCCTATTAGTAGAAGAAAGTAGAAAATTGACTTTTGGGGGAAATTAAAAGTGCACATCCCACATGCAGTTAGAAATATTCTGAACCAGAAAGCTGAAAAGTGGTTCACTGATTCTCGAATGCTAAAATATGAAGCAATTTTGATAGATAAAGATGACCTAGAACTAATTACAGATAAGCACCTCGATCCTGCCCAGTTTTTGTATGGGGAACCAGTAGAAGAACTAGTGCATGATTACTTAGAAGTTATAAACGACCAAACTAAAGTGAGAGAGGATTTGACAGACCAACCCCTGCAGCGGGGGAAACAATTATACATCGATGGATCTTCAAGGGTGATTCAGGGGAAGCGACCGTCAGGATACTCTATAGTAGCTGAAGGATTAATGACCATAGAAAAGAGAAGGCTACCCCCCAGTTGGTCAGCTCAAGCATGTGAACTGTAAACCTTGAAACAAGCCCTTGAGATTTTGACACAAGGGAGGGAGACTGTATATACTGACTCCAAGTATGCCTTCAGGGTGGTGCATACATTTGAGAAAATCTGTGAAGAAAGAGGACTGTTAAATTCAAAAGGGAAATAGCTAATTCATGAAAGACTCATCTCTGATGTTTTAGAAGCCTTACAGTTGCCAGACACAATTGCTGTTGTGCATATTGGAGGACATCAGAAAGGGACCACCTCAGAAATAAGAGGGAATAACTCAGCAAACTTAGAAGCTAAAAATGCAGCTGAGTCTGGGGAAGTGATGATGATACCGACCCCTACTGGAGAAATTCAGAATGTACCAGTATTCAGTTAAACCAAAGAATAAGATCTCCTTAGAATAGGAGCAAAAAAGAACAGTGAAGGGAAGTGGATGTTATCTGATTGGAGGCAGAATTTAAATAAACCATTGGCCAGGAAAATATCAGAAAGCATGCATGGTAAAACTCACTGGGGTACCCAAGCATTGAGTGATCAGTTCTTGAGAAACTGGGGCTGTATAGGAATTTATGGAATAGCTAAACAACTGAGAAATGTGCGATATGCCAGAAGGTAAAGAAAAAAGTCATGAGGAAAGCCCACCAAGGAGGGCGAGAATTAGCCTTATGACCTTTCCAAAGCATTCAAGTAGATTTCACTGAACTCCCCCATGTGCAATGGTGGAAATTTTTGTTGGTGATAGTAGATCATTTAACTCATTGGGTAGAGGCGGTGCCAGTAGTTAAAGCTACTGCCAATGTGGTATGCAAAACTCTTCTAGAACTAATAATTCCTCGGTATGGAATAGCAAATCACATTGACTCAGATAGGGGGACACATTTTACCTCGAAAATACTACAGCAAGTAGTCCAAGCTTTGGGTATAAAGTGGGAATTTCACACTCCATGGCATCCACAGAGTTCAGGGCAGGTTGAAAGGATGAATCAAACTCTCAAGAGAACTCTAAGAAAGCTTATGATTGAAACCCAATTGTCATGGATCAAGTGCCTACCCCTAGCCTTGCTAAGAATTAGAACACAGCCTAGATGCGATTTAAAAGTTTCATCATATGAAATGTTTGGTCTACCCTTTTTGACTTCACCTAATAGTATGGCCACTTAGGAAGAAGGGGAGGACAGTGTCAAGAAATATGTCCTGTCCATAGCACAAACTTTAGAGGAACTCTGGGAAAAGGGAAGAATCCCTCAGACTGCTACCCTAGATTTCAAAATTCATAGTGTTGATCCTGGGGACTGGGTAATGGTTAAATCATGGAAAGACCAACCTTTAACTCCTGACTGGGAAGGTCCCTTTCAGGTGCTGCTAACCACCGAATCAGCTGTACTAACAGCAGAACAAGGATGGACTCATGCTAACAGGATAAAAGGACCAGTAAGTGAACTCTGTGACTAGAGGATCATCACTTCCACAGAAGGACTTAAAATGACTTTAAAATGGAACCCACAAGCTCAATATGACAAGTAAACCATGAGCAACCACACATCAATCCAGACTGGGAAGGAGCTCCCCGCGGGCTTTATCGATTCCTATGTATTCCCAAAGGCCAGAAGTTTTCCAAACTCAGGGGCGGTGGTTTGCTACCTCCCCAATCAGGGGGATCGGGTATATACAAATTAACAAACACCGGGTCCATAGATGAGCCTAGGGTTTTCGCTTTTGCCTGTGACATGCAGAAAGAACAAACATTAGCCCTCTCTGCTGAGACATATCCCAGATTTATTCCTGATCACATACCCTGCTTAAAGCACCCTGGAACGAGACACTCAGGTTGGGTACAATGTCAGTGTGAAAATTGTAGCCAGCTCTGGCATTGTAGCTCAGGGAAAAGGGGAATGGTTTACATCAGGGGTGGATACAACTTAGGGAGAAACCAACTTGGAACATAGGGAGGGTATTCAAGGAACCACTATCAGAGAACCCAGATTACGAAACTGAAAACTGGGGTAACACAAACACTAACCGCAACCAATACTAAGTAAGTTTGCAGATGACACAAAATTAGGAGGGGCTGTCGATTCCCTTGAGGGCAGAGATGCCCTGTAGAGGCACCTCAACAAATTAGAGAGATGGGCACTCACCAACCGTATGTAGTTGAACAAGGGCAAGTGCTGGGTTCTGCACCTAGGACAGGGCAACTCAGGTTGTGTATATAGACTAGGGAACAAACAGCTGGAGAGCAGTGCTGCAGAAAGGAACCTGGGGGTCTTGGTCAATGGCAAGCTGAATATGAGTCAGCAGTGTGCCCTGGCAGCCAGGAGAGCCAACAGTGTCCTGGGGTGCATCAGGCACAGCATTGCCAGCCAGTCAAAAGAGGTGGTTATCCTGCTCTACTCTGCACTGCTGAGGCCTCACCTTGAGTCCTGTGTGCAGTTTTGGGTGCCACAATATAAGAAAAACATTAAGCTATTAGAGACCATCCAAAGGAGGCCCATGAGGATAGTGAAGGGTCTGGAGAGGAACTCTTATGAGGTTGGGAAAACATCTGCAGTGGATGCAGTGGTTCACCAGCTCCATAAATACAAAAGCACTTATCTCTTCCTCCTTCATCTCAGCTGTGGAAAACCTGCCTGAAAGGTGTAAAAAACTGTTCCAAGAGTCCCAGCAGCAAAAAGAGGATAGGTCCTACTCCCCAGCTGTATGTGAGGCCTTAAAGAACTTAGAAATAAAACAACACACTTTCAAGATAATACTAGTATAGGAGGCAATTTAAGGCTGGTCTTTATTGGAAGCCTCCAAGGGGCAGATATGGAAAATGCCTAAATGCCTAAATTCCCACCCCCACCCCGTATTGGGTGAATACAGTTTTACAATTTAGCAAATTAGCATAATTGACAAAAATTACCATTTAGGAGCACAAGTGGTGAGGTAATTCCTCCCCGGTTCAACCCTTTTCTAAATCTTCACGCCTCAGATAGGAACTAAACTTTGTTTATGAAAATATGTCTTGAAGAGATGGCTTCAACCTTGGTTCCCAGGAAGAACCAATATAAGATAGGTGCCTTGTATCCCCTGGGGCTTGGAGCCTCTGGAATGGGTTTTCTCTTTCTACCTATCAGGGTAGGGAAAAGTACTGGGACTAGCTAGGAACTATATAACTATACAACAATAGAGCTAGAATATATGTGTAAAGAATATAGAGAATATATCAAAGCAAAAGTCATTCTGGCAACATATGGACCTGCACCTCAGCTATTAATAGTAGATGTTCTTTTGCTCAAGAGATTATATAGAAGATATACACCATGGGGTACCCTGTGATTTTACCTGTGAGACCACAGAGAGGACATGAGGAAGTGGGATGGAAAACCTACCTCAACCCTAGAGGCATGGGTACATGAATTGCAGGTAAAAACATTCACAAATGGGGGCTCTTCCAGGAAAGTTGCTGCTCCACTCTACAGTGGGCAGTTTCTCAGGCAGAGTGGAAAGACTGATTTTACTCCTGATCCTATGGAAAAGAAATTCCAATCCATTTCTATAAGAAGTAAGTGGAAATTCCTATGACCAATATTAGAGGGGCCCTGCCTCCAGCCAGGTGGAAGAGAAGGACAACCGGGTTTAGTGGACTGTGAGAATTTGATGGCCTGGCACACTGGACCCAAAAGACAATAAGGCTTTAATAGATACCAGTGCACAGTGTACTCTAATGGCATCAAGCCCTTATGTGGAACAACTGAGAGAGCTGGGTTTATTTAGTCTTGAGAAGAGGACATTTGGGAGGGACCTCATCGCTCTCTATAACTGCCTGAAAGGAGGTTGTAGTGAGGTGGGGGCTGGTCTCTTCTACCATGCCTGCAGTGAGAGGACAAGAAGAAATGGCCTTAAACTGAGACAGGGGAGATTGAGATTAGATATTAGAAAAAACCTTTTCATTGTTAGTGTGGTCAGGCATTGGAATAGGTTGCCCATGGAGGTGGTGTAGTCACCATCCCTGGAGGTGTTTAAAAGGTGTCTGGATCTGGAGCTGGGTGATGTGGTTTCATGGTTTAAGGGCTACAGTCGTAGTAGGACAGAGTAGAAATTTTCTAGGGTAGAAATCCATTTTGATTTAGGTGAAATGTACATCTTTGAGTTAAGTCTGTAGCTTGCTATTTAGTCTGACTGCCTGTTCTCTCAAAGGGCCTGTGCTTGGAAGGACTGCTTCAGACCAAGGACAAGAGATAAGGGGGAGGAGGGGGGCAGACAGAGCAGGGCAACCTGACCCAGGAGTTCTTTCTGAAGAATTAGTGGCAAGTGTCACTCGAAATCAGTGGAATGAATATGTATGAACCTATTGTGAAATTGGATGCATATGTATTTGAGAGGGAGATAAAAGGAGATCTGGAGTTCAGAGAGGTACACATGTCATTTTAGGGGAATGATTCCCACATGCTTCCAGCGCTGTAATAAACATACCAGCTTTACAACTTTCACAAATGTTGTGGAGTTTTGTTTATCTCCGCAAAACGGTAGTGCTGGGTGGACAGTTGGACTTGATGGTCCTAAAGGTTTCTTTCGACATTAATGATTCTATGATTTTAGGGATTAAACTCATTTGTGTTTCTGGAGTCACAGGGGGATCCCAACAGTTGTCTATATTAGAGGCTGAAATCAGCCTGACTGGGAACAAGTGACAAAGGGACCCTATTGGGACTGGGCCAGAGTCAGAATACTGGAGGTACCAGTGGGCTTTTGGCATAGCTGCCTTGGAGATTTAGGAAATTAGGCAGCTGTCTACCTTGCCTGGTGTCTCAGAGGACCCTTCTGTTGTGGGGTTGCTGAAAGTTGAAGAACACATACCAATCGCTACCACAACAGTGCACTGGCAGCAATATCGCACCAAGAGTCCGTGATTCCCTCCATAAACTAATCTGTCAACTGCAGAGCCAAGGAGTGATCAGCAGGATCCACTCATCCTTTAATAGCTCCATATGGCCAGTGTGTAAATCTAATGGATAACAGAGACTAACAGTATATTATCATGGCCTGAATGAAGTGACACCGCCACTGAGTGCTGCTGTACCAGACATGCTAGAATTACAATATGAACTGGAGTCAAAGACAGCCGAGTGGTATGCCACAAATAATATTGCTAATGTATTTTCCTCAATGCCTTTGGCAGCAGAGTGCAGGCCACAGTTCACTTTCACTTGGAGGAGTGTCCAGTACACTTGGAATCAACTGCCCCAGGGAGCAACCACTGGCTGCTTGGGGACTGGCTGGGCATAGGTCAGCAGGTAATGAGCAATTGAACTGTGCATAATTTCCTTCTCTTGAGTTTCATTTCTCCCTCTCTCTCTTTTTCATTATGATTATATTTTGTTTTGTTTCAGTTATTAAACTGTTCTTATCTCAACCCACAGAGTTTACTTTTTCTTGGATTAGTCCTCCTGTCCCAATTTAAAAGGACAAGTGTCTGCCAAGGAAGGCGGGAACCTTCCTGGAATGGAAAAGATGACCCCTCTCCCTCCAAATTATTATAACTTTGAAATTACAGGGCTTTCAGGCACAGACATAGGAAAATTAATAACAGTTCTTTACTAGAAAATTATATATATATGTATATATATATATATATATATATATATGTAAGCACAAGCAATTAACAATAACAGCAATAAAAAAACAGAAAAACCCAATACAGCCTTCTTCCTTCCTGTCAAGCACTTTCCCTTTTTGGTGTAGGTAGGACAACAGCCAGCAGGAGGCACTGCTGGCTTGTGTCAAGGCAGAGGGGGTGCAGTGACTCCTCCGCGGATACAGGGGGCACTGTTGGCTCTTGGTGAGGCAAAGGGGCTGCCATGGCTCCCCCATGGCCACAGGGGCACTCTAGCTGCAGTGTCAATCACCCCCACTGGAAGGAAAGGGCTGCCCCCCCAGCCCCAACCCCAACCCCCTGCAGCATCCCGGGCTGCCCTTTACCCATTGCAATATCCCCCGACCTGGGGGGGGGGGGGGGGGGGGGGGGGCAATGACAATTTCAGGCACAAGAATGACTATGGAATACAAACCATCTCCAAGAAACCTCCCCACTGAGTAATGGAGAGCTGTGTGGGTACAGAGTGAGTGAGCAGCTGTGTGGTACTTAGTTGCCAGCTGGGGTTAAACCATGACACAAGACTATGTGGATTCAATGGCCTATCAAATCAGACCCATGAGAGTATAAGGCTCAGGTGGACACCAGTGCAGAGTGTACTCTAATGCCATCAGGGTACAAGTGATGCAGAACCCATCTGAATTTCTGGAGCAACAGGAGATCCCAGCAGTTGTTTGTGTTGGAGGCTGCCATGAGTCTGACAAGGAAGAAGTGGCAGAAGCATCCTATTGTGACTGACCCAGAGGCCCTGTGTGTCCTTGGCAGACTCCGTCACAGGAGGTTATTTTCAGAATCCAAAAGGGTACTGATAGAGTTTTGGTGTAGCTTCTGTGGATGCAGAGAAGACTAAACAGCTGTCTACCTTATCCAGTTTCTCAGTGGATCCCTATGTGGTGGGTTTGCTGTGTGTTGAAGAACAGCAGGTGCCAAATGCTTTCATTACGATGGATGATACACTAGAGTCACTAAGTTCCCCTGGTTACCATCCATAAGTTGGTTCCTCAACTGAAGAGCCAGGGAGTAATCAGTAAGACTCATGAAGCCTCTGATAGTCCCATATGGCCAGCATGGAAGTCTGACAGAGGGTAAAGTCTAAAACTATAGTATTGTGGCCTTAACAAAGTCATGCAGTTATTAAGTGCTGCCATAGTGAACATGCTAGAATTCCATTATGAAGGGGAGTCAAAGGCAGCAACATAGTATGCCACAAGTTAATAAAGCCTCTTATTTGGCATTATTATAAAGCAGAGCAATAGGGCTCAGGAGCTCAGTCCCTGGGTAGGGACCAGGTGCCCGAGGCTAGCTCGCTCATGCCAAGGCCACAGGGCTACCATCTAGCAAGCATGGTGATTATCAGCTCTATAGTGATTGCAAGCTCTTAGGATTTCAGCTCTGCTTGCTAGGTAGTGGTGCCCTGGGCTGGAGGCTGCAGCAGACGGAGAGAGAGGAGAAGGAGAAGGCGCAGGCTGTTCCACGGAGATGGCTTTATTTGGGGAGGTCCGTGAAGGGTCTCTGCTCTTCTTCTTTTCTCCCCTAATGGGGTACAGTATGCTTCTTTTATAGGGTTGGAAAGGATCCAAGCTTGACCAATGGGTAAGGGGTTAACATGACATTGCCTTATAGGGTTACAGAGGTAGGTTAAGGGGTGGAGGACAGGAAAACAGGAATTTTCTTTTGCTGTTTCAGCATTCCTATTGTTCATATCCTCCATGGTGCTTTTCCTAAATCTATGGAGTTTACTACAACTCCACTTTCTGTTTTTACAAAAAAGGCGTTCGTTATAGTTCTTTTGAAACTGCGAACAAGGCACGAGAACATAGCTAACACAATAACAACTACAAGGAGAATCAACAACATTCCCTTAACCAAGGATGCAGCCCATCCTGTTAATCCCCATTGCCCGAAAAGTTCATTGACCCAGTCTGGGATTCTTTCTACTTTCAAGTCCTTCACGAGATCTTTCAGTTTCTGGATGTTTGCATGAATGGATTCCGAGCGTGAAGAGAGGTTGAAGCAGCACATCCCTTCAAAGTCTTCACAGCCGTGTCCATGGGCAAGCAGCAGGAAGTCGATTGCTGCTCGATTTTGGAAAGAAGCCTGTCTTGTGGTTTCTTCTTCCTTTAAGAGATCACTCAAGGCTGCAGAAGTAGCGTTAGCTTGTTTACTGAGCCAGCACCCAAGGTGATTGATTTCACCGAGGGCTTTAGCTGCAGCTACCCAGGGTAAGAACCGGGAGACAGCAATCTTTTTTGGTTTGTTCCAATCATATAATTTAGGATCAAAATTTTCATCAAATTCAGTGTAGGACCTTTTTTGTCATTTTGATTCGCTTTCTTTTTTCCAATTATGTAACAGGGTGATGTTTGGAGTAAGGGTAGAAAGTTTTCCAAGGGTACAGGGACCTCCCTGGAGTCGGGAGGGGATCCCAGCCCATACTCTGTCACCACAGATGAGAAACATTCCCTTGGGTAATACTTTGGGATGGAGAGAGGACACAGAAATCACACGAGCTGTGCAATTGCACCAATCGTGAGAGTTATAGGCTTTGTTAATTGGTGATATCCCTTTTCTATATGTGTTTTTGTTCTGGTCAATTTCTGGCCAATTGTTTTTTGGATGTCTAAAGTAAAATTTGACACAGTATGTGGCCTTGGAGGACCCCAACAGATCTAATTCTTGGGGTTCCTCTCGAGCATCTGGCAGAATTTTTGTCCACTCGTCCCAAGTATCAGCCACATTGGGTCTCTTACCTGTGGTGCGGAGGAGCTCTGAGTTATAGACAGGCCAGTCATCTGCTACAAAGGGAATTCCTACTAGACATGTGGAAAGTGGGTTATCAATGCTTCCCATGGACAAGCACATGTTGTCTTGTTTTAATGTTTTTGCTAAGGTTACCCAAACATTATGCCTGGGCTGTGGGCTAATCCAGCCAAAGGCACGCGGTACAGTGAAGAACATCCAGGCAGCAATGAGGACAGCAGCAACGGAGATATTTTTCATCTTTGGGCAGGAATAGGGCTTCTGATAGGGAATATAAGCAGAATTTGTTATCTTTATGATGAGACGGTTTTCTGCCTTGTTCTTTTCTTGTTCCCCTCCTCCCCCCCTTTTTCTTTTAATTTCTAAGCTACACTATGGGAGGAGGAGTGGGTAGAAGGTTAAGAGGTTTTAAGAGGTTAGGGAGAGGGAATCACAGGGGTTTTTTTTTCTTTTTTCTTTCTTTAAATACAAAAAAAACAGTGTAACAACATATAGTTCAGAGAACACTTTTGTGTTAAGGCTATCTATGGCCTGATGCAACAGACTGTTGTTTAGCTTTCAGTTTTGTCTGCTGTCTTGTAATGGGGTGGTCTGTTCTTGTGTTTGTGGGTATTCGGTGACGTCTTCGTCTCCAGGCAGAGCTGCTTTGGTTTTGAGGTGGTCTTGTGTTTGCCTCAGGAGCATTCTTGTCCCTGTTTGCAGGAGTAGTGTTCGCAGTGCCTAGGTATGGCTTTATGTTTTTTCCTGGGCACCACCTCGGACCGGATGGTAGTAGCACGCACGCATATCCTCTACCCCAGGTAATCAACTGGTGAGGCCCAGAAATTTGGTGTGTTTCAGGGTCCTTCACGAGCACAGGTGGTTTCTCAGTGAGCTTTGCTTGGGTGGTATTTGCAAAGTGGCGAAGTATTTGTGGGTCAGGCTCTGAGGCTGTACAGTTCAGGAAGTTGATGACGTAGAGAGCCTTGCAAAGTCTTTCCACTGGAGATGTGATTCTCGTGTCTCTGTTCTGTTGATCGAGGACTCTTTTGAGAGTTTGATGTGTCCTTTCCACGATGGATTGTCCTGTGGGGTTTACAGGTATGCCGGTCTTGTGTGCTATTCCCCATTCATTGAAAAACTCCTTTAACTTGCGGGAAGTGTAGGCTGGTCCATTATCTGTTTTAATCTCTTTTGGTACACCCAGGGCGGCAAAAGCGAGGAGAAAGTGTTTTATTGTGTGCATGGTATTTTCTCCTGCATGTGATGATGCAAATACTGCTCCTGAAAACGTGTCGATCGATACATGCACGTATTTTGATCTTCCAAAAGGTGCGAAGTGGGTTACATCTGTCTGCCACAGCTGGCAGCTATTCAGACCTCGGGGATTGACTCCCATCCCCATGGATGGTATCTGATAGTTCTGATAGTTCGGACACGTAGCCACGATAGCCTTTGCCTGATCCTTTGAGAGCTTAAACATTCTCATAAGGGCAGGTATATTTTGATGAAAAAACGCGTGTGACAACTTTGCCTGGGCAAAGATGTTAGGAACATTAGCAGTTTCTGCTGCCATTGCTAATGCATCCGCTTTTCTGTTGCCTTCTGCAACAAAACCTGGGAGGTCCATGTGTGACCTCACATGCATTATATGGTAAGGTTGCTTTCTGTGGTAGATTAGGTGTGTTAATTTAGAGAGCAGTTGGTGCAACCTTGGATTAGAGACCTCTTTGAGAAGAGCATGTTCTGCTCTCATCGCTATCCCAGCGACATAAGCTGAATCTGTAACCAGATTGAAAGGCTCGTTTTTAAACTTTTCAAAGGCTCTGACAACAGCTGCTAATTCTGTGATCTGTGGAGATCCCTCCACTATTTGTATGTCAGAGTGCCAATCTTGTGTTTGGGGGTCTCTCCATGTAACCACGGACTTGTGGGAAGATCCTGAGCCATCTGTAAAGAGGGTTAGAGCCTTGAGAGGTTTTCTACTTTGGATTTGTTTTGGAATCAAATGGAAGGTTACATCAGGGTTAAAAAGTTTGTGTTTTGGGATCCTAACTGAAATTTGGCCTGTGTAGCTATCCAGGGCAAACTGGAGGCTTTCATTGGTCTGGATCAAATCCTCAAAGTCTGTAAGAGTTATTGGTAAGTATATGCATTCGAACTCACAACCTGAAAGAGAGCGAAGGCGAGTCCTAGCCTTTTTTATTAAATGTGCTATGACCTCCTGGTAGGTGGTAAGTGTCTTTGTAGTCTGGCTATTTGTAAAGACCCATTCCAGTATCAACAAAGGGTCTCGAAGCTGAGAGTCCCATTGGAATATCAGTCCATGGAATCGAGGTGCTTTTCCCAGGATGATGAACTGGAAAGGCAGGCTGGGCTCGAAGCGATGGGCTTTGCGTGAAGACAGGGCTTCCTGGACTTTGGTGATGGCACTTCTGGCTTCTTCTGTGAGAGTGCAGGGAGAGTCCAGGTCCTTAGGTCCGCGAAGAAGGTTGAACAAGGGAGCAAGGTCCTCTGTTGTAATTCCTAGCAGTGGACGTACCCAGTTGATGGATCCGCACAGGCTGTGTAAGTCCCTGAGGGTTTTTGGGTCGTCATTTATGGTGAGCTGCTGAGGTACGATGGTCCTTTCCCGGATCTGGACTCCAAGGTAAGTCCATGGCTTGGTGTACTGGATTTTATCCTCACGAATCTCCATTCCTGCCTTTTCTATGGTTTCAATAGTCTTTTTAACTGTATTGTCCAAGTAAGCTTTGTCTGAAGCACACACCAGGATGTCATCCATATAGTGATGGATGATAGCATCGGGGAATGATTTCCGAATGGGAGACAGGATGTGAGCCACGTACCACTGGCAAATGGCGAGATTTTTAGTCCTTGAGGAAGATAACGCAAATGATATCTTTTGAGCGGGGCCTCCTTGTTAAGAGAGGGAACGGAAAAAGCAAACCGTGGAGCATCCTCAGGGTGCAGAGGAATGCTGAAGAAACAGTCCTTAATGTCTATGATAGCAAGTGTCCAGTCTCTAGGCAGCATTGATGGGGAGGGCAGGCCAGGCTGGAGAGGGCCCATGTCGTCGATGACCTCGTTGATTCTACGAAGGTCGTGGAGAAGCCTCCACCTGTTTGTCCCAGGCTTTGGTAGAACGAAGACTGGAGAGTTCCAAGGGCTGTTGGACTCCACTATGTGGCCTTTTGCGAGCTGTTCTTCCACGAGGGTGTTTAGGGCACGCAGTTTGGCTTTATTAAGGGGCCACTGTTCAATCCAGAGTGGCTTGTGACTTTTCCAGGTGAGACGAGGTGTTTCTGGCAGCGCGCTTACTTCAGTGACCCCAATTAGAAATCCTGAGTGGGAATAGGTAGAGAAGCTCCCCACTGGGATAGAACGTCTTTGCCCCAAAGGGTGATGGGGGCCCTTACCACGAATGGACGAATGGTTGCCAGCTTGCCTTCAGGCCCTTCCACAAGGATGTTGTTCTTGCTTCTCATGGACACTGTGGCTCCACCAATCCCAGAAATCATGCCTGCAACAGGTTGTAGATCCCAGTGTGCTGGCCATTCTGAGCGGGCGATGATGGTCACATCCGCACCGGTGTCCAGCATCCCTGGTAGGTGGGTCTTCTCGCCTTTGCAGGTGAGGCCGCACTCGATGGTAGGCTTGGATGGTCCCACGACTTGTGCCCACATAGCTGTAGGGTTGAGAGGAATCTGTTCCCTGTGATCCTTTGGGAGTAAAAAGGCTTGTGCTATTGGGGTTCCCTTTGAAAGAAAAAATGGTGAGTCCATGCAGCATACCTGGACGAGAATCTCTTGTCCTGGCTGCACTGTCAGCACTTCTGGAACAACGAAGATCTCCTTTGGGCTATTAAGAGAGTCACCTATAATTAAAATGTGCGAAGGACCACCTTTTGGCCCATATTTGCCAGTGGGAACACGGTGAACATTCTCATTATTAAAGTCAATGGACAAAGCAGTTACCAGTTGACGGCGGGTTCCCATCTGGGTTGCCCCGTGGGTTGGATACTCTTCTTGTGGTCTGGAACGTCCTGGGATGGTGCGGGGTCGGGTCTGGGTGGCCTTTGATTTGTTGTCAGCGCCCGGGGCTTGACCGGGCTGCGCACGGAGTTTCCCGGACGCTGCTGGTAGTGCTGCTGATTCTGGGGTCTTTGGTAATTGTTACGGTGGTATCAGGGGTGTGATCTCTCTGGGCAGTCCTTTATATAATGTCCAAGATCCCCACAGTGATAGCATTTAGCTTGGTCTTTAGAAGCTATTACTGCATATGCACCAGAAACTCCTTCAGCAATACCTTTAGCAACTGCTTGGGCCACTGTATTTTCCGTGGACATGTGACGTGTACAGCATTCCAGCATCTGCTCTATGGTGGGGTCTGTATCCATGGGTACAGACCTCAAAATGGCTTTGCATTTTTCATTAGAGTTACTCAAGGCAAGTTTACATAAGAGTTCCTTCTTTGCCTCTGTGCTCTCTATCTGTTTCTCCAGAGCATCTCTAAGTCTGTCCACAAATTTGATAAAACTTTCCTCTGTCCCTTGTTTAATAGTAGAAAAATGCATTGTTGCCATTGACTCATCATGCATGAGAAGTAAAGAGGTTTTTGCTGCGAGAGCGATGTCCTGCAGTGCCTCTTTATTCAAGGTTTCCAATTGGTCTGCTGGTTTCTGTAAGTCACCTTCACCAGCTAGTTGGACTACTGTAAAATTCGTCTTATTAGCATCTGCAGAATATGAATCTGATAATTTTTTTAAATGTCTTTTCCAATGCCTGTCCCATAACAAATATTCTGCTGGGGACAGCAGGCAGTGTGAAATATTTTTTATATCGTGGGGAAGTAAAACATGTGCTGAGGACATTGCTTCTAAGAAATTTCTAAAAATATGTGAGCTTCGCCCATGTTCTTTGGCTATATTTCTTAATTGCACTAGTTCCTTATTGGAGTTAGCTTTCCACGTCTTTATAGTGGATTCGCCACCATTCCGTCCTTGCTTATATTCTACTGGGAAAGCATTAATTTTCTGTGCCAGCTCCCAATCTCCAGCCTTTGTCGCTTCTATTTTAATAAGAGCCCATGGATCCGTGTGGATTGTATCAGAATCAGATTCACTGCAAGAGCTTTGGTCCTCTGAGGAGGACTGGGCGGGGGTTGCTATCCGTGACTTATGCTTTTTTCTTTTAGAAGCGTTTTTCAAAGGTTTCAGTGGCTGGGGGGGAGACATGGCATGACCTGGCTAGGGGGAGGCACCACTGGAGCTGGGATGGCAGCACAGCACGCACAGGACTGGGTGGGGGGGTTAGCACCGTGGGAAGTCTCTGGAATTCCGTTCGGGTGGCATTGAGGGTGGGTGGGAGGTTGGGAGGATGCGTGATGGGGGCAGGGGGGCTGGGCGGGGTGGGGGTGCGGGCATGAGGGTAGTGAGGGGAGGCAGGCAGTGGTACCAGTCTGGGGTGCCGCGGTTACGGGGTGGGTTGTTGGCACTGCGCTTGTGTGAGGTGTCCCTGCTGTGGCAGGCAGGGAGCAGGGGGAGGGGGCGGGGATGGACACGGGCTCGGGAGCGGCGGGGGTGAGGCTCGGAGACCCCTCGGGACGGGCCGGGCCGGTCGGAGGCGGGGCGGGGGGAGCGGGGGGGAGGGCACGGCGACGGGAGGGATGGTGGGGGACACCAGCGCGGGGGTGGGGGGGTACGCAGCGGAGGGGGGCAGAGCTGACGCAGGGGTGGAGGGGGCGGCAGAGGCAGGAAAAGGGACCCCCGGGACCGGAAGCAAGGAGGAAGCCGAGCCAGGGGTAGGGGGGATGTGTGGAATTATAGATAAGATAGGATTCGCGGAGTTGGGCAGCGCAGGTCCCGCAGGGGTGGAGGATGTGGGGGGGGAAACCGTGGTGGGCAGTGTAACCTCTGCTTTAGGAGTAACGGAGGCGAGAGGGACTTTAGGACCAAAGGGGTGGTGTGAGATATGCAAATGACATTCCTCTGAGTTCTTATCAATCTTTTTAGTATTTGAAGAGGAAGTGTCTGTTGCCGACTGCAAAATCTTTTCTCTGTTAAATCTTTCAACGGTTTTAGTTATTATATGGAATAAAGGCAAATAGTGAGTTACAGAGAAATCCTGGTTTGTTTGGGAGATATATATTGTGTTCCCGATCATATCCCAAAACGAATTTTCAATGACTGCTTTCTTATCAGTATCAGGATATTGCGAAATAATCCAAGTTACAAATTTCTTAAGGTTAGTTTTTGAGACCTTGCCTTTAGAAAAGGAGAAGTTGTTAGCAGATAAGACTTCTAAAATAGTTAAATATATCTCTCTCTCGGTTTTACTTAGTTTTAATGTACTAAAAATTGTACCCATGTTAATGGTTAGCCCTTCCAGCAGAAAAAACGTGAAAAAAAAAGAAAAAAAAAACCCCAAAAAAAAAGTTTTAGAGCCCCAAAGTTATGCGCGCAATATTAGCTAATACTTACAGTTCCTGGGGTCCAAGATCTGTGGAAGGGGTCTGCTGACGTCAGTTCTTCTCGGAACTTTCTGTCGTTCAGATGTAAGTTTTGAGTGTCGAACTGACCCTCCTGGGGAAAGGATTTTCTAAAATGAAAAGTCCCTTCACAGAAGGAGTGGCTTCCCGAACAGGCAATCACAGAAAACCCCGGGGGGGCTTCGTTGCTCAACCGACGGATATCGCCTCTGTGGGAGTCCGTTGTCGTTGGGACGCCACTTTAATAAAGCCTCTTATTTGGCATTATTATAAAGCAGAGCAATAGGGCTCAGGAGCTCAGTCCCTGGGTAGGGATCGGGTGCCCGAGGCTAGCTCGCTCATGCCAAGGCCACAGGGCTACCATCTAGCAAGCATGGTGATTATCAGCTCTATAGTGATTGCAAGCTCTTAGGATTTCAGCTCTGCTTGCTAGGTAGTGGTGCCCTGGGCTGGAGGCTGCAGCAGACGGAGAGAGAGGAGAAGGAGAAGGCGCAGGCTGTTCCACGGAGATGGCTTTATTTGGGGAGGTCCGTGAAGGGTCTCTGCTCTTCTTCTTTTCTCCCCTAATGGGGTACAGTATGCTTCTTTTATAGGGTTGGAAAGGATCCAAGCTTGACCAATGGGTAAGGGGTTAACATGACATTGCCTTATAGGGTTACAGAGGTAGGTTAAGGGGTGGAGGACAGGAAAACAGGAATTTTCTTTTGCTGTTTCAGCATTCCTATTGTTCATATCCTCCATGGTGCTTTTCCTAAATCTATGGAGTTTACTACAACAAGTGATATTGCCAATCCGTTTTTCTGGATCTCTTTGTCAGCAGAGTACAGGCCATGGTTTGTTTTTACATGGAGGGATGTCCAATATACCTGGAATCAATTGTCTCAGAGGTGGAAGCACAGACAGCTTTGGTGCTCAATATGGGGCTCTAACTCATGACCCTGAGATTCAGTCTCATGCTCTACTGACTGGGCTAGCTGGGCATGGATGCCACTGTTAACTAGTTGAAGGGACTGTGACCTGTGAATAAATACACACCAGAGTAGGTACATCTCAAAGGAACTGCGGCCCATGAATGAATTCACACCCAGTATAAGTACACCCCTGAAAAGGACTATGGCTTGTGGATAAATCCATGCTGGAATAGGAGCAGTGTTAAACCCTATAATCTGATCCAAAGGGAGAAGGGGTTAAGCCAAAACACCCACCTCTTTACTCTTTTTTGAAATTATCACTGTTTTGTCTTTTAATAGAAAAAGATTCAGTGAACTTTCCCTGATATTTCTTGATTTATAAGAAAATAGTATTTTTGTCTCGTATGTTTATATATGCATTTGTCAATAGTTATTTAAGAAAACTCAAATTTGGCTTCACAATGAAGACTCTTCAGCCCTGAAAAAGAACAAAGACATTACAGAACTGTGATTTCTTTACCAGGATCACAGAAAAAAGGTAGGTTAGAAGCGACCTCTGGAGGTGTGTTGGTTTTGCATGGCCTGGTTTTTGGTGGCAGGGGGGCCACGAATTTTGTTAGTAATAAATTTACTTTGTACTTCTAAGTTGAGCCTATTTTGCCCTTGGAGTGTTTTCTCCCAGTGCTTATCTCAGCTCATGAAGACGACATTAAATTTTTCTCTCTCCTCTGCCCAGCTGTGGCAGGGTACCTGGTGTTTGGCCAGTGTCCAACCATGACAGGAGGTCATGAGACAAATTACCTGCCCAAAGCAGGGCTAACCTCAAAGTTAGATGAGGTTGCTAAAAGTGTCGTCCAGCCAAATTTTTTAAATCTCCAAAAAATCAATTCTGTCTTTGGACAGCTCATTCCAGGGTTTGACCCCTCATACTGGGAGGGACTTGGCTAACTCACAGCTCATGCTAAGGCCTGGTGTATGCTGGAAGCAGCACCATTAGGTCAAAGTGAGAGAAACAAGTAGGCAGGACTCAGAGATAAAGATTATTATGCAGCTTGTATTACTACTTGCAACTTGCTGTCTCCTGCAGCCCACTTTTTGCATGTTAATTGTCTGGCAGTCTATTCATAGTCCACTAACTTATGGAAATGGTAAAGACCAAACTCCCAAACTAAGAGGTATAGATACATCAGCTTATCCAAAAGGTTTTTGAAGGGATCCAAGCACAGCTGGACTGCTAAGGTGTGATACACGGGAAACCTCTACTGTGGGGGAGGGGGAATGGAGAGCACCCTTACCTTTAGCCAGAATACCATGACACAGCTTCCATAGTTTTTCTTCCTCCAAGGACTGAGTCATTCATATACTTTTTAGTCAGAGTCTAGATATTGTATTGTACACTGTACAATACTGTTGTACAATATTGTATTGTACACTGATTATTAGGAATTTGACCCAATCTCCAGAGGGTCCAGGTGACTGAAAAGTCTAAATAACAAATTTTAGATAATAGGAAAGCTACGCTAATTTCTATATTATAAATAATAAAGTTCTAATTATAGCTACAACCCTGTGGCCAGTTCTTATTCTACCAATGATCCTTAAAAGAACCTGCCTGTCCCCCCAGCATCCAGTGAAAAACATTAGCATTCCTTTTGTGCTCAGATAGTGTTGTCCCTAAAAGTGGAATTCATTCTCCAGTGTGGAGTAAGTCAATCTCACACAGAGACCAAGGTAATTTTTTATTTCATATTTGTGCAAATGGGTGCTAGGTTGCAAATCCACAAATCAAGCACATTGATTCTCAAATTTTTACACTATTTATACATTTTAGAAGACAAAGAAATCATGGGTTCATTGGCTACAAGTTACCTAGTTCTCTTGTTAATTAGTATTCTACCCTCTATTGGTTGAATGGTTTTCTTGCTTCTCATGTGTCTTGGTTTGAAAAGACTGGTGTCTGCTAAGGAAGGCAGGAGCCTTCCCTGAAATGGAAAATGTAAACTCCCTCCCTCCAAATTGCTATAATTTTGAAATTAAAAGGCTCTCAGGCAAAGATATGGGAGCAGGAATAACAGTTCTTTATTAGGGAAGAAAATGAAAAAAAAAAAAGATAAACAGTACAGTAATACAAAACAACACTGACAGAGTCAGAATACAACCTGACACCCTGTGGGTCAGGGTGTTGGTAGCAGTCCAATTGAAATGATGGCTGCAGTCCTCCTGGAGTGACAGATGTGGTTCAGTTGAAGCAGTGATCCTGTAGAAGGGTGTAGGCTTTCCTCTGATGGTGCGGTGGTGGTGTAGATGGGCCTGGTCTTCCTCAGGGAATCCAGTAGAAAAGGCTGCCTGTGGTCTTCCAAATGTCTGATTATATCCAGATAGGAATGCTTGCCTCCTCCCTCTGGGCAGAGCTTCTCACAGTGGGATGATGTAATTTTATCAGTCATGCAGTGAGACTCAATGGCCCATTAACAGAAGATATCTCCCTGGAGGGAGGATTGTTTGTGCAAGAGATAAAGAAAATAGCCCAATTAACAGAAGATAGCTGCTCCACAGATAGGAATAGAATACACACACCCATTTCCAACCTAAGACATCACACTAATTAGACCATATGATCAGTCTTTCTCTTCTTATGAGTTGGTGATTTTCTTGAGTTGGTGATTGTGAATCAGTTGAGAGTCTCCCTCTGTTGGAATTACCTTATACCTAGTGTGAGAAACTGGAAGGAGATTGCTGACTTGAAATATTTTGGGTGCATATGTGGGGGAAGGGGCAGGTTGGGCCTTGCCCTGGTGAGGCGATGTACTGCTCTGCACACCCCAACCCCCTGGGCCTGTATCCCAGCCCCTGCAGTGGCCACCAATCACTGGCAAATCAGAGGCAGTGCTCCACAGCCCACCCCTGGAACGCCAGTCTAGCCCCAGAGTCTCCAGATGACCAGAAGTCCCACCTGGGGGAAGATCCCAGGAAAGCTGAAGGGTACTTAAGCCAGAACATGAAGTAAGCATGTCTTGACCCAACATCCTGTTCTAATTTCTATCAGCTTGTCCTGGTTTAGGGCAAATTTGGGAGAAAACTTCCAAAAGGGCCCCACCAGAAAGCAAGCCCACACCGCCCCTCCCCCTAACTGGTTTGGAAAGAATTTCCTTGGAGAGAAGTGGAAAAAACCTGTTTATTTAATAGGCAAAGCACTCCCCAGCAGAAAAAAATGAACAATACCGGATGACAAAACTCATTCACTGCTCTGAAGAGATGATAAATTCAGAAAGTCTCTCCTGTGGGTGGTCGTTCTGTTATCAGTCCCTCTGGCACTGGGAAAGGTTGCTGCCCAGAGTAGGTGCCAGTAGGCTACAAAGTGCAAGCTCTCGGTGTTTCCCTGGGTCCCAGTCCAGAGCAGGTTAGAACAGTTCCAAGAAAAAGGAAAGAAAAACAGCCCAGGGAAAACTCAGACTGCCTCAGCTAGTTAAACTAACTAAAAAGCAAGAGGAGTGCTGTGTTCTGCCCTGTCCATGCCCAGACAACAACAGTGGAGTTCTGTGTTCCAGCAGACTGTGGAGGAGAGTGCAGCTGATAACGAAACTCCATGCTTCTGCTTCTCCCCGCCTTCACTGTCAGAGCCAGTCTTGAAAGCACAGAATATAACATCCAGCATAAACAGCACAAACGATTGGGGGTACAGGCATCATAATGTCAGTCTAGGACATTCCACCCCTTATCCCCGTATCGTCAACTTACTACCAAACATCATGCATTTTATTCACGTAAAAACTTCTCTTTGTTCCCCCAAAAAATTACAAGCAATACCTATCATTCCTTTGTCATGTCCCCACACCAGTCTACTGAATCCAGGCCCCAGACTACAGAGCTGCAGGATTCTCCACTTTCATTTTACTCACTCAAACCTCCATCTTTCACTTGCTCAGACCTTCAACACTTACACATTTCCTTCTATCTCATGTCTGTGTGGTTTAATCTACAGACAATGGCATTAACATCCAGAAAACAGTGATATTTGCATGAGTCTCTGTGATGGTGTTCACAGGGGTTCTTGGATGAGGGAAGAAATGAGGATCTGACTTCACGTTTCAGAAGGCTTGATTTATTATTTTATGATATATATTACATTAAAACTATACTAAAAGAATAGAAGAAAAGGTTTCATCAGAAGGCTAGCTAAGAATAGAATAGGAAGGAATGATAACAAAGTTTTGTGGCTCGGCTCTCTGTCCAAGCCAGCTGGGCTGTGATTGGCCATTAATTACAAACATCCAACATGGGCCAATCACAGATCTACCTGTTGCATTCCACAGCAACAAATAATCAATGTTTACATTTTGTTCCTGAGGCCTCTCAGCTTCTCAGGAGGAAAAATCCTAAGGAAAGGATTTTTCATAAAAGATGTCTACAACAAAGCTCACCCCACAATCAGACCTCCCAGAGGTACACATCGTGTTGTTCCATCTCTTTGCATTATCCACCATGTGCAACCTGGTCCCTGAGCAAAGACAACCCTACGAATGGGTTTGTCTGTACTCAAGGCAGAACTGATCCACACTGTCTTCCCCAAAAAACCTCTGACATGTACCACTGTGACTTTATCTCCGTCTTCTATATTCAGGGACTCAGACTGGGCAGGACCTGCTCGGTTGGTGGAACCTCGGGTGTTAACTAACCAGGCGGCCTTTGCTAAATGCTGCTCCCAATTTTTGAAAGATCCCACCCAATTCTTTCAAAGTGGTTTTTAACAGTCCATTGTATCTCTCCACTTTTCCTGCAGCTGGTGCATGGTAGGGGACATGGTACATCCACTCAATGCCATGTTCCCTAGCCCAGGTGTTGATAAGGCTGTTCTTGAAATGAGTCCCATTGTCTGACTCAATCTTCTCAGGGGTACCATGCTTCCAAAGGACCTATTTTTCAAGGCCTAGGATGGTGTTATGGGCAGTCGTGTGAGACACAGGATAGATTTCCAAACATCACATGGTGGCTTCTGCCATTGTGAGCATGTAGCACTTGCCTTGGCATGTCTGGGGCAGTGTGATGTAGTCAATCTGCCAGGCCTCCCCATACTTGTACTTGGACCAACGCCCAGTATACCACAGGGGCTTCACTCGCTTGGCCTGCTTGACCACAGCACACGTCTCACAGTCATGGATAACCTGTGAAATACTGTCCATGGTTAAATCTACTCCTTGGTCTTGTGCCCACTTATAGGTGGTATCTCTACCTTGATGGCCTGAGGCATCATGGGCTTATCAAGCTAGGAATAACCCTCCTTTGTGTTCCCAATCTAGGTCTATCTTGGACCCCCCTATCTTTGCAGCTTGGTCTACCTGCTTATTGTTTTGGTGCTCCTCATTAGCTCTATTCTTGGGGACATGAGCATCTATGTGACAGACTTTCATAGGTAGCCTCCCTACCCTGGTAGCAATGTCTTTCCACTCTTCAGCAGCCCAATTTGGTCTTCCTCTACCCTGCCAGTTAGCCTCTTTCCACCTCTCCAGCCATCCCCATAGAGCATTGTCTACCATCCATGAATCAGTGTAGAGATAGAGCTTTGGCCACTTCTCTCTTTCTGCAATGTCCAGGGCGAGTTGAATGGCTTTGAGTTCTGCAAGTTGGTTTGATCCACTTTCTCTTTCAGTGGCTTCTGCGACCTGTCGAGTGGGGCTCCATACGGCTGCTTTCCACTTTTGGTTCATCCCTACGATGCAACAGGAACAGTCAGTGAAAAGATCATAGTGTGTTTCTTCTGCTGGCAGTTGGTTGTATGGTGGAGCATCTTCAGCCCATGTCACTGGTTCTTGTTCTTCATCTGTGAAACCAAAATTTTCACCTTCGGGCCAATTTATAATTACTTCCAAAATCCCCAGGTGATTCAGTTTACTAATACACACTCACTGTGTGATGAGAGCAATCTACTTGCTCCATGAAGCACTGGTGGCATGGTGGGTGGAGGTAACCTTTCTTCTGAACATCTACCCTAGCACCAGTAGTCAGGGCGCCAGGAGGAGTTGCACTTCTGCACCAACCACCTCTGAGGCAGCTTGGACTCTTTCATAGGCAGCCAAGATTTCCTTCTCTGTTGGGGTGTAGTTGGCTTCAGACCCTCTGTAGCTTCGACTCTAAAATCCTAGTGGTCAGACTTGAGTCTCCTCAGGCACCTTCTGCCGAAGGCTCCAGGACAAACCATGGTTCCCGGTTGCAGAGTAGAGCATGTTCTTCGCATCTGGTCCCATCCTGACTGGGCTAAGGGCTACTGCATGAGCGATCTCCTGCTTAATCTGGGCAAAAGCTTGTTGCTGCTCAAGACCCAAATGAAAATCGTTTTTCTTGCGGGTGACCAGGTAATGAGGACTCACAATCTGGCTGTACTCAGGAATGTGCATCCTCCAAAAGCCTATGGCACTGAGGAAAGTTTGTGTCTCCTTCTTATTGGTTGGTGGAGACATAGTTGTGATCTTGTTGATGACATCCATAGGAATCTGACGCTGTCCATCATGCCAATTTATTCTCAGGAATTGGATCTCACTAGCTGGTCTCTTAACTTTGCTCTTTTTGATGGTGAAACCAGCTTCCAGGAGGATTAGGATGATTTTCTCTCCTTTCTCAAACACTTCTGCTGCTGTGTTCTCCCACACAATGATCTCATTAATCTGCAGATGTTTTGAATCCTCACCCTTTTCCAGTGCAGCCTGGATCAGTCCATGGCAGATGGTAATACTCTGCTTCTACCCCTGGGGCAGTTGGTTCCAGGTGTACTGCACTCTCCCCCACCTCAAGGCAAAATGAGGCCTGCATTCTTCTGCCAGAGGAATGGAGAAAAATGCTTTGGCAATATCGATAGTGTCATACTGCTTTGCTGCCTTGGACTCAAGCTCATACTGGAGCTCTAACATGTCTGGCACAGCAGCATCCAGTGGTGGAGCCACTTCATTCAAGGCACGGTAATCTACTGTCAATCGCCATTCTCCTTCAGATTTATGCACAGGCCAAATGGGGCTGTTGAAGGGTGAGTGGGCCTTATTGAGCACCTCTTGGCTCTCCAGCTCTCGGATCATCTTATGGATGGGAATCACTGCATCTCGAGTTGTTCTATACTGTCAGCGATGTACTGTGGAAGTGGCAATTGGTACCTGTAGCTCTCCTCTCCTCAGAAGTCCTACTGTACATGGATTCTCGAACAGTCCAGGCAAGGTGTTCAATTGCTGGATGCTTTCTGTCACTACAGCCGCTATCCCAAATGCCCACCTGAGTCCTTTTGGGTCTTTGAAATGCCCACTTTGGAGGAAGTCTGTGGCCAAAATGCATGGGGCCTCTGGGCCAGTCACAATAGGGTGTTTCTTCCACTCATTTCCAGTCAGGCTCACATCAGCTTCCACCAAAGTGAAATCCTGGGATCCCCCTGTCACACCAGCAATAGAAACAGACTCTGTCCCCACATGTCTTGATGGGATTAGTGTGCTCTGCGCACCAGTATCGACTAAAGCTTTATATTCTTGTGGTTCTGATGTGCCAGGCCAATGAATCCACACAGTCCAGAAAACACAGTTTTCCCTAGCCTCTACCTGGCTAGAGGCAGGGCCTCTCTAAGCCTGGTTATCCTTCTTTCCCTGGGCATATGACTTGGAGGTTCCTTCAAGGGGATCGGATGTCATCATCCTCATCATACTTGGCAGTTCGGCTACGGGCAACTGGAGATGCTTTCCTTTTGGTGGAACTTCCTCTCTGAGCCTTGCCTTCCTTAAATTCATGCACCCGATGTGGCAGAGCATCCCATGTTTTCTCCGCAATCGTGCAGGAAGAACCACAGCTCAGCTCATGGGGTGTACCTTCTCGCTCCATCTGGGGAACGTCTACCTTGGATACCAGAACCTCTGATCTGTACTGCCGCAATTTTGAGAAGGTCTTCCTTAATCTGCTCTCTGAGCTTCTTATTATTCTCCTCTATCTTGTCCTCTAATTTCTGCAGATGTATTTCCACCACTGCGATTCTGGCATGTGTTGGGCCATGTACAGCATCTGCATATGCTCGGAGCTGCTTTGCCATATCAAGCACAGTCTCATACCTGTCATCCCGCTTCATTATGGCTAAAGCAGAAGCATATTCGTGTGGCCCAAGTCGTACAAGTTTTCGCCACATCACAGACATGCATGGTACCAAGTCGGGATTCCTAGTTTAAATGTCATCTGAGAAGATAATCTCTGCCACTGCCATTTCTCTGAGGCATTTGGTCCCTTGTTCTATGGTCTTCCACTGGGTTTGCTACATATAGAGATCATCTTCACACAGATATCTTTGTGACACATTTCCCAGGACCTGTGCCCAGAGACTGTGAGGGTTAGCCCCCTTCATCATTCCTTGGTCAATAACCAGATCATGTGACAGGGATCCCAAATGCCTCACTTCAGTGCCATCCAGAATTGCAGCCTTGCCTGCAGCATCCCAAAGACAGACAAACCAACTAATTATGGATTCATCAGATCGTCGAGTGTAATCCTTTCTTAGGCCACGAAAGTCCTTCAGGGAAAAGGACTCTATTGACTTCTGATCTTGCACCTGTTGCTTTGACTCCTGATTTTATGTCAGGAAGCGTTGAGGGTCCTTCTCCTGCATCACCATCATCATCATCCACTGGTCGATTAGTCTTGTCTGTGCACTTTCCGCTTCTAGTGCTAGTAGCAACAGTCATTGGTTGAGGCTTACTGTCTGGTTTAGCTGCTGGCTTAGGCTCACTATCTGGTTTGGCTGCTGGCTTCGAGCCTGGGCTGTTGGCTGCAGCCTGAGTGACTGGGATAGCTGTTGATTTGTCTTCCTGCTCCCCTTCCTCTGTCTGCTGCCCTAGAGTATCTAGCAGTGTGCGATAAGCATAGGCCAGAGTTCAGCTCACTGCAATGATCTTTTTCTCCCTAGGGTCATCATGGTACTTCTCTTTCAGGTATTTCCCCACCTCAGCTGGGTTCTGAATTTGTTCATGTGGAAAGTCCCAGACTATAGGGTCAGAGAATTCCTTCAGGATTTGGCCCATATCCTCCCATTTCCCACACCACTCAGGATTTTCCACTCCTAGGTCAACTTCTGGGTCAGGGGTCTCATCAGCCCCTCTAGAAATCACAGCCATCATTCTAGAGAAGCAGCAGATTGTATAGAGGAAGGTTACCAGATTAAATACCAGAAAGATGGTCTCTTTAACATTCAGGGGAAACTGAACATTCTCCAATAGTGGTGTAACAGATTCAGAGGAGAAGAAGGAAAGCAAAGGCTGAAAAGCCTCATCCCCTGCTCCTCCTCTAACAAACTGGATGCATAACCATAGCCACGAACCATTCATACCTGGAGCAGACCTCAGCATGTTTATAAACTTTTCACAAACCATTACCACCAAGCCCAGCAGGATAGCTATTCTGGTCACTGCCCCTCTGCTGTAAAAACTATGTATTAGGGACAATACTAGAGGTATTTCTGGATAAGAAAATAAACCTAGGGACCATAGAGGTATTAAGATCTCAAAAAAATCTAGGGACCAGAAATGCATGCAAGCCTTCACCCCAAGAGACATTATGAATTCAAAAAACATGGCTATTAACTGCTTTATATCAACACAGAATAATGGCAACCAAAATGCAGTCAGATTAGGGTTTTTTCCACTCTGTCTCGAGCCCCACTCATTGGGCACCAAATTTTGTCCTGTTTTAGGGAAAATTTGGGAGAAAACCTCCAAAGGGGGCCCCTCCAGAAAGCCAACCCACACGGCTCCTCCCCCCAACCAGGTTGAGAAGGATTCCTCAGAGAGAAGTGGAAAGAACCTGTTTATTTAATAGGCAATGAACAATACCGGATGACAACACACTTTCACCACTCTGAAAAAGATGACAAATTCAGAAAGCCTCTCCTGGGAGTTGGAGCGGTGGCCGAATAAAAGCAAAAAACCCAGGCTAGATGAGTGTCCAGCCAACCTCCAGCCAGTAAGGCACTTCCCCAACATGAAGTCAGGGCCTTGTGCCCAAGGCGATGTCAAGCCTTGCGGACGTTGGCCGCTGTGATTCTCCAAGGTCGCAGGACGAAAGGAAGAGGCGACTCTCAGTCTCTTCGGGGTAGGAGGTTTTATTGGTAGGGGATGCAGGGGGTAGAGAGGAAGAAGCTGAGAGCCCCGAGGCAGGGAAAGCCTCGTGTTTTAAAGAGGGTGGGAGGGGTGAAAGATAGCAAATCAGAGAAGGATACATTAAGGATTGGCATAATCGGAGAACCAATCAAACACAGTTGTGGGGGGGACCCTGGCCCCTAACCCAATCACCCGACACCCTGGCCCGAACTTTCTAGAAAAAGAGGCAGGGGTGTCGAGTGACAGCCAGGCAGCCAGGGGTGGGGAACCAGAAAGATACATTTAGTAACCAAGACAACTGGGGAGGGGTTTGGGGATTGACACAAACTGGTAACAGGGCAGAACCTTCTGAGAGAACAATGGGGGGAAACTGAACAAACGTAAAACACACCACAACAGGGAGTGGTCACTCTGTTATCGGTCCCTCCAGTGCTGGGGATGGCTGCTTCAGGCCATAAGGTGGAAACTCTCGGTGTTTCCCAGATCCCAGTCTGGAGAAGGCTCGACTGGTTCCAAGAAAATGAAAGAAAAACAGTCCAGGGAAAATTTGGACTGCCTAGTTAAACTAACTAACAAGCAGAAGCAAAAGCAAGAGCAAATCAGGAGCAAGAGTAAAGCAAAAGCAAGAGCAAAAGCAAGAGCAAAAAGCAAAAAGCAAAAGCGGCACTGTGTACTGCCCCGTGTCTGTGTCCCACCGACCACTGGGGGAGTGAGCAGACTGAAACAAAACAAAACAAAACAAAGCTTTGCTCTTCAGAGCCAGTCTTGAAGGTACAGAACATAATATCCAGCATAAACAGAACAACAACTGGGGATACAAGCATCATAACGTCACCCTAGGACAGCATCTTACTCTGATTTCTTCTCTTCTGATCCTTTGAAGTGTCTACAGTTCTCGTTCTTGCTACTCTTTGCTCCTCATATACTTGATTCCCATGGATTAGTAAGGTTCTCCCATGGACCCAGTATACTGATTAAAAGCCTGGGACTAAGGCCATTTAGCATTAGTTTGGATAGAGGTACTCTCTAATTCTAAGACTTTAATTATAATTATACACAAAACAATTTTGTAAACGAAATTACAAATTCCTCCTGGCTACAATATACTAATTTTGCTCGAGTAAGTTTTAGTCTTAGTTCATTGTCTCTTGGTGTCACTTTCTAAGGGGCTTCTGGGGTCTTCTTTACTCGGGAGTGGTGGATCCAGGCATTTTGCTCCTCGACTTTGATCGTGGTTAAGGTGGTGAGAAGCACCTGGAATGGTCCTTCTCACTGTGGTTCTAGAGTCTTTTCTGTAACTTAACATATACATAATCCCCAGGTTGTGTGTTATGTACTGGTCCATCTAGCTCTCTGCTCCGAGTTCCAGCCACATGTTTTTTTAATTTCTCTGAGCTGTTTACTTAAAGCAACCATATGGGGGGGCCAATGTTACCTCCCCAGTATGGGTGGACATTCTCTTTTGTATTCTATATGGTCTTCTATAAAGCATTTCAAAGGGACTCAGCCTTTCTTTAGCTCTAGGTTTAGTTTGAATTCGCAACAGTGCCAGTGGAAGAGCTTGGGGCCAGGGTAGATTAACTTCTTGCCTCAATCTTACAATCTGCTGCTTAATCAAATGATTCATTTTCTCCACTTGGCTGCTCGATTGGGGGTGGTATGGAGTATGAAGCTCCCAGTCTATGCCCAGGTGGCTACTAATCTGTTGCACTATTCTGGAAATGAAATGTGATCCTCAGTCCGAGGATACTGTGGCTGGAACTCTGAAGTGCGGTATTATTTCTTGTAATAATACCCTGGTCACTTCTCGAGCCTTGACAGTTCTGGTGGGGAATGCTTCTGGCTACCTTGAAAATGTATCTATCAATACTTATAGATACCGATACCCCCCCTTTCTTTGGAAGTTCTGAAAAGTCAATTTGCCACTGCTGTCCAGGCTCATGGCCCTTCCAATCTGACTAAGTTTTGGTCTGGGGTATTTTTGGGGTTAGTCTGGAGACAAAGATCTCACTGTCAGGTCACTTGAGTAATAGTGGCATATAAATTCCTGGCAACGATTCTTTCAATCAAATAGGTGTTCAGGGCATCTATTTCTGGCGCTCCTCCCTTACTAGTGACCACAACAAATGGGAAGGGATTACCAGCTTCCCTTCTATAGTAGCCTACCCTTCTTGGCTGTATGTCCCTTTTTGATCTTTGATTAGTCTTCTATCTTTCTTTGACATATTGCCCCGGTCGCGGGAGGCGACCGGCACGCCCGCCAGGAGGGGCCGCGCCCTGCCTTAGCTGCTGGCAGGCAGGGTCGCGGTACGGCCACTGGCTGGGGTCCCTTAACCGCCAGAGGCGGCCTTTAAGTGTGGACCTTACGCCGAAGGATCGAGGTAAAGGAAAAAGGAAGGGCTCTCTTCTTGCTTCTCCGAGCTGCTTTATTTCTTTCCCGCGCAAAGGCGGTGCCGGGGCGGCGCCGCTTGGAACCGGCAGCGTGGCACAGGAGTTATTCTTTCCCGCGGCGGGACCGCGCCGGAGCGAGGCAGATGACGCAACAGCCGCAGGCAGCGGCGGCAGTCTCTCCCCCCGCCCCGCGGCGGGACCGCGCGGGCGGCAGCAGCAGTCGCGCAGTCCCTCTCTCTCGGCTGGAGTCGCGGTTGCGCGGACGGCGCAGGGGGAGCGCCGGGGAGGGCGTGCAGGAGTGGCGGCGGCTGCGGCGGCGCGGGCAGGAGCGGGGCAGCCGGTGCCGCTCGAGCGTTCCTCTTTCTCGCGGCGGGGGCCGCAGTGGCCCGGGAGGAGGCTCCGCCGGCAGCGCGGTCAGGAGCGGCAGGAGTGGGGCAGCTGATGCCGCGCGGGCGCCCTCCCCCTCCCCGCGGCAGGGAGCGGGGCCGGCTGCAAAAGAGCTGCGCCGCGGCGGGTGCCGGTGGAGCGCGGGATCTGGCAGGGCGCGGGAGCCGCGCAGATCGAACGGGGGGGCAGTAGCAGAGAACAGGGAAAAGAGGAAAACAGCAGCTTTTATGCAGGAGGAATGTGGAAACCCTGGAAGGGGCTGTCTGGCTAGCTAGGAGGGGTCTAGGGTGACAACTATAAACACGATCTGAAGCGGGGAAGACACAGTCCAATGGCAAAAGGGAAAAATCACAACTGACAGGGAATCTTCCAGGCAAAGGGGCAAGATCTTTAGGGATGGACAGGGAAGCATCTGGAATTATTCTAACTGCCACGGCGAGACATGGAACAAACAGCTCCAGACATAGACCAAACATCTTAAAACTGCCAATGTCACAGGCAGGGAGAGACTAAACATCAAACCCTCACTGCCACATTTCTTATTATATTCTGGCTTAACTTCAAGGGAAATTTGTCCATCTGGAATTAGAGCTCTTTTAATAGCTACCTCACCTTTTGTTGCTTCCTTTGCCTTTCTATCCACCAGCTCATTTCTTTCTTCCAATTCTGAGCTCACTCTCTGATGTGCTTTAAATATGCATAATTGCTACTTTTTCAGGCAGCTGAACTGCTTCCAGCAGCTGGATTATCTCTTGTGCATGTTTGATGTTTTTTCCTTGTCAGGTCAGCAGTCCCCTCTCTCTCCAGATGACTATGTGCATACACAACTCCAAACACATACCTCAAGTCTGTATAGATGTTTATTCTCTTTCCTTTTGCCATTTCCAAGGCACAGGTCAGTGCAATTATCTCAGCTTACTGTGCAGAGGTTCTTGTTGGTAAAAGTTCAGATTCTATTACCTCTCTGCAAGTAGTGACTGCATATCTAGCATGTTGCTTTCTACTGGCAACGTAGCTACTCTTGTCAGTGAACCAGGTCTCTGCATCGTCTAAAGGAGTGTCCTTCAAGTCTGGGCATCTGGAGTAAGTAGCTTCAATAGTCTCCAGGCAATCGTGGTGTACTGCTTCTCTTTGATCTCACTAAGAAAAGAAGCTGGGTTCACAAGGTTAGTGACTACAGAGTCCTTTGCCCAGCATTAATCTCATACCCCTGGTAGATTACTTTCTGTTTCACTACCTGTGCCTTTTTCTTTGATACTCTGTACCCTTGGAGCCCTAGGAAATTCAAAAGGCTTACTCTCCAGGCCACACATGCTTCCCTCGTCTGATTGGCTACTAGAAGATCATCTACGTACTGCAATAGCCTTCTTTTTTCCTGTGGAGCTTCTCAAGACTAGATCTTTTGCAAGTTGTTCCCCAAACAGAGTAGGGGAATTTTGAAGCCTTGAGGCAACATGGCCCATGTGAGCTGGGTTTTGTGCCCGCTTTTAGTGCTTTCCCATAGGAATGCAAAAATTTTCTGTCTGGCTTTGTGTATAGGGAGGCAAAAGAAGGCATCTCTCAGATCTAAGTATGCTTTTTCAGATTGGCCAGTTGCCCCCTTACCATAACATAATCTGTTATAGTCATCGAGGCTTTATTTAACACTGAGTATGTTGCCTCTGTGTCTACTAAAAACTCTATTTTCTTAGTTCTCATCTTTCTACCCTATCCCAACCCTTCGCCTTAATTCAAAGTCTTGGGGTATAAAATAGGCTGAGCACACTCAGCTTTAATTATTTCTTCTGGGTTTCTCAAGTTACTTGAAACTCTCTTTTCTAATAATTCAAACACCCTGTTACTTCTTTGCTTCTCACGACTCTTTGCTACTAAAATCCTTATAGCTCTCTGAGTAGCCTTTGTTTCCTTAGAATAACACAAATGACAAAGTGCCTGTCTTGGTCTCCTCCACCTAAACTCTGTTTTACAAAATCTCAGTCTTTTCCCTGACAATGTAATTAAAGCATTGTTTCCACTGACACTCACTTTGCTGCCTTGCAAAAGGCTGTGCCCGTTACAGCAAAAACTCTGATATGCCCACAAACACAGACCCCCCCCCCCACCCCCTTCTCGCATCTCAAATTCAAGAGAGTCAGGGCTTAAGTTGCTGTGGGAGGGGAATTCCTGGAATTCTTTTTATTTGTTTTACCACAGTTAAACATAAATCACCATACTGTAGTTTTTCTACGTAAAATGCTACACTTGTTGCAAACAAAATCCTAAAATCTCCACAAACACAACCATATAATCCCGAGAATCAAATTACCACAATATGGGGGAAGAAGTATCTCTTAAAGTGCTCACTTTTCTTGACACAGCCCAACATACAACACTTCAGCATCTACCTACATCAGCTTCTTCTGGTCCTCACACACTCTGGACACAATCAAAATAACAGCACACAGTAAAATTCCAAGGATCAAGTCCAAACTACTGGGACAGAGGAACCCCCTGAGTTTGTCTAGCTATGGTTAAAATGTGCACAATCTACACAAATAATCACTTTTAAACAGAATAAATGTCTTCACCTACATTTCTCTACTTGTTCCACTTCTACGCAGGGCGCCTTTTGTTTTTATAGCCTGCTTTAGTTGGCGCCTCAGGCCTCACCCGGACGCTTCAGATGCGGGTAGAACTTTTCCCCGCATGCTGTGGGTACACTCACTCATTCGCTCTCTTTTATACACCATGCATTCACACGATTACAAACACGTGTCCAGACACCACAAGCACACAAAGTTCGGGTTCACTCAACTCACCCCCAGAGTCGCTAGCAGCCACTCTATCCAACAGTGAACCCGTTCCCCAAGTCACTCTATCAACCTCTGCTGCCGACTGTGCTCTCAGTCAATAGCTGCCTGCAAGCACAGGGATGAGGCTGTGTGCTCAGACATCTCTGAGTGACTTATCAGTAGCCCTATCTCTCCTGGGGTCCTCTAATATACATACCGTTTATCCACACACCAGCAGGTTGTTGTCTGTCTCCGTAGGAGGCAAGCCGAGATGGAGCAAAGCTCCTCCAGGGAAAATCCCAGGGCATGCCTTAGGAGGTCCGCCCCCCCCTCCGCCCCTTCGAGGACAGAGACGGTCTCCTGCCTGGCCTTGCCAAAATGATTTGCGGGAAAAAACCTAATTCTACAACTTTGTAAAAGTTGTAAAGCTGGTATGTTTATTACAGCGCTGGATACATGTGGGGATCATTGTTCCCCCTAAAGGACATGTGCACCCCTGAGAACTCTCAATCCTTTTTTATCTCCTTTACTGATTCATATGCATAGAATTTTAAAATAGGTTCATACATATTCATTTTACTGATTTTGTGTTACACTTGCAGCTAGTTATTTATCAGAAAGTACAGAAAGAACTCCTGGGTCATCTTGCCCTGTCTCTCGAAGCTTCAACCCTAGTCTCCATCTGTTTCAAAGTTCAAGGGGCCCCTCTTAGCTCAGTCCTTTGGCTGAAGCAGTTTTTTGAGCATAGGGGGTTTTTTGCAAGAACAGGCAGTCTTGAACGCAGATCAGCTATGCTTGCAAGCTACAGACTTAATAATTCAAAGAGGCACATTTCACCTAAATCTGAAATGGATTTTTACTCTAGAAAATTTCTACTCTGTTTCACTATGGAGAAAAATCTAATTGGTACTTTAGATTCTTTTTTCCCTGTAAAGCATGAAGGTACAAGGAGATGAAAGTGTTTGAATTGTAGATATCAAGCAAAAGCCTATGTGCTAAAGTAAGCAGATGTTAAAGTAGTTGTGATCCTATGAGAAGTTTGAACAGAGAAGGAGAGAAGAGTGATGAAGATCCTGTGCCCCCAGGAAGACAAGAAGATCTCTGTTCCTAGACATGAAGATGATTTCCGAGATAGATAATGAGAACCTTTGCTTTTGAACAGCTCATCTTTAAAACAGTACCCCGTAAGTTGACATGGCCCATAAACACAGCTGTGGAAAAAGCTTGTGGAAAATGGAAGGGACTTCACGCTTGCAGATTTCCCCAGGCAGCTGCTATTTGTGGAAATTGAGAGCCACGAGAGAACTGTCTTCTTTTGGAGAAGTCTCCATAACATTAACAAGAGGGACTTCTCCCCCTAAGTTAACTGAAGAAAGACAATTCTAGAGGTGGTAAACTGAAAATTTTAGGTTTTGTCTCTTTACATTGTCAGTGGGAATAAAAGGTTGTAGGGGGACAAGGAGTGTCCTGAAGGGTACTATTAATACATTTTTCTTTATACCCATTTAAAGCTTTGAGCCTGCTTTGCCTTTCTCTGTGATGGTGTTCGCAGAGGTCTTAGGATGAGGGAAGAGACGAGGATCTGACTCCATGTTTCAGAAGGCTTGATTTATTATTTTATTATATATATTATATTAAAACTATAGTAAAAGAATAGAAGAAAGGATTTCATCAGAAGGCTAGCAAAGAATAGAAAAGGAATGATAACAAAAGCTTGTGTCTCGGACAGAGTCCGAACCAGCTGACTGTGATTGGCCATTGTTGTGGTTTGTGTTTGGTTTGTTCCGTTCTCCCCTCTCCTAGCTTGGCAAGTTGGTCTGGCTCAAACCCCCAGTTATGTCAATCACGGTTTTCCCCTCCTCATTTTCCCTCATTATCCCTTATTTGTCCTTGTATCCCCTCCCCAGGCCTTCTGCCAATCACCGGCACCCCGCCCCAAGTTCCAGAATCTTCCAGCTAGGGTGTCGAGTGATTGGCTGGTAGGCCTGGGCTCCTCCCCTGACCTATCCCCATTGATCCACACCACCCATCAGTCTTCAATGTATGCAAATTTTCGTTCTATGATTGGTTTCTTGTGTACCCACTCCTTCCCTGTAAAACCCGGTCCCCGGAGGGGCTCGGGGCTCCTCCTCCGCTCGCCACCTTTGGGTGGCCACCCTGCACTTCCCCTACCCTGGATTAAACCAAGTTAATTCACCCAGCAGAGGAGGGCCGTCTCTTTTCTTCACTCCTGCGGCGTGGTTGCTTCAATATCGGTGACTGTTTCCTCTCGCCCCACCCACGGTCGGCACATGCCACTGGCTTCGTGCCAGGGGAGTGCCGGTGTAACTGAAGGTGGCTGGACTCTCTAAATCCCTTCAGCCGGGCCCCCCTTAAAAACAGCCACAGCTTCAGTTGCTGGCGCCCACGTGGGGCCCCTCTGCATCGATTGCCTGCTCCTGGTCGGCCGGATTTGGGACCAGTAGAGCCTGGACTTACAATCTTCGCAAGGACCCTACGGATTTTGGACTCCGTCCTTTGGACGCAGCAGCACCCCGAGGTGAGCAGGCCCTCTGAGGCAGCGCTCCCCGGGGACCGGACGGGACCTCGAGCACCCCGAGCCGTCCGGCCGCAGGACCCGCTTCGCCGCGCTTTCCTTTGATCGCCCACCGGACACGTGAGTGTTTCGCCGCTCTCCCTGTCGTCCTCCCCAGTCCCCAGGGTGTTCTGCCGCCCTCCCTTGATTTTACAGGCAGGGGCCGGTGGGTGGTCACCTTTTAGTTTTCGTTTTTCCTTTTGCGTGGCAGATTGGGCTCGAAGTTCGTAGTAGTGGACATTTGACTTCGTGGGAAGTCTCTACTAGCTATGGGTGCTAAGCTGTCCACTGCCCAAAAGAGACTTATTATCCAAGTTGAGGGAATCCTTGTTGGGGGGGGAATTGTTTATGAAAAACCTGTTGTTGAAAAATTAATAAAATGGGTCTCTTCTGAGTTCCCGGAGGTTTCGCCTGACCTGATCAAAAATCCGGCCTTTTAGCGGAGGGTTAAAACTCGACTCTCGGAGTTGTTCAGGCCAGGCGACGCTTCCCTATACAATTGGCCAGGCTTGTTGCCCAAATTAGAAAAATATTAAAAGAAGAAGGGAGCTCAGAACAGGCCACAGTTCGAGTTAAACGTTGCCCCAGTTCGGTTTCGCACCCCAGTTCGGTTTCCTCACCCTCTGTCCCGAATACCCCTTCCCGTACGCCCAAACTTAAAACCGGGATTCTGAAGGGGGCACCCCCCCAGACCAGCCAGGCGCAGGGCGTTCCATCATCCCCTGGCCCTCTCCAGAATACCCGGTCCCCCCGCCCCGAGAGTTCTGGCCAAACTCTCGGGGGCTCCTCGACTTGTCCTGCCTCCCCTGCTCCTGTCCCCAAACCCCAGAGTTATGTACCCCAGTTCGTTGAATCCCCAGTTTGCCCCGGGTCGCCTCTGGTTTCACAAGATGGCCGCGGCGTGGCCCAAAATGGAGGCGACCGCATGGTCGAGATGGCGGGAAAACCCCCATCCTCATCCCAGAATCCTTTTCTTCCAAGTTCCAACCCCTTCCTGCCTCTCGGCCACTCCCCTTTCCCCGCCCCTTCCCTCCCGACCTCCCCCCAGCTCCACCCTCTATCTGACCCCTCCCATCTCGTTTCCCCGCCTCCCTTTCCCATGATAGCTCCTCCCATCGTTCCTCCCACAATCCCGCCCCTTTCCCCGCCCACCGCTTGCCACTGTGCCCCGCCTCCTGCTCCCGCCTCCGGGGACGGCCCCTCGTCATCGGGCCACCCAGTCTCCCGCCACGCCCCCTCCTCCCCTTCTTCCGGTTCCCACGCCCCTCCCTCCGGTTCCCACGGTTCGGGGCCCGGGGGGGGGGGGGGCCAAGGGCCGGGAACCGGAGCCGGCCACTGTACCATCGGCGGCTCCGGTTGTTTACCAGCCAGAAGCGGGTGGGGGAGTGCGTCGCCAATGGGTCCCATTGAGTCATTCACAAATTAAGGAACTGGTCAAAGCCCAAAAGGAGTACGGCCGGGAGAGTGAATACTTCCGGGGAGTGTTGGAAGCGACACTCTCCGAAGCAGAGATCACCCCCTTCGATGTCCGGCGGCTTTTCACTTGCCTGCTGAATCCATCCGAGCGGGTAATGTGGGAAGCCGCCTGGAGGAGGGGGGTGACTGAAGCCCTCCCGAGCCTGTGGAGTCAACCCCAATCGGGAGTTGATTTCACAGGTCGCCCTTTGGCCATCGACCAGCTCCTGGGGACCGGGGACTGGGAAGATGGGCACTCCCAGGCGAGTACCCTTCCCCGGGAGGCTCTTAAAGCGTCGGCAGCTGCCGCAGAAAAAGCCTTTTTGTTGCTGCCAGGGGGCGCGCCCCCAACTGCCTTTTCTAGAATCTTTCAGGGTCCAGACGAGGCCTTCCTTGACTTCGTGGAGAAGTTGAGGAAGGCCACTGAACATCAGGTGTCGGACGAAGGAGCTAGAAGCACCATCTTGCGGGAGGTGGCGTCCTCAAATGCCAACCAGGCATGCAGGGATGCCATCCTCAGCCTGCCCCTCCACCCGGCACCGCAGATGGCTGATATGTTGGAAGTGTGCGCGCGCAAGGTCCCGCTATTGACCACCAGGGACAGCGAAAAGAGGAGGACTCAACCTCCCCGGGTCGCCGCGGCAGAAGAGCCCTCCACCGAGCAGGGTGTTGCAGCAGCTGTTTCGTCGAAGTCCTCCGCACCCTGCCATTTGTGTGGGAGGACTGGACATTGGATGCCGGACTGCCCCCTACGGGCAGAATTTTACAAATTTAAAAGGGAGCAGGGACAGTTGGGGGCCAACCCCCCAAAAAACTGAAATCGGAGCGCAGTGCCCCCCTGCACGCTGACAAAAATCAGGCGGGCCATTTATCATCATCGCGTAGGGGGAAGGGAGATCAGGGACCGCCGCCAACTAAATGTGACCAATACTTACCGGACTTGACTTCTGTTTTACCAATTCAAACAAGACCTGTGCTAACGACCGCTTCTGCTTTTGCACCCTATAGGTTGCGGCTCTCGGAGGCTCTCCACCTGAGGACCTCCGACTTTCAACTCGTTGCTGTCGACCCGGAGTGCCCAGGTAACTGGGGACGGATTCGCTGCAAGTATGTTGTGGTCGGTGATACTAAGCACACACCACCGACGGTGAACATTATCCCGGGCCTCTTACCATCGGACCCGGGGGTGTTCGCCGTCGGCCTGCACTGTGTCCAGCCCCCCATCTTTTTGCCTAAGGGGCAGATTGTAGCTCAGGCAATCCCAGTGCCTGAAATAACCTGGGATTTACATCAAACACCAGGAAACTCCACGCCAACCATCGCTTGGGCCCAGGTTTTGGGGCACGAAAGACCTCGCCTCGACTGTTATATTACAAAAGGGGGGGAAGGCAAACAACTAAAAGGCCTGTTGGACACTGGGGCGGATGTCACGGTCATTCCTTCTCGGGAGTGGCCGTCGCATTGGGAGTTACAAACCGCGCCTGGACACGTCCGTGGTGTTGGGGGTTTACAATTGGCCAGACAATCTAAGAGCATCGTGCAAATCACGGGGCCGGATGGGCAATTGGCTTCTATACGCCCATTCGTTTTGGATTATACGGAGCCCCTGTGGGGGAGAGACCTCTTAGCCCAGTGGGGAGCCCGAATTGACCTTCCAGCGGCTCCCCAGGTTTTTCGGGCGGCGGTCACTGATGAGCGCCCTACCTGGAAGCTCAATTGGAAATCAGATAAGCCAGTCCAGGTAGTGCAGTGGCCGCTTAATAAACAGAAATTGGTGGCGCTCAAGGAGCTCGTTGAGGAGCAACTACTTAAGGGCAATATCGTGGAGACCACGTCGCCGTGGAATTCTCCCGTGTTTGTCATCAAAAAGCCCAATAAGGACAAGTGGCGGCTTCTCCACAACCTCTGCCAGATCAACAACATTATAGAAGATATGGGGCCTCTCCAACCAGGGATGCCCTCCCCAACGATGCTCCCACAAAATTGGGAATTGGCTGTGATTGATATAAAGGATTGCTTTTTTCAAATTCCCCTCCACCCAGACGATGCCCCGTGTTTTGCGTTCACGGTTCCTTCCATCAACCGTGAGTCCCCAAGCAAGCGCTACCATTGGCGGATTCTCCCGCAAGGCATGAAGTGCAGCCCAGTGATCTGCCAATGGTACGTCGCTTCCTTGCTGTCCCCAATACGTGCAGTGGTAAACGATGCCATCATTTACCATTACATGGATGACATCCTGGTGTGTGCCCCGACCGCTGACATACTTGGCCACGCCCTTGACCTGACAGTCGATGCGCTGGTTGCTGCAGGGTTCGAGCTCCAGCAGGAAAAAATTCAAAGGGTGCCGCCTTGGAAGTATCTGGGTCTGGAGATTACTAAGAGGACCATTGTTCCTCAGAAATTGGCTATCATAACAACTATTAAAACCTTGGCGGATGTCCACCAGCTGTGTGGATCTTTGAATTGGGTAAGACCTTGGCTGGGCATACCAACAGAAGACCTGGCCCCCCTTTTCAATTTATTGAAAGGGGGAGAGGAGCTAAGTTCTCCCAGGACCCTTACCCCAGAGGCAAGGGTTGCACTAGAGAAAATTCAGAGACTCATTTCGGCTAGGCAAGCCCACCGTTGTCATCCGGGCCTGCCATTTAAATTCATTATTTGCGGCAAACTGCCACACCTCCACGGGGTGATTTTTCAGTGGGACGACGCCATCAAAGGCAGGGACCGAGGCTCGAGTGACCCCCTCTTAATCATTGAGTGGGTGTTCCTCAGCCACCATCAGTCCAAGAGAATGACACAGCCCGCTGAACTGGTGGCAGAGTTGATCCGGAAAGCTAGGCTGAGGATCAGAGAGCTGGCAGGCGTTGATCTTGCGTGCATACACATTCCTCTTAAATTAAATTCGGGCCACCTAAAACAAAAGGTAATTGACAGCCTCCTGCAAACGAATACAGCTTTGCAGTTCGCTCTAGATAGCTACTCCGGCCAAATTAGTGTTGATCGGCCGGCCCATAAATTATTCAATCAGGAGTTCGTATTATCTATAAAATCGATCCAGAGCAGAACTCCTCTAAAGGCAATGACCATTTTTACTGACGCGTCTGGAAGATCCCACAAGTCAGTCATGACTTGGAGGAATCCCCAAACTCGGGAGTGGGAGTCCGATGTCACCGAGGTTGAAGGTTCACCTCAAATTGCCGAGTTGGACGCAGTCGTCAGAGCCTTTGAGAGGTTCCCTGGACCTTTCAATTTAGTTACGGATTCAGCCTATGTAGCAGGTGTAGTGTCCAGAGCTGAAAATGCTGTGCTGCAGGAGGTGTCAAACCCAAAATTGTACGACTTGCTCTCCAAATTGGTTCAATTGGTCTCCCACCGAGAGCAACCCTTTTATGTCATGCACGTGAGATCACACACCGATTTGCCGGGGTTCATAGCGGAGGGCAACCGGCGTGCCGATGCCTTTGCCGCCCCTGTTCAAGCGGCCCCGCTCCCTGATCTCTTCAGTCAAGCCAAGATCAGCCACCAGTTGTTCCATCAGAATGCGCCTGGCCTGGTTCGGCAGTTCCATCTGACGCGCGAACAGGCCAAGGCCATTGTGGCTACATGTCCTCACTGCCAGTCCCACCAGCTCCCTTCTGTCCCTCTCGGAGCTAACCCCCGTGGTTTGTCCAGCTGCGAGGTGTGGCAGATGGACGTAACCCATTATCCATCATTCGGCCGCTTTAAGTTTGTACATGTCTCGGTGGATACTTTCTCTAGTGCTGTCTTTGCCTCTGCCCACACAGGTGAGAGGGCTGCAGATTGCAGGAAGCATATGCTTCAGGCATTCGCGGTCCTGGGCATCCCTAAGGTAATCAAAACAGATAACGGCCCAGCTTACAAATCCAAGGAACTGCGGAGCTTCCTGCAGCAATGGGGAATAGAACACAAGACCGGCATCCCCTATTCCCCGACAGGCCAAGCCGTGGTGGAGAGGACCCACCAGAGCCTTAAAAGGGTTTCGGAGCAATAGCATTTGGCAGTGAAGGTGGAGTCCCCTCACATCCGTCTCGCACGGGCGTTGTATACTATCAACTTTCTAAATTGCTCCTTTGAAAATCTCAACCCGCCCATAGTGCGACACTTCGGGAAGCACGAGGAGCTGCGACCTAGGGACAGGCCCCCGGTCCTCATTAAGGATCCGGAGACCTGGAAAACGGAAGGGCCATTTGATCTCGTGACCTGGGGTAGGGGATACGCTTGCGTGTCCACTCCCTCAGGTCCGAGATGGATTCCATCAAAGTGGGTCAAGCCCTTCCGCCCTAAGCGGGGTGCAAGACCAGAACCAGTCCCACAGGTAGCAGAGGCGTGTTGGCGGCGGAAACGGAGGAACTGGTGGGCGAGCCACCATTGACCACGGTCCTGACCCCCCCCCCCCCTCGGGCCAGACCTTCTTAATTTATATTTCTGTTTCTTTTTAGTTGATCTCCCGCCTACATGGACCCGATGACCATCATTACCCTCCTGACAGTCCTCCTTATCGAGACTCTACCACCACCTGCGAACCCCTGGATAGTTCCCCAGCCAAAGGCGAATGTGTGGAGAACCCTCGCTCAAGCCATGGGGCAGGAGCACATCTGCCTGGATCTTGGCTCTGCTGAAGACCCGATGTCGTCCTGCCTAGTGGGGATCCCTCTCCCTCCTTTTGAGTTTCCTTACCCCTTTAATGTTACTTACAATCCGCCCCTCATGGTAGACGCCCAGAACACCTGGAGGGACGGGCTCAGGAAATTGACCCCCCTGCAGTCCGACCCCCCAGAGCTCCATCTAGTTGGCTCCGCTAGAGCATCGGCTTGTATCTGGTTTCAGTATTCCCCCCTTTTCGGTTCCTCGAGGTACTCCAACATCGGGCCGCCTAGCCCGGAGTACCAAGCAGCACAGTGGTGCAATTTCACCATCCGGTTGCCATTTGCATCTACCTCAGGCACCAAACCACTGGCGCTGCCCCGAGGAACATTTTTCATTTGCGGAGACCGGGCGTGGGCTGGCATCCCCCCTCGTCTGGCCGGAGGCGTCTGTACGTTTGGCAAGCTGACGCTGCTTAACCCCAACGTCACTCAAATTAGGGATTGGAAATATAAGAGATCGCAGGCTAAATTGGCAATATCCAAAAGAGATCTTCGTGATTTCGACCCGGACTGCGACTCCAAAATTGAACATTGGGCCAAACCAAAATCGGTCGCACTCACTCTCTTTTTGCCGTGGGTGTCGATCGCGAAGTCTCTGGGTGAATTGGGCCGCCTGGAGTGTTGGGTGGCAAAGCAAGCAAATTTTACCTCGGCTGCCTTGACTGACCTCCTCGCAGACGAGGAAACAACTAGGAAGGCGACCTTGCAAAATCGGGCGGCCATCGACTTCCTCCTGCTACTCCACCACCACAGCTGTGAGGAATTCGAGGGCCTGTGCTGTTTAAATCTGTCATCCAAGGCAGAAGATGCGAGGGTCTCCATACGCAAGATGAAAGAGCTCGTCCACGAGGTTAAGAGTGAGACATCGGACTGGCTGGGGAACCTGTTCAAGGGCTGGGGACTGTCAGGATGGGCCGGGTCCATAGTTCGGTCCGTCTTATATTTTGTTTTAGTTATATTCGTAATTGTCATCGCCTGCTCCCTACTGTGGGGATTGGTTAAGAGACTTCTGCTGAATGCCTCAGCGGCCAACATAAACCATCTGGAGCTTTCAGATGTCGAGGAGGACCCTGCCTCGACTTCAGACTCTGAAAGTGTGAGCGGTGGAAGCCTGGACTTTAAAACAGCACAAGAGACAACTGCCGCCTGATTATAAGGGACTGTTTGTTTTCTCCCTTCCTTTTCTTTTTAAAACAAAAAAGGGGGAGATGTTGTGGTTTGTGTTTGGTTTGTTCCGTTCTCCCCTCTCCTAGCTTGGCAAGTTGGTCTGGCTCAAACCCCCAGTTATGTCAATCACGGTTTTCCCCTCCTCATTTTCCCTCATTATCCCTTATTTGTCCTTGTATCCCCTCCCCAGGCCTTCTGCCAATCACCGGCACCCCGCCCCAAGTTCCAGAATCTTCCAGCTAGGGTGTCGAGTGATTGGCTGGTAGGCCTGGGCTCCTCCCCTGACCTATCCCCATTGATCCACACCACCCATCAGTCTTCAATGTATGCAAATTTTCGTTCTATGATTGGTTTCTTGTGTACCCACCCCTTCCCTGTAAAACCCGGTCCCCGGAGGGGCTCGGGGCTCCTCCTCCGCTCGCCACCTTTGGGTGGCCACCCTGCACTTCCCCTACCCTGGATTAAACCAAGTTAATTCACCCAGCAGAGGAGGGCCGTCTCTTTTCTTCACTCCTGCGGCGTGGTTGCTTCAATATCGGTGACTGTTTCCTCTCACCCCACCCACGGTCGGCACATGCCACTGGCTTCGTGCCAGGGGAGTGCCGGTGTAACTGAAGGTGGCTGGACTCTCTAAATCCCTTCAGCCGGGCCCCCCTTAAAAACAGCCACAGCTTCAGGCCATTAATTAGAAACAACCACATGAGACCAATCACAGATGCACCTGTTGCATTCCACAGCAGCAGATAATTATTGTTTACATTTTGTTCCTGAGGCCTCTCAGCTTTTCAGGAGAAAAAAAAATCCTAAGGAAAGGATTTTTCATAAAACATGTCTGTGACATTTCTCCTAATCCTACCGCACAGCAGGAAAAGAACAAGTGCATTCTAGTAAGTGCACTGGTGATTGGCCAGCACTGAACCTACCACACTAATTGGTGCATCAGCCAGGAAATCTCAAATTGGCAAACCAAAACCACTTCAAGGAAAATCACAAGAAACCTAGAGAGGACATGAATGAGAGCTTTCTCCAAATCTCAGCAGTACAGATCAGAAGTTCTGATACCAGATGTAGACGCCCCCCCAGAGAGGGAGAGATGGGATGCCCCATGAGATGAGCTGTGGTTCAGACAACAAGACTCAGAGAGGAAGTTCCACTAAAAGGAAGCAGCTCCAGTAGCCTGTAGCCGAACTGCCAGGTATGATGATGATGACGACATATCCTATCCCCTTGAAGGAACCTCCAAGACATATGCCCAGGGAGGAAAGAAAACCAGGCTTAGAGGAGCCCTGCCTCTAGACAAGTAGAGGCTAGGGAAAACTGTGTTTTCTGGACTGTGTGGATTTGTTGGCCTCGCACATCAGAACCACAAAAATATGAGGCCTTGGTCAACACTGGTGCGCAGTGCACACTAATCCCATCAAGACATGTGGGGGTAGAATCTGTCTATTGCTGGTGTGACAGGGGGATCACAAGATTTTACTTTGGTGGAAGCTGATGTGAGCCTGACTGGAAATGAGGGGAAGAAACACCCTGTTGTGCCTGGCCCAGAGGCCCCATGCATTTTGGGCACAGACTTCCTCCAAAGTGGGTATTTCAAAGACCCAAAAGGACTCAGGTGGGCATTTGGGATAATAGCTGTAGAGACAGAGGGCATCAAGCAATTGAACACCTTGCCTGGACTATCACAGAACCCATCTGCAGTAGGACTCCTGAAGGTGGAAGAGCAATGAGTACCAACTGCCACCTCGACAGTGCACCACCCACAGTACAGAACAACTCGAGATGCTGTGATCCCCATCCAAAGATGATGCGTGACCTGGAGTGCCAAGGGGTGGTCAGCAAGACCCACTCACCCTTCAACAGCCCCATTTGGCCTGTGCGAAAATCTGAAGGATAATGGAGATTGACTGTGGACTATCGTGCCTTGAATGAAGTGACTCAACCATTGAGTGCTGCTGTGCCAGACATGTTGGAGCTGCAGTACAAGCTGGAGTCCAAGGCAGGAAAGTGGTACACCACTATCGATATTGCCAATGCATTTTTCTCCATTCCTCTGGTAGCAGAATGCAGGCTTCAGTTTGCTTTCATGTGGAGGGGAGTGCAGTATACCTGGAACTGACTGCCCCAGGGGTAGAAGCAGAGTCTTACCATCTGCCATGGAGTGATCCAGGCTGCACTGGAAAAGGGTGAGGATCCAGAACATCTACAGTACATCGATGAGATCATTGTGTGGGAGAACACAGCAGTAGACGTGTTTGAGAAAGGAGAGAAAATAATCCAGATTCTCCTGAAATCCGGTTTCACCATCGAGAACAAAGTTAAGGGACCTGCCCGAGAAATCCAGTTCCTGGGAGTAAAGTAGCAAGATGGATGGTGTCATATTGTATTTGAGTTGCTCCCAGATGAAGGAAGGAATGATGAATCCGACTTCATGTTCTCAGAAGGCTAATTTATTATTTTAAGATAGTATATTATATTAAAGAATGCTATACTAAACTATACTAAAGAATACAGAAAGGATACTTACAGAATGCTAAAAAGATAATAATGAAAACTCGTGACTCTTTCCAGAGTCCCGACACAGCTTGGCACTGATTGGCCAATGAGTGAAAACACTCTCACCAGAAACCAATGAAACAATCACCTGTTGGATAAACAATCTCCAACACATTCCACATGAGCAAAACAGAGGAGAAGCAAATGAGATAATTACTGTTTTCCTTTTTCTCTGAGGTTTCTCAGCTTCCCAGGAGAAAAATCCTGGGCCAAGGGATTTTTCAGAAAATGTGAATGTGACAGTGTCAGATTCCTACTGATGTCATGAATAAGATCACAGCTGTCTCCACCAACCAACAAGTAAGAAACACAAGCTTTCCTATCTGCCATAGGCTTTTGGAATATGCATATTCCTGAGTACAGCTAGATTGTGAGCCCTCTCTACTTGGTCACCTGCAAGAAGAACACTTTCCAGTGGGGCCCTGAACAGCAGAAAGACTTTGCCCAGATTAAGCAGGAGATCGCTCATGCAGTAGCCCTTGGCCTGGTCAGGACAGGACCAGATGTCAGGAACGTGCTCTCCTCTGCAGCTGAGAGGCATGGTCTGTCCTGGAGCCTTTGGCAGAAGGTGTCTGGTGAGGCTCGAGGCCGACCACTAGGATTTTGGAGTCGAAGTTACAGAGGGTCGGAAGCCAACTGCACCCCAACAGAGAAGGAAATTTTAGCTGCCTTATGAAGGAGTCCAAGCCACCTCAGAGGTAATAGGCACTGAAGCACAATTCCTTGCAGTGGTTTTGGTTTGCTAATTTAAGATTTTTCTAATTTTGAGATTTTTTCAGCTAACATACTAAAGAATGTGGCGGGTTTGGTGTTGGATAACATGTGTGTTTCACAGAGGCGTATCCAGCTTCTCAGTAGTTCAATAGACTGTTAATTAAAAAAAAAAAATCTTTGCATCACTTCACTGAATTTCCTCCCATTCTAAACCAGTACGCTCCACCTCTTGCTTATGTGAAATACACATCCAAGAGCTACTATCTAAATTACATGCCCTATAACACTTTTACTTAGAACAATAAAACTAACTGAATCAGGTAACAGGGGAAAAAAATTTACATTAACTTCTACCCCTAGAATTTCATTATAATTACAATAAAACTTTTTCACTATTATTCTACTTAATTTTATGATCTAATATGTGCCTCGCCATTCATTTCTCTTAATAAATTCTTCATCTTAGAGCGTTCATCAATTGCCTGTATTTTCTATTAAAAAATGTGGCAAATTCAGTTTGAAACCAGGCAGAAACACCAATTTTGTGTAGCGGTTTTGGTTTGCTAATTTAAGATTTCTCCAATTTTGAGATTTTCTCGGCTAATGCACTAAAGTGTGGTGAGTTTGGTGCTGGCTAATTACTAATACACTCACTTCTTGTTGTGAGAAAGGTAAAGCAAGCTTAAAACTTTAAAAGGGTATAAAGAAAATTTTATTAAAAGTAACTAGAAGGGAAAAAAGTAGTAAGAATTAAAACAAACTCTTCAGAACACTTCTCCTCCCCCCACAACTTTTTCTTTCTTACTGACAATGTAAAGAAACTATAAACTTAAGATTTCTAGTCAGTTTACTACTTTTAAAATAGTCTTTTTTCAGTTTACTGAGGGAGACAAGTCCCTCTTGTTAAGGTTGGGAGACAAGTCCTTCTTGTTAAGGTTATGGAGACTTCTTTACAAGAGGAAAGAAAACAGTTCTCTCATGGCTCTCAATTTTATTACTAATAGCAGCTGCCCAGGGAACTTTGCTATCGTGAAGTTTTTCTCATTGCTACAAGCTTTCTCACAGCTTGTCCATGGGCTATGTTGATTTATGAGGTATTGTTTTAAAGATGAGCTGTTCAAAGGCAAAAGTTCTTATTATCTATTCCTAAAATTATCTTCATCTTTGGGAACAGAGATCTTTTTCTTTATCTCTTGGAAGCACAGGACTACTCTTGTCTCTTCTTCTGTTCAAATTTCTCATGGGATTACAGTTATTTCAACATTTGCTTATCTTAGCATGGAGGCTTTTGCTCAATATCAATTTGAACACTTTAATCTCCCTATAGTTTCATGTGTCATAAGGAAAAAGAGTATTTTCTGTATACCTTACAAGAGGATATCAGCTCCAAAACAAGGCATCTCTTCCTCCCTACCATCTGGGACTTAATTTCTTCCTTACGGACTTTGATGTCTTCATGCTGTTCCTTTACGTGCTTACATCTTGTTCCTTTCACTCACTCAAGAAAAGATTAAATCCCTAAAAAAGTTAACATCAAGCCTAAAGCCAACCTGACCCGCTATAATTTGTAGCAAAGAGCTACGACTGAGCTGTGTCAAGATCAACCTCATAGTTAGTCTTTAGTTTTCTACATGAACTGCAAGAGTCTAGTTTCAGCCGCACTAAGAGAAAGAGATTTGATAATAAAATCTTCACAGCCACAGCCAGACCTGCTCCAGCCCAGGCTCTGTAGTTTTTTCTGCTTTCCTGCCTAGCAGCTGCTAGAACTCAGCTCACCTAGACTAGAGCTGGTAAGAAGAAGCCAGCAAGCAACCTAAAGAAGAGAAAAGAAGCCCAACCCACAGCAAGACCTCCCAGCCTGACCTAGCCGAGACAGAAAAGAAGCCAAGAACTGCCAACTCCTCGCCAACCAAAAAGGAAAGAGACAATTCTCGAGTTTTTTCGTCTCTAACGTGTTTCACAAAAGCGTGTCCAACTTCTCAATAGTTCAATAAACTGTTAGTTACACAAAAAAAACTTTACATCACTTCCCTAAATTTCCTCCGATTCTAAACCAAAACACTCTTCCTGGCACCCCAGCTACCAGTGCTGGGGTGGATGTTCAAAGCAAAGGTTCCCTCTACCCACCATGCCCCCAATGCCACATGGAGCAAGTAGGTTGCCCTCACTGCACAGTGTGCCCATATTGGAAAACTGAATCGCCCTGGGATTTTGGAGATAATTATAAATTGGCCTGAACATGAAAACTTTGGTCTCACTGATGAAGATGAACAAGTGACACGTGCTGAAGAAGCTCCACCATACAACCAACTGCCAGCAGAAGAAACACACTACGCTCTTTGTACTGATGGTTCCTGCCACATTGTAGGGATGAAACAAAAGTGGAAAGGAGCCGTATGGAGCCCAGCATGACAGCTTGCAGAAGCTACTGAAGGAGAAGGTGGATCAAGACGACTTGCTGAACTCAAAGCTGTTCAACTCGCCCTGGACATTGCTGAAAGAGAGAAGTGGCCAAAGCTCTGCTTCTACATTGATTCATGGATGGTAGCCAATGCTTTGTGGGGATGGTTGGAGAAGTGGAAAAAGGCTAATTGGCAGCATAGAGGAAAACGAGTCTGGGCTGCTGAAGAGTGGAAAGATATTGCTACCAGGGTAGGGAAACTATCTGTGAAAGTCCGCCATATAGATGCCCATGTCCCCAAAAGTAGAGCTAATGAGGAGCACCAAAACAATAAGCAGGTAGATCAGGCTGCAGAGATAGTGGTGTCAAAGATAGACAAATTGGCAACACAAGGGGGAGTTGTTCCTAACTCGATGGGCCCATGATGCCTCAGGTCATCAGAGCAGAGATGCCACCTATAAGTGGGCACAAGACCAAGGGGTAGATTCAAACATATACATTATTTCTGAAGTTATCCATGACTGTGAGACGTGTGCTGCCATCAAGCAGGCCAAGAGGTTGAAACCGCTATGTTATGGTAGGCAGTGGTCCAACTATAAATATGAAGAGGCCTGGCAGATTGACTGCATCACACTGCCCCAGACACGCCACAGTAAGCACTACGTGCTCACAATGTCAGAAGCCACCACAGGATGGTTGGAGATCTCCCCTGTGTCTCACACTACTGCCCATAACACCATCCTAGGCCTTGAAAAATAGGTCCTTTGGAAGCATGGTACCCCTGAGAAGATGGAGTCAGACCATGGGACTCATTTCAAGAACAGCCTTATCAACACCTGGGCTAGGGAACATGGCATTGAGTGGGTGTACTGATGCCGAATTTTGCCCCAAAAGGCGATAATAAGCTGCCCAGAGACTGGATTTGAGGTCTATAGGCAGGAGGTATTTATTGGCAACGCGTTGGAGAAATCGCTAAATGGATTTCTGAATTATGTACAGCAAAAGCAGGTTTTTATACAATTTTGAAGAAGGATTACATCATTATTACATGCATATTACAGGCGGAGTCTTCCGGGAATTCTTGGTCTTCCTTAGTTAAATTTTAAGCTTTTCCTAATTTGGGCAGTTTCCTGTTATTCTTGGCATGTCTTTCCATGGCTTGGCAGAAGTTACTGTTGTAGTTGGCTTGATTCTAACGGCTTGGCAGGTCACTTTAACTTACTGGCTTCCATTTCTGCTTTTCTCTTCAAATATTCTAATTCCAATGTTTCCTCTTCAAATATTCTAATTCCAAAGTTTCTTCTGTGAGTGTTTTTTTTTGGTTAACTTATCTAGATATCTGATCAAAGTTAGGGCTCCCTAACAGTGTATTTTAGGCTATTTCAAAGTTCTTCCTAATAGTGTATTTTAGGTTATTTATTAACTTCTGCGATTCCCTTGATATACTTTTAAGTGTCTTTTAATTCTTTTATTTCTCAAAAACTATTGTTCAATATAATAAATGGCTTCATTCCCCCCTTTTCTTATAACTTACGAATTCTTTCGTCAAATTCTAATCCTATAGGGCGCTGATACGCTCGTACCATAGCCCAAATCATTTGGGTCCTTCTCATTATGATTCTTAGTCTCCACCACATACAAATATTTGTGAGAGTTAATAGTAACAGAATTACAATTACTATTAGCATTGGGTGTACCAGGTAGTTGAAGACCTGTGTAGCTGTTGGGGAGTATCCTATAAAGATATCCCACCAATGATGCTGGCCTACTTGTTCCACTTCGGTCAGGACATTCTTTATTTTCTCTGAATTATGTTCTACCTGCCATACACTGGTGTGCATTAGACCATGGGTCTATTGGGGCAGAGTCTTGGGGAAGAACTATACTTATCGAGAGTCCAATGATCAGGGTTGTGAAGGTCTGAGGTGGAGTCAGGATCATGATGTCTGTTCCTCTTGTTTATTCTTCGGAGCCTTCTTGACCCGTGAGTAATGGATCCACGTGGGTCGCTCCTTGATCCGAATCGCGGTGAAGGTAGTCAGCAGCACTTGGAAAGGTCCCTCCCACTTCTCTTGTAGGGGTTTTCCTAAAAGATTCTTAACATACACCCAATCACCGGGATTAAACGGATGCAATTTGCAATCAGGTTGTTTAGGTTGGTGCTCTATCACCACAGCAGCACTCTTATTGAACTGTTTCCCCACCGTAATTACATAATCATAAATGTACTGGTTACCGATTTGGTCTATAGCGTCCCCATTTACAATTTGCATAGCATAAGGTCTACCATACAAAGTTTCAAATGGGCTTAACTTTTCTTTTGATCTTGGTTTGACTCTCAGCCTAAGCAGAGCAATAGGCAAAGCTTGATACCACTGCAAATTAGTCTCCTGGCATATTTTGGCAATTTGCTGTTTGATGAGATGATTCATCTTTTCCACCTGCCCACTGGCCTGTGGACGGTAAGGCGTGTGTAATTGCCATTTGATTTGTAATGCTTTGCTTATTGCTCTCACCACTTTTGCACAGAAATGTGTACCCCTATCCGAAGAAATGCTCTTCGGTACCCCAAACCGTGGAATAATTTCATTCAACAGTACTTTAGTTACTTCCCTTTCCTTATTTGTCCTACAAGGGAATGCTTCAGGCCACCCAGAAAATGTATCAGTTAATACCAACAAATACCGAAACCCCCCTTTTCTTGGGAGTTCAGAAAAATCAATTTGCCATACTTCACCTGGGAATTTACCTCGATTTATGGCTCCTTGGTGTACCTTGGTTCCCGTATTTGGGTTGTTTTTCAGACACCGCTCGCACTGGGATGTGACGTGCTTTACGGTAGTAAATAATTTCGGTCCTGCTATCCTGGCTTGCAAATATTGGTAAAGCGGATCTAGACCCCAATGGGCCTTTTCATGCTCCGTCTTTACAATCTGCCACATTAGGTTCCCTGGTATTATCAACTGTCCTGTCTCCAATTGTCCCCATCCACTGTCTAACAGTTTACCTTTATTCCTTTGAATCCATCTATGATCTGATTCCTGATAATTTGGTTGGAGGTTTACATCCAGCTCTCCTGGTATTAGAGCTGTTATATTTACCTCTCCGGTCCTTGCAGCAGCTAATTTAGCTTCTGCATCTGCCTTTCTATTCCCAACTTCTGGAGTAGTGTTACCTTTTAGGTGTCCTTTACAATGCATTATGGCCACTTGTGCTGGGAGTTGGACTGCTTCTAGCAATCGTAGGATTTCCTCTGCATGTTTGACTGTTTTCCCTTGAGTAGTCAACAGTCCTCTTTCTTTCCAGATGGCTCCATGAGCGTGCACAACAGAAAAGGCATATTTAGAGTCTGTCCAAATATTTATTCGCATGTTCTCTGCCAATTCCAGAGCTCGAGTCAGAGCTATCAATTCTGCCTTCTGGGCTGAGGTCCCTGCAGGCAAAGGGTTTGACTCGATTACCTCTTCTGTGGTAGTTACTGCATAACCAGCCATTCTTACTCCTTGTTTTACGAAGCTGCTACCATCCGAGAACCAGTCATCTGCATCTTCGAATGGCTCTTCTTTGAGATCCGGGCGACTGGAGTAAACGGCTTCGATTGTTTCCAAGCAATCGTGCTCGATGGGTTCTGCTGAAGTCTTCCCTTCTAGGAATGAAGCTGGGTTCACAATGTTAGTTACCTGGATAGTAACATCATCTGCCTCAGCCAAGATAGCTTGGTACTTTAGGAATCTGGAAGGTGACAGCCAGTGATTTCCTTTCTGCTCTAACACAGCAGACACAGTGTGAGCTACTAACACAGTCATTTTCTGGCCCAGCGTGAGCTTTCTGGCTTCTTCAATGTTGATTATCACTGCGGCTACTGCTCTTAGACGGCCAGGCCATCCTTTACTCACTTCATCCAACTGTTTGGAGAAGTAGGCCACAGCCCTTTTGTGCGGTCCTAACTGTTGTGCTAGGACTCCTAGGGCCATTCCTTGTCGCTCATGAGAAAACAGCCAGAATGGTTTTGTCACGTCTGGAAGACCCAAGGCTGGTGCTCTCATGAGTTCCTGTTTCAGTCTCTTATAGGCTCCCTTTGCCTCGGGAGTCCAAACTAGAACACCCTTACTTTCCTTTAGTAAATCATAGAGTGGTTTGGCGAGTATTCCGTATTGATAGATCCATAGCCGACACCAACCGATCATCCCCAGGAAGGCGCGCAAATCTCTTACCGTCTCTGGTTTAGACATTTGGCAGATGGCTTCTTTCCTGGCTGCTCCCAGGGATCGCTGTCCTCTGGAAACTTCATATCCCAGATACACCACTTCTTCTTGTACCAGCTGTGCTTTCTGTTGAGAAACTCGATATCCACTTAAACCCAGAAAGTTTAACAGGGAAATAGTCCATTCAATGCATTCTTCTTCTGTTTCTGTTGCTATTAGGAGGTCATCTACATATTGCAAAAGAGTACCATCTCCCAGCGGCCTTTCCCACTGTTCTAGTTCTTTGGCTAGTTGATTCCCAAAAATTGTAGGGCTGTTTTTGTATCCTTGTGGTAATACCGTCCAGGTGAGTTGGGTTTTTCTTCCCCTATCTACAGATTCCCATTCAAATGCAAAGATCTTTTGGCTCTCTGGAGCTAAAGGAAGGCAGAAGAATGCGTCTTTTAAATCTAACACTGTGAACCATGTCAAATTATCTTTTAATTTAGTTAAGAGTGTGTAAGGGTTAGCAACTACCGGATGTAGTGTCTTGGTTATCTCATTTACTGCCCTCAGGTCTTGGACTAATCTATAAGCTCCATTAGGTTTCTTTACTGGCAGGATTGGGGTGTTAAAATCTGATTCACATTCTATCAATAACCCTAATTCTAAAAACCTTGTGATTATGGGCTCAATTCCCTTTCTATCTTCTAACCTCAGTGGGTATTGTTTCCTAACTACCGGCCTCGCTCCAGGTATAAGTTCAATAATGATAGGTGTTGCTTGTTGTGATTTCCCAGGTATATCAGTAGCCCATACTAATGGATATGTTTCACTCAGGATACGCTCAATATTGTGACTTTCAGGCTTCGGTTCTATACAGCTGATTGTTAGGCTTAGGGCTGTAATCAGTTGCTCTTCCCTTACTTGAAATTCCAATTTGTCTTTGTTGAATTTTATTACGGCTCCCAAGTTCTCCAGTAAGTCTCTTCCTAATAGAGGCTTTGGTGAATTTGGCAAATACAGAAACTGGTGAATCCCCATTTGTTTCCCAATTTTGTATTTGATAGGTCTCAAAAAGTAAGCTTTTTCTGGTTGGCCTGTTGCTCCCACAACTTGTACAAATTCATCACTCTTAGGTACCAATTCTTGATTTAAAACCGAAAATGTTGCTCCTGTATCAATCAAAAAATCCAATTCCTTTTTACCTTCCCCTAGCTCCATTTTAACCAGTGGGTCTGCTAGGGTACGGCCCACCGGTCCCCCTCATTCACTGCCCTGATGTGCGATAGTAGTAGTGTCCATTGATCTTTCTCTTGGTTGAGGGCACTCATGTTTCCAGTGTCCCGTTTGGAAGCAATAGGCACACTGGTTTGGCCCTATTCTAGCTGGGTGGGGTTGGAACCTCCCTCCCCCTCTCACTGGGTAGCCTCTTCCCCTACCCCTGGTATTAGGTCCCAAATGGTTTGTATTTTGAGCTGTTATTGCTACAGCCCCTATTCGAGCTAGCCTCTTATCTTCCTTTTTCTTTTCCTCTATTTCTCTATTATTATACACTTTCCACGCCTCATTCAGCAACGCCTCCAGGTTTTTGTTTGCTGGATGCTCAAGCTTTTGTAATTTCTTCCTAATGTCTGGGTTACTCTGTCCCATCATTAATCCTAACAGGTGTTGTTTCCCTTCTTCCGTTGCTGGGTCCAGGGGTGTGTATTGTCTCATGGCTGCCCTAAGTCTATCCAAGAACTCTGATGGGGTCTCATCTTTTCCCTGCCTGATGTTATATAGCATCGACCAATTGATAGCCTTAGGGATCGCATTATGCAAGCCCATCGCTATCAGTTTTCTATACTGCACCAGCCTCCGATAATGCTCTTCATTGCCCGGGTCCCATTCTGGTTTACTGCTGGGGAAATTATCTTCTAGTCTCCCTGATAACACTTGAGCATGTCGTTTTCCTGTTTCCAATACGAGTTCCCTTTCTGTATCTGTCAACTCTGACAGCATCACCTCTATATCTTCCCAATCAATATCCAAATTCTTTGCCATTAATTCAAACCTCTTCGCTACTCCCTCTGGATTCCTCCTGAAGTTCCTTGCCTCATCCCTCCAATTGTTCAGATCACTTGTTGAGAACGGCACCTTTATTGTAGTCCTCTCCCCTACCATTGGCATAAGTTGTCGGAGAGGAGCTATCGTATGGTTCCCTTCCTCTCTTTGCTTTGCTTCCCTCCGTGCCACAGATCTGGTATAATACGAGTGACTAATCCCCTCCCCGGGATCTTCTTCCTGTGCCTCAATGTCTTCCCTACTCTTTCTCTTCTCTTTTCTCTTTCCCTTTCCCTGTTCATCTTCACCTTCTATTTCTGTTAACTCTTTTCCTACTACTCCCCTAGCATGGTTCACACAGTCCAACCGCCTCTCACTCTGCATCTGTCGCCTTTCTTCCCGCATCTGCCGGCGCCTATCCTGTTCCGGGCTACCGTCCTCCTCATCTTCTGTTCCCCTTCCATCTCTCTTATCCTCTATACGAATTACTATATTCAGCTTCTGTGAGTTGTTCTCTGCCTCCCTTTCGCATGTCTCATTGTCATTCTTTTCACTATATTTCAACTTAGAGACATCGCCCCCCAGTGAGTCACCTTTGTCTCCAGTCCTCGGTGTGCTGGTTTCCATTCTACAGGTACCTGATTTCCTTAAACTTCCATTCCTAGGTGTGCCACTATCCCCACATGGACTTAGTTCGGGCAGGCTGCGTGTCTCCCCTCGGCTCTCTTCTCCATGTGGACTGCCCTCTTCCCTCTCAACTTCTAGTCTGGGTGGGCTGTCAACATCCCTGTAGCTCCCAGACCCCTGTGGACTATCCAGTCCCTGTGGGCTGCTTTCCCTCTTGTTAGTCCCCGATTTTAATGGGCCACCCCCCTCCCAACTGTTGTCTAGCTTCTGAGGGCTGTGCCCAAACTTAGATTTCCACCATCGTTCCAGTTCCTTTAATGGGCTAGGATCCCCTTGTTCCTCTTTTGGCCTGGGAAGAGGCCCTTCCCGTCCTGGGGCGAATGGATGGTATTCCCACAGGCTTATTTCGCTCTCCTTTCCACTGTCCCTTCTTGTTAACTTAAGACATTGTTGCCCAATGCTACATGCATCACAGCAACGTTCTTTAGGCTTTGATCCTTTCTTATCTTTTTCCAGGGCTAGTACTAGGGGGTCCTGAGGTGCTACGTTTACCCCGCACTCTTTTTGCCACTCTGGTTTATTTCTTAAGGTAAAGAACATATCAGCATACATCACTTCGTCCCATTTATTAAGTCGACGGAGGAAAAGCATCAGTTGTAAGATAGTGTTATAATTAGTTGTTCCCTCCGGCAGCCATTTCTCATCGTCATCTAACTTATACAATGGCCACCACTGTGTGCAATATTTAAGGAGTGTCTTTTTACTTATGTTTCCCCCCGGAATCCCTCCCAAGTCCTTCCAATGCTTTAGGATACATCCTAAGGGGGTTTTCATATTTACGTCCTTACTCTGTTGACCTCCCATTACTATTCCCTGTGGCTGTGTTTACTGTTTAACCGGATCAGTCCCTTTCCCGCAAGTACTGTATGCCAATTTATTTTAACACTTCACACACACAATTTCCAATCGCTTTGTCCGTTTCTGACCTGGCTTCTCGCGAAGAACAGGAAATGCGGAGTGGGACTCCCTTTCGCTTCGCAGCGATGCTGCGTCTCATTCACTCTCATCCATACCCATACACCTTTATCTACAAGATTACATAGAGTGACAAAATGTCTCCTGTAAGATTTGCAACAGACACATAGAACACCACAAACTGACCGACCTCTCTCCCGGTCTCAGAGAGCAATCTTAGTTCTTGACCCTTAATTCACAGTAAATATAACATTAAACACAATATTAAAACAGTTTCCCACACAATAAGAAGAACCCAAAAATACCAAGATAAATGAAAAACAAATATTCCTTCCAGCAGGACTCTAACCTGCGTTTCTAATATTCCTTCCAGCAGGACTAACCTGCGTTTCCAATATTCCTTCCAGCAGGACTCTAACCTGCGTTTCTATTACCGGGACTCTAACCCAGCTGGGATTCTTTACCAGAGCGTCCCCTGGAATCCCTTTGAGCGGTCACGTCTGACCCTCGTTTCCCAATAAAGCGCTTTACCATAAAACCTATAAGCAAAGATAAATACCTCTTAATTTGGAGCAGGAGATGCAGAAAGTTCTTGTCCACCGATGCGCGTTGGCTGGGGGATGGGGATCTCTTCTGACAGAATTCCGTCAGGGGCCCTGAAGAGGTCCCGGCCCCCCGAGTCAAGGCTCGGACGGACCCTTTTCTGTCCTGCCGCGGTCGCCAAAATGATGCCGAATTTTGCCCCAAAAGGCGATAATAAGCTGCCCAGAGACTGGATTTGAGGTCTATAGGCAGGAGGTATTTATTGGCAACGCGTTGGAGAAATCACTAAATGGATTTCTGAATTATGTACAGCAAAAGCAGGTTTTTATACAATTTTGAAGAAGGATTACATCATTATTACATGCATATTACAGGCGGAGTCTTCCGGGAATTCTTGGTCTTCCTTAGTGTCATGGTTTGACACTGGCACAATGCCAGTGCCCCCATGAAGATACCTTCTCCCTGGTTTCTGCTGTGAGATGTGACCAGGAATAAGCAAAGCAGGCTCCTACTTAGGGAAAAAGAACCAGAACTTTATTAACTACTCTACAACTACAGATAAAAAGGAACACACACAAGGAAAATGAAAACCTCACAAATGCATTTCCTCCTCCCCCCACCAAATTTCCAACACAATACATTTGTTCCTCAAATCACCAACTCTCGGTCCAGCATCACTTTTTAGACAATCAATCCTCAGTTCATCAAGAGGAGAGGAGTCCTTCTTGTACCATGGGCTTCCCCTGGAAACACAGTCGAAGCCTCGTGTGTTTCTGTGTCACTCGTGGCACCGCCCGGAGTGCATCTGCCGTTGTGACTTCTTCCTTTCCATGTCCAGTGCTCTCACCACTGAACATGGACCAGAACTGCTTCTAGGGTTGTCTTTTTAAAGATGCTCTGTCCCGATCCAAAAAAGGCACAGTCTCTCCTTTGGGACACCTGTCCCCACAATCTCTCCTTTGGGACACCTGTCCCCCCCATATTTTTTCACCCCCTGGGGCCGAGGGGCATCAACACTGAGCAGTCTCTGTATCACAAACAATCTCTCCTTTGGGACACCTGTCCCCCCCATATTTTCACCCCCTGGGGCCGAGGGGCATCAACACTGAACCCTCTTGGTTCTGAGGCCATTGCCTCCCCCTAGAATGCAGTCTCTGTATCACAAGGAACATGGTTCTGTCCATGGCTATACAAAAAGAGTCCAGCAAAAGCCACTCCATCATCTCTTCCCACTAGGATTCTTCTCTATTCTTCTACTATCTCTCACTCGCCCAGACCTCTCTCACACTGGCCCATTTCTTCCTCATCTTCCACTCTATCTTCCAGGAAAGGTCAATGTTCTGTAAAGTTCTCATTCTCCAAAAAGGGGTTAAAAGCTCCTACAAGCGGCCGGCTGAACCCCCCCCTCTTCTCCGTCCCAGCCGTGCTGCCGGCGCAGGCCCATGTTTATCCAGTTTCAAGGTTACAGTCCCAGGCAGCGGCTCTCTTTCTCTCTCTCTCTCTGTGTCTCTCAGGGGGGGCTGCCCGATGGTTCCCGGTGTCTCTCTCTCTCTCTCTCTCTCTTCCACCCTTCCACCCCCGGGCTCAGGCCTACCTCTCCCGGCCACATGGCTTTCCCCTCCCCCTGCCCAGCCAGCAGCTGGGCCGGGGGAGAGACCCGAACTCTTTCCCGCCGGAAACCCAAGAGGACCCTCCCAGGGGAGAGCTCTGCTTTTAACTCCGTGTTCTCAGAGGCGTGTCCATGTCTCAATGGTCAGGTTAAATGCCAATATTAAAGTCTGAATATCCATTGGCCAAAAACACAGCATCCCAAAAAACACATTTCCTGTCAAACCACCACACTTAGTTAAATTTTAAGCTTTTCCTAATTTGGGCAGTTTCCTGTTATTCTTGGCATGTCTTTCCATGGCTTGGCAGAAGTTACTGTTGTAGTTGGCTTGATTCTAACGGCTTGGCAGGTCACTTTAACTTATTGGCTTCCATTTCTGCTTTTCTCTTCAAATATTCTAATTCCAATGTTTCCTCTTCAAATATTCTAATTCCAAAGTTTCTTCTGTGAGTGTTTTTTTTGGTTAACTTATCTAGATATCTGATCAAAGTTAGGGCTCCCTAACAGTGTATTTTAGGCTATTTCAAAGTTCTTCCTAATAGTGTATTTTAGGTTATTTATTAACTTCTGCGATTCCCTTGATATACTTTTAAGTGTCTTTTAATTCTTTTATTTCTCAAAAACTATTGTTCAATATAATAAATGGCTTCAGTACCATATCCCCTACCATGCACCAGCTGCAGGCAAAGTGGAGAGGTACAACGGACTGTTAAAAACCACCTTGAAAGCATTGGGTGGGGGATCTTTCAAAAATTGGGAGCAGCATTTAGCAAAGGCCACCTGGTTAGTTAATACCTGAGGATCCACCAACCAAGCAGGCTCTGCCCAATCTGAGTCCCTGCATACAGTAGACGGAGACAAACTCCCAGTAAGTACATGTCAGAGGTTTGTTAGGAAAAACTGTTTGGATTAATTCTGCCTTTAGTACAGACAAACCCATTCGTGGGGTTGTCTGCTCAGGGACCAGGTTGCACATGGTGAGTAATGCAGAAAGATGGAACATCACGATGTGTGCCTCAGGGAGATCTGATTTTTTTGTGAGAACCATGTGTAAATATCCCTGTTTGCTGAATGTTACTGCCATTGTCTGTGTATAGCTGTATACTATGTATATATATATATATGTATGTATAGTGTTTTAGTTATAATATATATTGTCACTGTGGCACTTGATAAAGAAGGATGCAGGACATGTTTTATGGTGCAAAAGAAAGGATCAAACCCCATTTATATTGCACATCCCCTCTTATAGGGTTTTTTAGGAACATCCCCTGTCTATCCCCAATTGGTCAGTAACAAGTTGTTACCCTGTATTGATTGGTGACTCAAACCCCTGGTGTGTATGTGCAGGAAAAGTTGTTTGTGAGAGATAGTTTTCATTTTTCTGTCTAATGGTGTAAAAACAGTTTATACAGGTGGCTAGTGTTTATCACAGTCCTAGAGTTCTTTCACAGGGAAAGCGGGTTGTTTTCTGTTGCAGTGTGATGCCATTTCTTGTTTCACCTATCCCAACCCCCCAGGTGTGCCAACCTCTCCTTTCCCCTCCCCCTGTCCCCGGGGCTTAAAAGGAGACGGGGCCATGCGGTCGGGATTCTGTTGGGAGCTGTTACAAGATTCAGAGGTCTGTCATCCTGGAATAAAACTCTGGATTAAAACTCTATGATAGAATTCTCTCCTTTTTCTCTTCACCGTCACCTGAACCTTTTCCACCAGAGGTAAACTGAATTTCTACTATGCCTGGATTTGTTCCGAGTGCCTAGCTGCAGCATCCAGCCGGCCAAAGGTATCTCTGAGGTGAAACACCACAGCTGCCGCCCTTGGCCCAGCAGCAAGGGTCAGACGAGGCCAGGCACGTCCCACCTGGAAATATTGGGATTAATATTCCATAGTTTTCCACAGTCTTAGAGCTCTTTCTCAGGAAAAGCAAGTTGTTTTCACTGCTGCAGAACTCTGTTCTCACAAAGAGCTGTCAGCTTTCTCATGGTTTCTGTCGGCTCGAGTCAGGATTCAGTTTGTAGGCCTTTGGCCTGCTGTTTCACTACCACAATGTATTAGTTTTGGTAGGAAGCTGACAATATGGGGATAAGGGGTGGAATGTCCTGGGGTGACTTTATGATGCTTGTATCCCCATTCATCTGTTTAGCCCAGAAATAAGTTTTGCAACTTGAAGACTGGTTCTGAGAGCGAAGGGCAGGGGGGGGGGGGGAGAGAAGAAGTGTGCAGTTTGTTTTCAGAAACTACACTCACTCCTCCACATTCCTGCTCCTGGACTGTGTCGTCTGTGGACGGACAGCCAGCGGGACAGAGCTCTCCTTTTATTTTAGTTAGTTTTTAGCTAGCTGAGGCAGAGAAGTTCCCTGGACTGTGGTTTTTCTTTTTCTTGGAACTGTTCAAACTTGCTTTGGACTGAAAACTCAGAAGAGCACCAGCAGCTCATACCTGTGGCCCACTGGGCCATGCCTGGGCTGCAGCATTTCCAGCACCAGAGGGACTGATAAGAGACTGAGTGAGCCAAGCTACAGCCAACGAAGGACTTTCTGAGTTTGTCATCTCTTTAGAGTGGCAAGAGGTTTTATTGTTTGATATTGTTCACTTTTTTTTTGTTCTGGTGCATGCTTTGCCTGTTTAATAAACAGTCTTTTTCCACTTATCTCCAAGGAAATATTTTCCTGAACCAGTTGGGGGAGGGGCCGCTTGAATCTGTTTTCTAGAGGAACCCCTTTAGAGCTTTTCTCCCAAATTTTCCCTAAACCAGGACAGGTATTTAATACCATATGAGGTCGTGTGCAGCAATAAATGCTAAGAGAAAGAAGGAGGAGAGGAGACATTCATTAAGGTGTTTGTCTTCTGAAGCAACACTATACGTACTTAGATCCTACTTCCCAAGAGGTGGCTGGAGATCACCTACTAATGGGAAGTAGAGAATAAATCTTTTTGTTTTCTTTTGCTTCCTTACACAGCCTTTGCTTTTTTAATGAAACTACCTTTATCTCAACCCATGAGGTTTTCATCTTATTTTGTCCCCCTGTCCTGCTGAGAAGGGGGAGTGATATAGTAGCTTGGTGGTGTTACCAAAGAGTGTTTGCGATCACTTAAAAAATCACCGGCAAGGGTATTAGCAAAAACCAGCTTTAATATTAAGCAATGGCATGACAAAGTTCATTGGCAAGTTTCACTCTACCACTTACTAGTCAGTCAAGGCACATCAAGGAAAAACAAGAAACAACAAAACCAAACAAAATCCAGGCAATCAAAACAGAAATAAAATGAGACCTATCTAGGGGTGCGTGTGTGTGTGTTTAGGGGTGTGTGACAAAAGGATTGTGAGGGCAAGAATAAAAGGAATATGGCCTAAAAGCTTAACAGCATTTAGACTTAATAGTACTTTAACTTTGTGACAGCTACAGCTGGTCTGAAGCTGCACAGATAAAATTTGCCATAACAGAACCCCAATTCAACTAGCCTAGTTTGTTAAAGAGTAGAAGTAAATGGGTCCCCAGATAAGACAATGATAGGTTGGATTTGAACTCAAACTGGGGACCCCAGTAAATCCCATTCAATCCTGAATGCAGACATCTAATTGGCCATTGAGCTGGGCAGTATTGAGACCTCAACAAATCACGTGTTCAAGCGCGGGAATTTTGAACCCCCTCTAAAAGGGGGCATCCATGAATAAATGTTGGCTGTTGTCGCACGATCTTGGCATATTCAATCATGTGCCTGTCTCCAAAACTGCGACAAATGTTAACAAGTGGTGAACCCCAGATGTGACGTAACAGCTGCTGTGGGAAGAGTGGGGAGAGAGAGGGCAGAGTGTAGAGCTTGCCTGCAGTGTACAGGGCTGCCTAAAAATATGGATAAAGATATGGACCCTCCTTTTACGGGAATGGGGGGTAGACTATGAAGAGCAGGCTTTGTTAGCCTTGCTGATGTGGACTAAGAACCACGGGTTAGAAACAACTAAAGAAGCCTCCCTTGATATAAAAACTTGGGAGTGGACTGGGAGATTCATAATCAAAGCAGCCTTCACAGGTGATGAAGTCGCCATAAAAGTTATAAAGCCCTATAGGCTCATTTTGGGCTAGTTGAGGCAGTTAAAAACCAAGAAGTACAGCTAGGACAGGGCACTGGACACACTGGAGGAGCAGATGGGCGAGACGGCCACTTCACACTGCCACACTACACTGAACAGGTGCCCTGCCAAGTGGCAGAGCCGTGGCAGGTGACAGAGCTGTGGCTGTGCCGGGCCACGGCTGTGCCGGGCTGCGCTGTGCCCCCTGCTGCCTGCACTGCTCGTGCCAGAGCTGTCCTCTATTGCCACGGAAACACTCGGACCACCTCTGCACGAGGATGATTGGCTTGACTCTGAAACCACGCCTGTGGTCCCACCTCCGCCTGGCATGCCCACTCACGACTGTGACTTGTGAGTGGACACCAGAGATGCATCATCACACATACCCAGAACTCAAGCCACCGTCATACCCGGAAGTATAGATGGGATGCAAAATCCCAGAAGCATGGTACTACATACTCTGCCACAGACGCTGCCGAGAATGGTACAGCCACAGGGACACATACCGACAAGGAACTTCAGCAACACCTGTGGAGAGAATCTGAGCCATTGCCTTTTTGCCGAACCCCGCGAGAATGCCGCCGCTGTGCTGCCAGCATCTAGGCTCAGTCCGGTCAGTGTCTGGCAACAGGTAAAGTGAGCTGTGATCACGCATGGGGATTTCAAAGGAGCAGACAAAATTGACATGCCTATGCCAGGTGGTTGGGAGTCTGGGGACGGGACAGTTGAAATATACCCAGTGCTGAGAGGTAGTGGAACCATGTCTAATAAATATACACCTTTTCAATGACCAGTTCTTTCTGAATTGTGCCAGCTCATTGCAAAGCATAGCCTGGGGTCTCCTGCAGTAGCAAACATGCTGCAATTTCTAACTGCAGAAGAAATAATTCCTTTTGATATTAAGCAGCTAGCTAAATTGATATATACCCCAGTTCAGTATATGGTTTTCGAATCCACCTGGTGACGTAGTGCAGAGCAGCAGGAATTACAAAACTTAAGAGTTTTGCAACAGGATCCACACTTTGGGGCAAGGGTTTCTCAGCTCCTAGGATTGCCACCAGTGGGGGACCCCCAACTTCAAGCAAGGTTACACCCATTGGTGCTGGCACAAGTAAAAGATTTGGGGATACAGGCATTGTTCAAAGTGGCAAACATGGCTAACCAGACCCAGAGATATTCAGAGATTAAACAAGGAGTTATAGAGCCATACCTGCAATTTATAGAAAGACTGCAGGATACCATGGAAAAACAAATAGTAAATATTAAGGCCAGAAATCAATTAATTTTACAGTTGGTAAGGGACAATGCTAATGAAGATTGCAGAAAAATCATAGAACTGTTGCCAAATGAAAATCCATCTTTAGATGACATGTGGTAGGCATAGGGACAGGTGTTCGGAAGATTTCGGGCTGTGACGGAAAATTACAGGAATCCTTCTACCCCTCTCCCCATAGATAAGGATCACCCTTGGAATGTAGCCAAACATGTAGCCCCCCTAACCTATGGATGCCAGTAACTTTCCACTCCATACTAACCCTAGGAAGTATAGCCAAACCCCTTTCTGACGTAGAGAAACCCCTTAGTCCATAAATACCCTTGAGACCCCTCAATAAAGGCCTTTAACCGTCCACCACATTGGTGTTAGCGTCCGTTATTGGCCACGAGGGATCCCAAGGAGGAGATCGCAGTGCTGGACTCCGATACCAGGTCATCGCGGCCTTCACAAGAAGGCAACAATGACATGATAAATGCCTGTGCCAAAGTTGGATCTGAATCCCATAGCATGCCTTTGTTAGCAGATTCTATTACAGCTGTGTCCTGATTTAGGGCAAATTTTGGAGGAAACCTCCGAATTGGGGTCCTCTAGAAAGCAAATCCAAGTGGCTCCTCCCCCAACTGGTCCAGAAAAATATTTCCTTGGAGAAAAGTGGAAAAAGACTGTTTATTAAACAGGCAAAGCATGCACCAGAACAAAAAAAAAGTGAACAATATCAAACAATAAAACCTCTTGCCACTCTAAAGAGATGACAAACTCAGAAAGTCCTTCGTTGGCTGTAGCTTGGCTCACTCAGTCTCTTATCTGTTCCTCCAGTGCTGGGAAATGCTGTAGCCCAGACCAGGCCCAGTAGGCCACAGCTGTGAACCTCCAGTGCTCCCCTGGGTCCCCAGTCCAGAGCAGGTTTTAACAGTTCCAAGAGAAAGAAAAAAAAACCAAGTCCAGGGAACTTCTCTGCCTCAGCTAGCTAAAAGCTAACTAAAAAGCAAAGGACAACTCTCTCTCTGTCTGTTCCCTAGACAACACAGTCCAGGAGCAGGAATGTGGAGGAGTGAGTGTAGTTTCTGAAAACAAACTGCACGCTTATTCTCTCCCTCCCCCCCTCCCCCCTTCAGTCTCAGAACCAGTCTTCAAGTTGCAAAACTTATTTCTGGGACAAACAGACAAATGGGGATACAATTCAGCATCATAAGGTCACCCCAGGACAAGCTGCTGTAAGGTTGACATCCCATTGGATGTGGACAACAAGGCCGCATGAAAGCAAACTGTCCCCGCAAGCCCATTCCACTGGGGACATTTCAAGGACAGAGGAATATAGATGTAAATGTGAACTGCAACAAATGTGGGAGATCCAGACAAGTGACCAGACTATGCAAATCCAAATTCCATATTACTGGACAACTTCTTAAGGACCAGGGAAATGGGTGACTGAGTGCAAGGGGGAGACGCGTGACAATACAAGTATCTTCCTACCCTCCTGTGCAAGCTTATGTGACCAGCTTACAGGAAGGACAAGAGGATCAGCTGGAATAGATGTTTCCACCTCAATCCCAACAACTATAATCACATTAAAGATACATAAGGTCCCTCTCGAGGTCCAGGGGCCCATAGGGAAAGGACTGAGTGCACTGCTGACTGGAAGATCCAGTGCCACTCTACAAGGTATTTTTGTGCATCCATGTGTTATAGACTTTGATTTTACAGAAAAAATACATGCTTTGGTATTAACACATACTCCACCCATCACTATCCCTGCTAAAACCCAAGGTGCTCAACTCATTCCTTTTAAGTCTTCTGTCTGTATAACAGAAACTAGGGTGCGAGGAGACCAAGGCTTCAGATCAACAGGAGAGCCACAGGTGTACTGAACTCAGGTCATATGTGATTGTCACGGTTTGATGCCGGCACAATGCCAGTGCCCCCATGAAAATATATTCTCCCTGGTGTCTGCTGTGAGATGTGACCAGGAATAGAGCAAAGCAGGCTCCAACTTAGGAATGAAGAAGAAAAACTTTATTAACCTACAACTATATATGGAAAGAAACACACACAGAACTCAGAATGAAAACCTTCCAAAAACATTCCTCCTCCCCTCACCAAATTTCCAATACATCCACCCCTCAGATCATCAACTCTCAGTCCATCACCACCCTTTAGATAATCAATTCTCAGTTCATCAAGGAGAGAGGAGTCCTTCTTGCACCATAGGCTTCCCCTGGAAACACAGTTGAGACATCTTGTGTTTCCATGTCACACGTGGCACCGCCCGGAGAACATTTGCCATCATGACATCTTCCTTCCATGCCCAGTGCTCTCACCACTGCGCATGGACCAGAGCTGCTTCTAGGGTTCCCCTTTTAAGGATGCTTTGCCCAGTTCCAAAAAGAGCACAGTCTCTTACTTCTGGGACACCTATCCCCCCCACAAATTCACCCCCTGGGGCCGAGGAGTCTTGAGAACAGAGATCTTCTTCTTCTTCCCCAAAGACGGAGGGCACCATCACCATCCTCCTCACCCGTCGTCTCTGTTCACGCACTCCTTCACATAACATCACTGCACTGTCTTGGCTCCAAGCCATTGCCTTCCCCTAAATGCAGTCTCTGTGTCACAGGAAAAAAATGGTTCTGTCCATGGCTATACAAGAAAAGTCCAGCCAAAGGCCACTCCATCACCTCTGCCCACCCAAGATTCTTCTCCACTTCTCTCGTGGCCCATTTCCTCTTATCTCATCTCATCTCTATCTCTCTTCTCATTCAGCTCCAGGAGGATCAGCATTTGTAAGGTTTCCATCATCCAAGAAAAGGGTTAAAAATCTCAGTCTCTGCCTGTCCAGAACTGCCACAGCTGCCCTGCTGGGCACCTTCTTGCCACACCCCCCCTTTCTCCTTCCCAGCCGGCCGTGCTATCAAATTCCAAGGTGGCACAGCACAGGCACAGGCCCTCTCTCTCTCTCCTGGGGGAGGGGTGGGGGGGTGGCTGTCCAATGTCTCTCAGGGTTCCTCCACCCTTCCATCCTGCAGGGGCCTTCACCTCCTTTTTCTGTCCAGGGCCCCAGCTCACCTCACCCAGCCGCATGGCTTCCCCTCCCCCGCCCAGCCTGCAGCCAGGCAGGGGAGGTCTGAACTCTTCACTGACCGGAACCTAAGAGAAAGTTTTCCTGAGAGTTCTCTGCTTTTAACCCCCTGTGTTCTCAGAGGCGTATCCATGTCCTCAGTGGCCACACCAGCTGCCAATATTCAAATCTGAGCACCTATTGGTTTGACCACAGCATCCCAAAAAACTCACTTCCTCTCAAACCAGGACAGTGATCAAAGACCTAATATGGTTTGTACTATCACAATGCCTCGGGCAAGTCCCTCACAGATAGAGGTCAGTGGAATGATCGACACAGGGGCAGACATCACCATCATTTCTGCCAATATTTGGCCTCCACCATGTCCTACCATGTCTGTGGGATCTGCCATTCCTGGCCTCAGAGGGACCACACAGAGCTGCTTGAGTAGCAAACCTGTGTTGGTCAAAAATCCTGAGGGTCAGACAGCTACAATTCAGCCATACATCACCATTGCACCACTTAAACTGTGGGGAGGGATGTTCGGTCAGCATGAGGAGTCCGGGTGGGGATGGATTTTTAACAGGGGCCACTGTATTAGAGGGCATAAAGTATCCCACATCAGCTCTAAAATGGCTCACTACACAACAGCCTGTGTGGGTTCCACAGTGGTCCTTTGAGAAAGAGAAACTGGACGCCCTTATATTCTTGGTACAAGAACAACTAGCTCAAGGGCACATTGAACCTTCTATGAGCCCATGGAACACTCCGGTATTTGTTATAAAAAAGAAATCTGGTAAATGGAGGTTGCTACATGACTTAAGAAAAATCACTGCTGTCATGGAAAGCATGGGTACTTTGCAACCTGGTATGCCATCTCCTACCAAGACACCTGCCACCTGGGACATTCAGATTGCGGACTTAAAAGATTGCTTTTTTACTATTTCATTACACCCTGAAGATACCTCAAAGTTTGCTTTTACAGTGCCATCCATTAATAACATTGCATCAGTCGAGCATTATCAGTGGAACGTTTTGCCACAGAGCATGAAAAACAGCCCCACAATTTGTCAGTGGTACGTTGCACAGGCTCTCTCATCAGTAAGAGAACAATTTCCAGGAGCGTACTGCTATCACTACATGAATGATATCTTGATAGCAACCCCAACCAAAAAAGACCTTTCACAGATTCGGCCAAGCCTGATGCAAGCATTAAAAACATTTGGGCTGCAGGTAGCACCAGAAAAGGTGCAGCAGCAACCACCATGGAAATACCTAAGACTCAAAATAATGGATCATCCCCTACAGCCACAAATGATTCAACTTGCAACCAAAATTCAAACTTTAAATAATGCACAAAAACTTTTGGGTATCATAAACTGGATTAAACCCTATCTAGGATTGACGACCCAACAATTGGCACCCTTATTCAACATTCTTAAAAGTGATCCTGAGCTAACTTCTCCGAGAAAATTAACCCCAGAGGCAAAAGCGGCTCTCGAAATAGTAGAATAAGCCATAACAGACACATCCACTGGATATGTCCAGATGTGTAAATAACTGTATTTATTCCCATTGTTGATTTTCACCCTACTGATATTATTGGACAGTGGCATACTCACTGGTCAGACCCTTTGCACATTCTAGAGTGGATTTTCCTACCTCACCAACCTAATAAGAAGGCACCTACCATCTTCAAGCTGATTGCACAATAATTATCAAATGCCATCAGAAACACTGATTTTGTGTGGTGGTTTTGGTTTGCTAATTTGAGATTTTGTTAATTGTGGTATTTACATGCCCTCTGAACAGAGAGAAGCTGTGAGAGAAGCAGAGAAAAGAATGATCAAAACAATTCTTATCTCATTTGCTGCTCCTGTGTTTGTGCTCATGTGGAATGTGTTCTGGAGATTTTTTACCCAAGGTGATTGCTTGATTGGATTCTGGTGGAATTGTTTGTTAATTAGCCTATCAGGTCCAAGCTGCGTGGACTGTCGGTCTGGAGACAGTCACAAGTTTTTCAGTAGTTAGAACTAAGTATGATATAGTATAGTATCTCTCTTTAATATAGTATGATGTAATATAGTATAGTTTTAATAAAGCAAGTGTTCAGCATTCTGAAGCCTTGGAGTCAGATGCCAATCATTCCCGTGACGGAGGTGCCCTGCAACTTTAATAGTTAATTTTGAGATTTCTCGGGTGGTATACTAATGAGTGTGGTGGGGTTTAGTGTTGGTTAATCACTAGTGTACTCATTTCCTGCTGTGAGGTAGGATTAGGAGAAAGGCATAGCAGGCTCAAAATTTTAAATGGGTATAAAGAAAAGTTTATTAACAGTAACTAAAAGAAAGAGCAATAAAAATCAGAACAAAACTTTCAGAACACTTCTCCTCCCACAACATTTTCTTCTTACTGATAATGTAAAGAAACAAAACCTAAAATTTTAGTTAGTTTACCACTTCTAAAATAGTCATATTTTAGTTTACTTAGGGAGAGAAGTCCCTCTTGTTAATGTTATGGAGACTTCTCCACAAGAAAAAAAAAAGGTCTCTCGTGGATCTCTCACCAATAGCAGCTGCCCGGGGAAATCTGTAATTGTGAAGTCCCTCTAATTTTTTACAAGCTTTTCTTATAGCTGTGTTTATGGGCTATGTCAGCTTATGCAGTATTGTTTTAAAGATGAGCTGTATAAAGGTAAAAATTCTCATTACCTATTTTTAAAATCATCATCCTTGGGAACAGAGATCTTCTGCTCTTCCTGGGGGCACAGGATTTTCATCACTCTTCTCATAGGATCACAGCTATTTTAACATCTGTTTACTTTAGCATGGAGGCTTTTGCTCGATATCAATTTGAACTTCATCTCCTGATGTTTTCATGTGTTATAGGGAAAAAGAGTATTTTCTCTATAGTTTTATAGGAGGATTTCAGCCTCAAGATCAAGACATCTCCTCATCCCTCCCAGCTGGGACTTGACTTCTTTTTCACTGACTTTGGTGTCTTTATGTTGTTCTTTTCTCTCACTCAAGGGAGGATTGAAGCACTGAAAGAGTTAACATCTTGCCCACGGCCTGCAGATGGTCACCTGACCCCAGTCAGCTCAGTGTTGCAGCTGGGGCTGTGGCAGGATTGGTTGCATGGCTGGTCTATGGGTTTTGTTGTATTTAATTCTAGCTGTAAGACTACTCTACAGGCTGCAGGGCTGCCTCTGGTCTCAGCTGTATGATTTCGTGCGGCAGCTGCACTGGGGGGAGGGGACCTGGTGGCAAGATGTTATTAGCTGCAGCCCTGCCCTGCCTCAGCCAGGGCTCTGCAGCCTCACTGCCCCTTGCCTGGTAGCTGCTGGGGCCTGGCCCAGCTGGGGACGGGGCCCAGTAGGCTCCCCAGAAAGGGGCCCAGCCGTGCGGCAGGGCCTGCCTGGCCCTGCCCAGCCGAGACAGGGGCTGGGCCAGCCTTGTTACCTGTTCCCAGTCAGGAAGGAAAAAAGATATTTTCTAGGATTTTTCATCTTTAACATGTGTTTTTCACAGAGGCATGTACAGCTTCCCAGTAGTTTTACAGACCGTCAGTTACACAGAAACTTTTGCATCACTTCCCTAAGTGTCTCTCACACAACACCACCACAGGTGTTTACAATTAAATGCTAGAGATCCTTCCAAATTTATTATACCTGCGACACAAGAACATTTTGAATGATGCTTTGCAAACAGCACAGCTTTACAAAGTGCCTTGCAAAATTTCTCAGAACAAATTACTTACTGTGGAAACAGATGGGCATGCCAGGCCTCTCCCTTGGAGAGATGTCCCTTGAATGGGCCGTGATAAGATCTTCTCAACTCTCCTGGATTGAGAAACCCTCCTTGGTCATGGCGAGTTCCCAGCATGCTTTGGAGTCCCATGTAGATTCTTTGTAACTCATTGGTTTTTCCCCTTTGTACCACCCCTGCTTTTCCCCTTAAAAACCCCAGTTTCTGCCCTGTTAGGCAGGGAGCTGTCATCCCTGGCTTCCTTTACAGGGTGCTGGAATAACTGTTACCTCTGTAGAACAGCTACATGGTGCTCCTGTCTCTTTGTCCCTGTGTCAACCTGGGGACACCTCGCAAGGCAGAGCTGAAATCACTGCCAAGAGCTGAGCTGTCTGCCCCTTGCTGAGGTTACCTGGCAGCTGAAGGACTGCCTGAGACCCCTAGAAAGTTGTCTCTTGCAGGACCTCTCTCTGGGAAGGTTGCGGCATCTGGGTCGAGCCATCAGACCCCTGACCAGCCATCATAACAAGTGACATCCCAAACTCCATGTGGACCACCCTCAGCTGGAAGTCCCTGGAGAGAGCGGCATCCTGCACAGCATGGGATTGACCCGCCTCGATTTGTCATTCCTCTGAAGCTACCCCTTGTGTTCTAGCAGAGGATATCCAAAGAGGCATTCTGAGACCCTTGACCTCACCACCTGGGAGAAGAAACCCTGAGGATCAGAATACAGAGGCTGACCACCAAACCAGCAGGCTTTCTTTTTACCCGTCCGGCCAGAGTATAAGTTAAACTCAGCCTTTTTTCTTTTAGACACTTCTAAATATTTGGGTATTTTTGCTTTTTTTTCCTCATGCTTCCTGCTGAATTGGGAATGGGACCACCGGCATGGGAATATGGCTGGGAAAATCTCGGCTACCCCATACTGAGAGAGACCTATGTTCCCAAATTCTAAGTACCCTTTCTTCTAGTAATTTCAAATTTTCTAAAGGAAATCTTTCTAAGAAAACTCTTAAATCATTTACCCACTGGATCTGTAAGCAGTTTCCTGACTACAACAGATACACTGTCTGTGGAGGGATATAATGTAAGAAAATAAAGATAGTGCAGAAGGTAATCTCACCCCTGAGGAGTTGCAGCTGTACTAATTACCAAAGATTAGGAACAGGCCTGCCCTTAACAGGTCACAGCTGTGTCCAATGAGGATGAGTGCTATAAAAGAGTGGGTTAGCTTGTTGAGAAGCAATATGGAGTTTTTTGGCTGTGCTGTGAAGAAGGAGTTAGTGCTGTAAGGAGCTGTCCATAAGAAATCACTGAGAAGGTATGGGAGCTTTGCAATAAGATGATAACAACTGTCTGTCTCAACTCTTTCTAGGGTCATATAGGGACAAAGATTTATACTCTTCAGGTGAATGGTGATTTTTCTGTTTCTCATTTTATCCCTCTATTCCATATTATTAAAATGTGCAAAAAAAACTTACTATCTACCAAGCCATAAATTACTGCAGTTAAGTAGGGCCACTGCACTGTCTCTAAAACCACTAGTTGCACACCCCTAAAAGGTGTTACAGTATTCACTGATGGTTCTTGGAAAATTCAAAAAGCCATTGTGACATGGAAAGAGGAAGGTGGATAGCAAGTGTTGGAAGGTTGTGAGAGTGGATCACCTCAGTTGGTGGAGCTATGTGCTGTAGCTATGGCTTTCCAATATTTTCCACACATTCCTCTGAATGTTGTAGCTGACTCTGCCTATGTTGCTGATATTACACAGAGATTAGACCAAGCACTATTAAGAGAAATTGACAATGCACCACTATTTGACTTACTAGAAACTTTGTGGCATGCCATCCAGGCCAGAGCTTGCCCGTATTACATCTTACACATCAGAAGTCATACAAATTTACCAGGTTTCATTGCAGAGGGCAATGCTTGAGCGGATTGGCTAGCTAGCCCTGCTTGGACAGCACCACAACCAGACATGCTTGCACAAGCAAAGGTATCACATGTTTTTTTCCATCAAGGTGTTCGAGCCCTACAGCGACAATTCTGGCTGTCAAACACAGATGCTTGTAATATAGTTAACACCTGTGCTGACTGCCAAGGCCACACTGCACCACTGCAAATGGGGGTAAACCCTCATGGTCTGCATGCTTTACAAATCTGGCAAACTGATGTCACACATATCCCTGAATTAGGCCATTTAAAGTATGTGCATGTAGCAATCGGTACCTTTTCATTGGCTATGTGGGCTTCAGTACACACAGGGGAAAGGAGTTGGGATACTATCACACATTGGCAATCAGCCTTTGCTGCTTTAGGCATTCCCCATACCATTAAAACAGACAATGGCCCTGCATATGCCTTACAAAATACAAGACTTTTCCTACAGCTCTGGGGTGTGTCACACCACACTGGTATTCCCCACTCACCAACAGGACAGGCCATTGTGGAACATGCACATGGCACTTTAAAACATATTCTTGACAAACAGAAAGGGGGAATATCTGCTGACACCCCACAGAGTAGAGTGGCTAAAGCTATATATACCCTAAACTATTTGACAGTATTAGAAAATTCCAAGAATCCAGTAATTTTAAATTGCTTTTTATCATTACAATCATCCTGTTATGCCCAGTTGCCCAAACCCAAGCTAATTATCACCATTAGGTGGGAAGGTCCTTGAGATCTTACTTGGGGATGTGGATATGCTTGTGTCTCCACAGATACTGGAATGCAATGGGTACCTGCTGTGAAAAACAGAATTCATTGTGTAGAGTTTTTAAAAGTTTAATAATAATAATAATAAAAGTAATAGGATAAAAAAAGGACAATATTTCCTTTCCCGGGGGTGCTCCTGGCTAACAGCCAAGGAACACACCGGTGTACACAGACACTGTTACCTTTATACTGTTACATGCTGAGATACATGCACATTCATGTATTTAATGCATTATTCAAATGTTCTTGCAAACTTTCTGATGCTTTTGGAACTCCTTTGTTTGACATCACACTCCGGCTTATCTGCATGACATCCTGTGTGTCAGGTCAATATATTTTATTTCTTCTTGTGTTTCTATCCTGCTGTTTCACATCCTCTGATAAGGATTTAATATATCCTCCTTAAATTTAACATGGTATTCTTGAACTGTCCTCTGGTGCTCTGGTTTGTGTCATGGTTATCTTATCACTTGGTGTTGGGTTTTTTCTTTTCTGTTAATTCCTTATTACCTGTAGAAATTTCTTCCCATTGAGTTGCTGATGGAACTGATTGCTGGGTACTTGAGACAAAGGGGGAACTCTGTTTTTTTGGGAGTTTTTCCCTCGGGGGTGGGGGGTGGAGATGCTGGGGGAAGGGGCTGAGCACAGCTGGTAGCTCTGAGGGTTTTTTTCAGAGGAGGGGAGCAACCACTCTTGGGGAAGGTAGTCTCCACTGCCGCTGCTGGAGCCTGGACAAGAGCTGTTTCTTCTGCTGTGGGGTGAGCCTCGGTTTGTGAGAACAGCCACTGAACTGGGACCTTATTAACACCTACCTCACTAAAAGAGAGACCTATCGCCCTCTGCTCGGGTGCCTGGGATCCTGAGCTCGGCTCTCCCTGCCCTGCTGGGAGCCCCTCACCCCCCTGCCTGCCGAGACATCCTGCCGGCCCAGCTTGCTGTTTCCTGAGAGTCCTGCAAGGGGCACCAGAATCGGCTGCCCCAGGGTTTGTGAAGCAAAGCCTCTCTTCCATCCCTTCCCATCTTCGGACAAAGCCGCCATTGCCACGTGCTCCCCGAACCCGCGCCGGAGCGCCCCCTGCAGCCACGTGGGGATCACCGCACTTGCCCTGCCCACTGGGAGCCTGCCAGCACCCCTGCCGGCTGTGACTGCAACTACACCAAAGGGGAAATTGCCGCAGCCAAAAGGCTGTCACTGGGTTCCGGGTTCTGTTTGTTGTAAATGCCGTAGTTGTTGTTTGTTTGCTTTAGTATAAATATTAGTAAAGAACTGTTATTCCTATTCCCATATCATTGCCTGAAAGCCCCTTGATTTCATGATTCAAATAATGCAGAGGGAGGGGGTTTGCATTCTCCATTCCAAGGGAGGTTGGTTTTTTTTTCTGCCTTCTCTAGCAGACACCTGTCTTGTAAACCAAGACGCTTAGACAGGTTGGTCAGTGGATGACCTTACACTGTTTTTAGTTACACAAAAACCTTTAATTTTTTTTTTACATCTTATGTTTTACTAAGGTCTATAACACAGTACATTCATCACACTATTATTTCCATAAGTGATACATATATGTTATATTCATTACACTACTATTTCTATGAGCAACACAGTGCATACTTAAGCTGATAGATTATATTATATTAACAAGCAGCTAAAAAGAGTTATAATTGATACTATTTCTAAATACTTATAATCACTAACAATGTGCATAAGCTAATACATAAATACAAAAGCTAATATTATCTGGTCCTTTTTCACAATCTCTCCTCTTTGTTTTTCTTACTGTATTTGGCTTGAGCGACAACTTTTGCACTTCTGCACTTTTGGCATAGTGATACTTTTCATGGATCTTAAATGCCTTGTTTTCATAATCTTTTTCTTTTCTCAATGCCATAATTTTCTGCTTTTGTCCTATGGTTCCTGACTTTGGATTGGTGGGTACTGTCATTATTTGCATGTTTTGGACCACATAAGTGATTAATCGAATAAAGCATGGGATCAAACATGGAAGAAAAACTAGACCCGTTATTCCACATAGCACTACAAATCTGGCCCTCTTCCACCAGGATATTCCAAAAAAACCTTCTAACCATCCTTTATTCATTATAAATTCCCGTTTTTGGACTGGCATATGGGCTCTTATACGGATGCTTCTGGCTATATCTAAAACTGCATTCCCATTATCATCAATTTGTAGACAACAATCAGATGTGTTAAACTTTTTGCAAACCCCTCCCTCTTCTGCTAACAAATCATGTAGTGCTAACCAATTTTGATACACTGCAGCTCTGGTTTGCCTTTGCTGTTTGGCTATTAATTCCATGGCCCTGGCCGTTTCATTAGAGATATGATTTCTACAACTGCTCGGAGTCTTATGATGCAATTCAACATATAAATTTGGATTCAATATCCCCAACTCCCATCTTGTGCCCACGTAGCTGGACCATATGTCTGTATTATCCATTCAGGTGCCTACTTTTCATCTCCCTACTTTTGGTATCCCCCAATTTCTCCAATTAGTTCCCTCTTATTTCTTTTTAAGGCATTGTACACTGGTATTCCCAGATCATCTCTATCTTGGCTTGGCAACAGGAAGAATTTGGGTTGTATAATTCCCAGAGTGCAACTTCCTTTCCATAGGGGAGAAAGTTCTGGATAAGCCCTTTTCCCACATATCCAAAATAAGCCATCCAGTGCTTTCCAGTATTTGTTCCTTTGGTTATTTATGTTTTCCCAAAATTTAGATATTTCAGGGATCCCATAATAGGGATTCTTCCTGGGGTCATTACACTGAAAAAGTTTAATTTCCTTTTTATATTTACAATTCTTTTTCTTCTCCTGGGTCCAATATTGTGGGGGTTTTTTAGGGATCTGCTATGTGAAAGTTCTATTATAAACTTTATATCTTTTACAGGAGGTCTGTCTTACATTGTCTGAAAATTCTCTTCCCATATGCCAGAGGCATTCTAATTATTTCTGAACTTAATATCCACCCCTCTGGCCAATTTTCCCCTTTTATTTTGGTTCTGTTCCATTTGAGAAGTTCAACTGGGCCTAGGCTACTACCCTTCCATGGCCATTCTTTGGACATTAAAGCTCCCCCATAAGCCCAGCAATTGGTAACATCTGGCTCTCTGCTGATCCTTTCTCCCATATCTACAAACAAGTTTTTTCTTAACTTTGGTATTTCTATTTCATTTTCCAGTTGTTGTCTGAGTTTTGCATATAAACTTCTATGTGGAGTTGGCTTTGGAGTGATGGGTTGCTGTGTCTATTTTCTTTGTTTGTTTATCATTATTCATTCCCGTATTAAATCTTGTACCAAATCCCGTTCCTTTTTCCATTCTCAGGTTTGACTTGTGGAGAAACAAACCCATTTGTCTCCTCATGGGCACCCCTGTTTTGACCCTACAATTTTGGTAACTTTATACATTCCATCATTTTGTATGCAGGTGTCTACCTGAGAGGAGTTATAGCAGTGGTGGCTGATGAAGGTATGAAAGCTAAAGTAAGAACCTAGAGTTTTCCTGTGGTATAGTGGTCTGTAGTATTTGTGGCAGGGATCGTTTGGATTCCCAAAGGTGACATGACTAATAAGGAGTAACAGAAGCTCAGTATAACGTGTACCCCCACCTTCCATGCCTGATGGGGTTGCTGCCCACAGCATGTGAACATGATCTTGGTGGTGAGTACAGTAGTTAATCTGGTCTTGCCTTCTGGTCTCCTTATCCCAAAATTACCTATGTCACCTGCTTTTCTTATATTGTGGTTCTCTGTAGTTTCTTAAATAGTCAGCACTTATTAGGTTCACTCTCAGAATAGGGTCTTATTACCTTCCCATCATATAGAGTAGTTGCCTGCATTTGAAATATGGTCCCTGGTTTTGATTTACTACAGCCTCCCACTCAGCTTCTAATAGCTCGTGAGTATCAGGGAGCATCCACTCGACTCCACAACAAAGTGTTAGAATTGGTACTTGCCTTCGATTAGTGTTGGAACTTTTCCCTTTATCTTGACAAATTTTGCAACACGCTTGCTGCCTGGTTTGCTCTCATTGGAACTGGCTCTGTAAACCACTCCCCTCACCCCTCCCCTAAGGTTATCCCAATGGCTGGCTGTTTGTACTTGCTTACCGGTTTTGGCCTGTTTATAAACCACTGCAGAGCTGTGCTCTGGCTGTCTTTCACTTTTTAATCTCTGGATTAAAGACCTTCTGGAATATCAGGTGGAGAGCATCCATCAACTCTTTTACTTTTCTCCCTGACGCTGGTAAAGTTAATCCCGCTGTAGAGCCACAGCTCTGAAGTTCAGCTCCTGGTGGATTTATCCTGGAGTTGTTCCATACACCTTGGCATGGCTGCTGGTGTTCTAAAAGAGCTAGCTAAAGACTCCAGTGGCTGCATCAACTGGTGCCCAACATGGGGCCTCCCAATAGGTCTGAGACCTCATGGAAGAACCTGTGCATTCACTTGTGGGTGACTGCAATTAAGGACTTGGTCGTTAGCTACCCTGGTGAGAAGCAGGCCAATTTCTGTCCAGTAGCATCCCCAGGGACGGAGATGACAACCCCTAAAGCACCAGGGGCCGTCTTTGGGAGAGGTACCTTGGCTACAGCTCCCCTACTCCAGGCAGCAGTGGTAAGTATTCCCCAGGGGGGCAATTGGGTGAGACCAGGAGAGACATTTTTGCTTTGTGTCCTGAACCCCCTAGAAGTGTGGGAGGGGGTGGTGTCCTGTCCCTGGACTGCTTCTGGACCTTTATATTATTTTATTTTATTTAATATTTCTGCTGTAGTCAAGGGTAGAGTTTGCTGAGCTGACCCCAGTTAATATCTTATCATGGGTGCTAAGTTATTAGCACAGCAGAGAGGGATTTTTACCCAGCTTGCGGGAATCTTGAAGGCTGGGGAAAAGCATTTTTCTAAACGGTTATTAAAAAGATTCATCTGCTGGCTGTTCCTTCACTTCCCCTGGGTGTCCCCCATTAATGTAACCTCCATGCCCTTTTGGGACAAGGTTGGAAGAAAATTGACTGATTTAATGAACCAGGGGGACACCTCTGCATCCAAATTGATCCCACTTTTTGTTTTAATTCAACTTGCTTTAGTTGAGAAAATGGAAGGGGAGAAACAGCCACAGCTATCTCCCTCAGTAATCCCCTCCCCCCCTCCCCAGCCTGTTTGTCCTACCCCAGGGGAGTCAGGGAAAGCAGATGAGCAAGGTGGCCAGGCAAGCCTGACTCCCCCTGGCTCTCCATGTCTCCTTCAGATCCCCAGCTCTGGAAGAAACGTCTGAACTGCCAGGGCTCCTTCTCCTAAACCCTCTGCACCGGTTGAAACCCTGAAAATTATTCATTTTGAAGTTCCCCCAGCTTATTCTCCTTCCCCACAAAATCCTAACCCTTTCTCTGCTCTTCAAAATGGCCCCTGAAGAGCACAAAATGGTGATGACCACATGGTCATTTTTCAGACGTGCTCCACTTTCACACAATCCTTTTCTTCCCGCCTTTCCCAATCCCCTCTCTTCCCCAATTCAAAATGGTGGCGACCACGTGGTCAGGTCTCAAAACGGCAGCGACCACGTGGCCAGGTCCCAAAATGGTGGCAACTATGTAGTCGGGTCTCAAAAGGGTGTCAACCATGTGGTTGTGTCTCAGGCATGTGTGTCTCTTCCCCAGAACCCCTTTCTTCCAGCCTTTCCCAATATCCTCCCCTCCCCAATCCCCTCTCTTTCTCCTCCCCCAGGTCCCTCCTCCCCCACCTCGGCCCCTCCTCCTAAAGTCCTCGCCCCTTCATGTTGCTGCTCTCCCCCTAGCCCTACCCCTAATCTCCCCTTCTCCTCCCCTGGCAGCTTCCACAGTAACCACCCTCTTCCTACTTTCAATTCCCATGCCCCCCTCCCCGGATCCCAGGCTTCTGCTTCCTGTTCCCACAATGTGAAAATCGAAAGCTACAAGCCAAAATCCCTAAACACAAAACAAGAGACTCTTCCTCTTGTTGCACCAGTGACCTTTAGTGATGGCAAAGAAGCTTTCCTCCGAGAATGGGAGCCTCTCTCCTACCAAAGTAAAAAAGAAATCTGCAAGGCACAAAAAGAATTTGGGAGGGGGAGTGAGTATTTTAAAGGCATGCTTAGAGCTACCTTCTCCTCTAATATCTTAGTGCCACACAATCTCGAGGATTTCATTTCATGCCTTGTCTCTCCAGCAGAATACTTGCTGTGGGAGGGGGCATGTAAGAGATCGTTGCAGGGAATTCTTTCTGACCTTTTGCAGATTCCAAAGCGTTCCCATGACACAATTGGAAATGTTAGTACTATGAACCACCTGTGGGGCGAGGGGGAATGGGTTGAGCCCAGGCTACAAGCCAACGTGCTGGCTGTGCCAACTTTAGATTTATTCCAGGGAGCTGCTGAAAGGGCATTCCATCAAATTCCTTCCCATGGGTCCCATGTCAGCTTTGCTGCCATCAGGCAGTAGCTCAACAAACCTTTTATAGATTTTTATTAATAGATTGAAAGTGCAAGTCAAAAGACAGGTGAAGAACCCAGACTCACACCCGGTGATTCTCCTGGAAATGGCAAAGGCCAAGGCCAACGAGGCCTGCCAGCAAATCATCGGAGGGATGCCGCTAGACCCTCCACCCTCATTAACATCTATTATCAAGGCCTGCACCAAGAACATCATAGCGGCCAACTGGAATAGAGTGCAACCGTTGGGCAGGACTGTTGCAGCGACCACCACTGCCTCTGTTGACCCACCACCCTTTTGATGGGGACCACTAACCCGTTACCGCTGTGGGCAAATCAGGCACATGGCCAAATCCTGTCCAGAACCCCACCCCACTCGGACAGAACCAAAAGAGAACCATGGGGGAGGGGCACCCACTACAAAAAACTAGTGGGGCAGCGCGATCCTGCTTTGCGTGTAAAAATAGAGCAGGATCCCAGGGGCAAGGGGAAGTGGGACAAATAAGAACTGAACTACATAACATTACTGGACATGACACCCACACCGGACATGACACACACAGCTGATATTGACAGTTGTAGCAAAGTGTGGTTGTCTCAGCCACTGCTGCTACTTCTAACATCTGACAAAAAGTTTTTCAGGTCCTGAAGCTGGACACTGATAGATGTCAAACCACTGGGGGAAACATTGATGCCTCTAGAACCTGGTGAACCTGAATGTCCCAGTGGTAAGACACTCTGCACCGCATGGAGATCGCAGATACAAAGAACATCCACTTGTCCTCATCTGTAAACTGGAAGAAGCCATGTTCCCCAGGCCATGCCTCATTGGAATTTGTTTCATCCTGTTTGCCCTAAACTAGTCCTCTGATGTGTGGATCATCCCACAACCCAGGAAAAACGTCCAGGCTACGTTGGCAGAGGCCCTTAAGCAAGACCATATCTGCTTGTCTACAGCAGCAGCAGAAAATCTGGTTTCAACCTGCCTAGTGGGGGTCCCATGTAAACCCAAGGAGTACCCTGAAAGCCTGAAAAAACAAAAAAAATGTAAATAGCAAGCAAAGCACCCACATAGTTTACTGAACACCAAGCATGACCTATGAACATAAATTGCCCGTTTACAACCCCCTCATGCTGTGGCAAGAGTGGGTAGGCAAGCTGCTCAACATAAACAGTGAACCACAAGAACTTGAAATTTTAGGGTCTTCAAGTGCAGCCTATTGCATTCAGTTTGTCTACGAACCAAGGCACCACATAGAACAGTACACTTATGTCCTCCAGTATTAAAAATATCACCAGGCTAACAGGTGGTATGAAAAGATTGAGCATGTTAAGATGGCATCCACAGAGGACCACTGGCCAAAGAGACTAGAAAAAGGTACTTTTCTCATTTGTGGGGATAGACTTGGGCAGGTATCCCCTCTCACCTGCTCAGAGGTCTGTGCACATTTTGGCGGATGTCGCTGTTCACACCCAACCAAACCCAAATTATGGTTTGGCAACAGAAAAAAATTTGAGAATCCAAAAGCAAAGCATTGATAATTTAGGCAAACACTGTGAATTGGAAATTATTCATTAGTTTAGGCTAAAAAGAGCTGCAGTCTCTTTATTTTTACCATGGGTTGCAGCTGCTAAAGCACTAGGTGAATTGGGCCACCTTGAGTGTTGGGTAGTGAAACAAGCCAATTTAACAACAACCGCAATCAGTGACCTCCTAGCAGACGAAGAAATCACTACGAAAGCTACCCTCCAAAATCGGGCAGCTATTGACTTCCTGCTGCTGCTGCATGGACAGGAATGTCAAGAGTTTGAAGGTCTCTGCTGCCTCAACCTAACATCAAAGGCACGGGATGTCTGCATATCCCTGCAAAAAAATGGAAGAACTAATAACTGACATCAAAAAAGATTCAGAGGACTGGCTGGGGAAGATCTTCTCAAGGTGGCGGTTGACTGGGTGGATCTCTTCCATTGTTAAATCCATTGTTTGGTTTATTGTAACTGTTTTCCTTATTGTAATATCCTTTGCTATTTTAACAAGATGTTGCCTTTCCACTGCTGCACACCTCACCTTTTCCCCTCCTGAAAATAGTTACAGAGACCCCTGATGCTCCTGACTCTGAAAACCCTGATGCCAATAACCCCGATACTAAGGATTCTCCTGATGACAGCCTCCCACCTCAGTGGTGGTACGAGTTATGCCCAAAATCAGTGTAACCCCGATCCTTCCCCTTTTTGAAAAAGATAGGGGAAGATGTTGTGGTTATAGTTTGTGTTACCCCAGTGTCTGGGTTTGAAAAGACAGGTGTCTGCTTAAGGAAGGTAGGAGCCTCCCCTGAAATGGAAAATGTAAACCCCATACCTCCAAATTGTTGTAATTTTGAAAATAAAAAGCTCTCAGGCAAAGATATGGGAATGGGAATATCAGTTCTTTACCAGGAAAACTAAAAAATACAATTGTAGTAGTACAAACAAAAAACCCTCTATTGATAGAGTCAGAATACGACCTGACACACTGTTGGTCAGGGTGTTGGTAGCAGTCTGAATGGTGGCTGCAGTCCTCCTGGAGTGACAGGTATAGTTCTGTTGAAGCAGTGATCCTGTAGAAGGGTGTAGGTTTCTGTCCTGGTTTAGGGCAAATTTGGGAGAAAACCTCCAAAGGGGACCCCTCCCCCCAACCGGTTCGGGAAGGATTCCTCGGAGACAAGTGGAAAGAACCTGTTTATTTAACAGGCACAGCACCCCCCAGCACACAAAATGAACAATACTGGATGACACCACTCTTTCACCGCTCTGAAGAAGATGACAAATTCAGAAAGTCTCTCTAGGGAGTGGTCACTCTGTTATCAGTCCCTCCGGCACTGGGGATGGCTGCTGCAGACCACAAGGTGCAAACACTCAGTGTTTCCCAGGTCCCAGTCTGGAGCAGGTTCAAGTGTTTCCAAGAAAGAGAAAAAAAAACAGTCCAGGGAAAAATCGGACTGCCTAGCTAAACTAACTAACAAGCAGAAGCAAAAGCAAGAGCAAAGCAAGAGCAAAGCAGAAGAAAGAGCGAAAGCAAGCAAAAAGCTAAAGCCGCACTATGTACTGCCCCATCTCTGTGTCCCACCAGCCGTGGGGGAGCAGGCTGATAACAAAACAAAACAAAGCTTCACTCTTCAGAGCCAGTCTTGAAGGCACAGAACATAATATCTAGCATAAATAGAACAGACAACTGGGGATACAAGCACCATAATGTCACCCTAGGACAGTTTCCTCTGAAGATCCAGTGGTAGTGTAGATGGGCCTGGGTCTTCCTCTGGGAATCCAGTGGAGAAGACAGCTGCTCCTCTGGGAATCCAGTGGGAAAAGGCTGCCTGTGGTCTTCCAGATCTCTGATTATATCCAGTTAAGAATGCTTGGCTCCTCCCTCTGGGCAGAGCTTCTCACAGTGGGATGATGTAATTTTATCAGTCACGCAGTGAGACTCAGTGGCCCAGTAACAGAAGATATTCCCTGGAGGGAGGATTGTTTGTGGAAGAGATAAAGAAAACAGCCCTATTAACAGAAGATAACTGCTCCACTGATAGGAATAGATTACACACACCCATTTCCAACCCAAGACATTATCTACCCATTATTCTATTACTGTCTGCATCATACCTAAATCAATAAACTCTACACAATGAAATCTTACACACAGTTCTCACTTAAGAGTAGGTTTCCCTGTGGTACACAACAGGCTTCTCCATCTTTCTGCATTACCCACCAAGTGTAAACAGGTCCTTGAGCAAAAACAATCCCATGGATGGGTTTGTCTTTGCCTGAGGGGGGATTAATCCAAACAGTCTTTCCTAAAATACCTTTCATGTGTACAACAGGGACTTTATACACTGTGTGCAAGGCTTCAGACTGGGCAGGACCAGCTCTATTAATGGACTCTCAGGTGTCGACCATCCAGGTGGTTTTTGCTAAGTTCATTTCTCAATTTCTAAAGGTTCCCTCACCAAGTGCCTTCAGGGTAGTCTTAAGTAGTCTGTTGTACCATTCAACTTTCCTGGCAGCTGGTGCATGATAAGGGATATGATATATCCATTCAATACCATGTTCTCTGGCCCTGGTGTTTATAAGGCTGTTCTTGAAATGTGTCTCATTGTCTGACTCAATTCTCTCAGGGGTGCCATGTCTCCACAGGACTTGCTTTTCAAGGCCCAAGATCATGTTCCGGGCAGTAGCGTGAGGCATAGAGTAGGTCTCCAACCACCCAGTGGTGGCTTCCACCATGGGCAGCACATAGCGATTGTCTTGGTGTGTCTGGGGCAATGTGATATAGTCAATCTGCCAGGCCTCCCCATACTTATATTTGGACCACCCACCGCCCACCATACCATAGGGGCTTCACTTGCTTGGCCTGCTTGATCGCAGCACATGTCTCACAGTCATGGATAACCTGCAAAATACTGTCCATTATTAAATTCAACCCTTGGTCTCGTGCCCACTTATAGGTGGCATCTCTGTCCTGGTGACCTGAGGCATCATGGGCCCATCGAGCCAGGAACAACTCCCCCTTATGTTGCCAATATAAGTCTATCTTTGACACCTCTATCTTTGCATCTCGGTCTATCTGCTTGTTGTTCCAGTGTTCCTCATTAGCCCGACTCTTGGGGACATGGGCGTCAACATGATGAACTTTCACAGGTAGCTTCTCTACCTGAGAGATAATGTCTTTCCACTCATTAGCAGCCCAGATTGGTTTTCCTCTGTGTTGCCAGTTGGCCTTTTTCCACCTTTCCAGCCAGCTCCACAGAGCACTGGTTACCATCTCTGAATCAGTATAAAGGTATAGCTTTGGCCATCTCTCTCAGTAATGTCCAGGGCCAGCTGAATGGCCTTGAGTTCAGCAAGTTGATTTGATCCACCTTCTCGTTCTGTGGCTTCTGTGACCTGTTGTGTGGGGCTCCATACGGCTGCTTTCTACTTCCAGTTCATCCCTACGATGCAACAGGAACTGTCAGTGAAAAGTGTGTAGCATGTTTCCTCTGCTGGTAGTTGGTTCTATGGTGGAGCTTCTTCAGCACGTGTTGCTTGTTCCTCTTTATCAGTGAGACCAAAGTTTTCAATTTCTGGCTAATTTATAATTATCTCTAAAATCTCAGGGCGATTCAGGTTTCCAAAACGGGCATGCTGTGTGATGAGGGCAATCCATTTGCTCCATGTGGCATTGGTGGCATGGTGCATAGCGGGAACTTTTCCTTTAAACATCCACCCTAGTACCAGTAGTCGGGGTGCCAGGAGGAGTTGTGCTTCCATGCCAATCACCTCCGAGGCTGTTTGGACTCCTTCATAGGCGGCCAAGATTTCCTTTTCTGTGGGAGTGTAGTTGGCTTTGGATCCTCTGTAACTTCAGCTCCAGAATCCCAGTGGTCAGCCTCGAGTCTCCCCAGGCACCTTCTGCCAAAGGCTCCAGGACAAGCCATTGTTCCTGGCTGCAGAGTAGAGCACATTCTTCACCTCTGGTCCCATCCTGACTGGGCCAAGGGCTACCGCATGAGTGATCTCATTGATCTGGACAAAGGCTTGTTGCTGTTCAGGGCCCCAGTGGAAATCATTCTTCTTGCAGGTGACCAGGTAGAGAGGTCTCACAGTTGAGGAAGATGAAACAGGAAAGCGTTATAAATATGATTGCCTGGCAAAAGATTTTGAGAATATAGAAACTATAAGCGAGATTGAAATGAAAGCAAGCTTTGAGATACCTTAGTTACTGAACAACTGGAAAGCAATGGTATGGCCGGCTGAAGGTAATCCCCTTTTGATGAAACAATACCCTCTGCTTGCAGACAGGTCCAAGGGTCAGAGCAGACCCTACTAGCTTAGCAGAAGGGGTCCAAAGAGTAGTTTTAAGGGTTTAAAATGTAACACAGTATGGTAATGTAATGATTCTTATAGGCTGTATGTAAATGCTATTAGGATTTGCATCTTGTATTAGATTGGTTAGTGAGAATTAGAATATTCAACACAGAAGAAGATTTATTGTATTGTAACGGGAACCTCGCTCTCTTATCCTCTTTTACTCTTCCTCACTCTCTCATTTTCTCTTTACCACTCTCTTTGCTTCTCTCAGGCCTGCTCTGAGCTGCAGCTGGCAGCTCCATGCAGGGCCCCTGCACTCACGTCCTTTGCAATAAACTGCAAGTTCCACAACCTCGCTTCAGAGATCTCTTGTCTCCGTCCATCCCGACTGTCCTAACCCCCACCACTCCTACAGCTCACAATCTGGCTGTACTTGGGAATGTGCATTCTCTAGAAACCTATGGTGCCTAGGAAAGCTTGTGTTTCCTTCTTGCTGCTTGGTGGAGACATCGCAGTGATCTTGTTGATGACCTCAGTGGGACTCTGACACCGTCCGTCTTGCCACTTTACTCTCAGGAACTGGATCTCTTGGGCAGGTCCTTTGACTTTGGTCTTCTTGATGGCGAAGCCGACTTCTAGCAGAATCTGGATGATCTTCTCTCCTTTCTCAAACACTTCTGCTGCTGTGTTCCCACACACAATGATGTCATCGATGTACTGCAAGTGTTCTGGAGCTTCATCCTTTTCCAGTGCAGCCTGGATCAGTCCATGGCAGATGGTGGGGCTGTGCTTCCACCCCTGGGGCAGTCAGTTCCAGGTGTACTGCATGCCCTTCCAGGTGAAAGCAAACTGAAGCCTGCATTCTGTTGTCAGAGGAATGGGAAAAAATGCGTTAGCAATGTCAGTAGTGGCGTACCATTTTGCTGCCTTGGATTCCAGCTCGTACTGGAGTTCCAGCATGTCCAGTACAGCAGCGCTCAGGGGTGGAGTCACTTCATTCAAGCCATGATAGTCCACAGTCAATCTCCGTTCTCTGTCAGACTTGCGCATAGGCCAGATGGGACTGTTGAAGGGTGAGTGGGTTTTGCTGACCAACCCTTGGGTCTTCAGGTCACGGATCATTTTGTGGGTGGAGCTTACTGCATCTTCATTCATTTGATACTGCCAGCAGCGCACCGTCGAGGTGGCAATTGGTACTTTTGGTTCTTCTACCCTCAGGAGTCCTACTGCAGATGGGTTTTCTGATAGTCCAGGCAAGGTGTTCAACTGCCTAATGTTCTCTGCCTCTACAGCAGCTATTCTAAAAGCCCACCTGAGTCCTTTTGGGTCTTTGTAATAACTGGTTCAGAGGAAGTCTATGCCCAGAATACATGGGGCTTCTGGGCTTGTCACAATAGGATGGTTCTTCCACTCCTTTCCAGTCATGCTCACCTCGGCTTCTAACAGGGTTAATTGCTGCGATCCCCCCGTTACACTGGCAATGGAAACAGGATCCGCCCCCACGTGTCCCCATGGTATTAGGGTACACTGTGCACCAGTATCAACTAACGCTTCATACTTTTCTGGCTCTGATGTGTGATGGTGTTCACAGGGGTTTTCCGGTGAGGGAAGAGACGAGAATGTTGACTCCATGTTCAGAAGGCTTGATTTATTATTTTATGATATACATTACATTAAAACTATACTAAAAAGAATAGAAGGAAAAGTTTCATCTCAGAAGGCTAGCTAAGCTAAGAATAGAATGGAATGAAAACAATGGTCTGTGGCTCGGACAGAGAGAGAGAGAGCCAGCTCTGCCGTGACTGGTCACAAATTCCAAACATCCACACGAGACCAATCACGGATCCACCTGTTGCATTCCACAGCAGCAGATAACTATTGTTTACATTTTGTTTCTGAGTCCTCTCAGCTTCTCAGAAAGAAAAAATCCCAAGAAAAGGATTTTCATAAAAAGATGTCTGCGACATGTCACACCTTTTTTTATTTAGTTAAATTAAAAAGAAAAGTGTAATTTTCTCTGCTGGGCTTGTGCAGAGGAAAGAACAAACACTTGACAGGTTATCTGTTACCAATCAAAACCTCAATCAAGTGCTGATGTGGAATGAACAGGGAACTTCTTCACCTGTAAAACATAAAATTCTATCATATTACTAAAACAATCTTACAATATAAGAAAATGCAAAAACAATGCAAAGAAAATTCAAGTCCGAAGAGCTGAGTTTCAGGAGAAAGTCCATGGACTGAAGATGTTCCTCTTTGACGTCTCTGAAAGTCCCTTGTGGTCCTGAAACAGGCTTGCAGAATCCTGAAACAACAAATTGCTAAAGAAAAATCCATCAATAGTTATCAAAAATCCATTGACAGTCATCAAACAATTTTGAGACAATTTCTGGAATGTCTTGGCCACAGCCCTTTATTGGACAACTTAGGCTGAAGCTAATTTTTGGCTCTTCAATGCTTTTGAGCTGCTGCCAGCTCTTTCAACCCTTTTTATTTAATTTAATTTTTTTTCCTTTTTTTTTTTTCCTTTTTTTTTTTTTATTTTTCAGAAAGAGCAGCAGCAGCAGACAGCCTGAGAGGCCCTGGGGCACCCTGGCCCTCTTGGAAGGATCAGGAACCCCAGACCTGGCCCACAAAACGGTGGCCCAGGACCTGATGGGGGAAGCAAAACCCCCAAGGCCAACAGGAGGCCAGGCGGTGGCCCTGGCCCAGGGAACCCAGCCAAACAGCCCAGGCCCGGCCCACAAGGTGGGCTCTGTGTTGCCACAAACCAGCACCCTGCTGCCAATGCAATGGCAGAATGAGTGACCGAATGCTTCCTTCTCCCTGAACCACCAACCCACATCGGCAGTGGGGGAATAGAAGCTGTCCCGAGAATCTTCATCTCAGGTCTGGGAATGTTTTTTCCCCACAGCAAGCAAGCAATGATCGTTTTCTGCCGTCTCCTCTGTCTCTGCAATGCAAATGCAAAAGGTGTTCCTCCCATCTGCCTCCCGGTCTGGGGACCAAAGGCAGAACTTTCGGGAGACACCTCCCCCTCGCCGCTGGGGCGCGCAAGGGACGGCAGGGATTTCTGGAACCCCCAAGGGGGTACCACCGACCAAACACGCACCAACCCGCCAAAAATGCTGAGTTTAAAAGCAGGCAGTTGGGCTGCACCCGCACTCATCTGTGGGGCCATGCCTCCTCCACGGAAGGAGAGGCTGGCCACCGGAGCCGCTGCTGCAGGGGCAAACGGCTCGGGACGGTCCGAGCTCGGACATGCCGCCGGTTCCAGGGCAGCCTCTGACGCAGACACTGAGGACGAAGTCCCCGAAGGTGGCAGAACCACCGGGGCGGGCGGTGGGGGCAGCAGGGGTGCACGGGAAAACGCCGCCGTTGTGTCACTCAGCTCCGGGAGCGGCAGCGCAGGCGCGAGCTCTGTCCCCGCGGCAGGGGATGGCGGGGACGGCACGGGGTCGGCAGCATCTTCTGCCCCTGGTACCGGGATCAGCCGCGGAGGCGGCGAAGCTTCCGAGGGGGGCTGGTGGGGGCGGCGAGGCTGGAGGGAGCGCATCCCCCACCAGGCCGGAGGCAGCAGCCGTGTCCACTCCGGGTTCCGGAATCTGCAGCGCAGGCGCAGACTGCAAAAGCGGCGGAGCCGACACGGAAGGCGGCGGGACAGCCAGGGAGGGCGGCGCCGCTTGCCGGTCGCTGTCGTCGCCGAGTGCATCACCTAGCAACACAGGCGAAGCCGCGGGAAGCGGTGCTCCTGAGATCGGCCGCGCAGGTGCAGGCGGGGTCGCCGCTCCCAGAGCCCCCACGGGCTCTGCCGGAGGGGAGACCGCAGGAGGGACCGCGCGGGGAAGCGCCCGCACCTGCGGAGCGGGTTGGGGCGGCCCCGCAGGCTCGAGAGGCGGGGCCCCGGAGACCGGTGCTGCCCGCAGTGCTGGACGGGGCGGGGTCAATGGGGCCAGGCGGGGAGGTGCTTGCGGCGCTGGCCAGGGCGGCACCGCCCACTCCCATCCCCCCAGAGAGCAACGAGGGGGGGGGGGGGGAAAACGGCTCCGTCTGAGCATGCTCCAAAGGCGCAGGAAAAAAATCTTCGGCTGTGGGCAAAACTTCGCCCCCCCGCTGCGAGTCAGGGGGGCTTGGGAAGCAGCAGATCGTCTCCCTCCAAAGGGTCTTCTCCCGTGGGAATTGGGGGGAATGGTGCCTGCCTCCTGCAATCAGCAATCCATGGAAAGGAAGCTGCTCTCCGTTTCAAGACTGGAAAAGTGTCCTGAATGATGGATGAATGCGTGGGTATCCAAGTCCACGGTCCAAGGCGGCTTCAAAAATGGATTCCATGCATTCCCATATGAACATATCAAGGGCATAGAGCACATCCGTAAAAAACCCATAGAAGTTTGCCCATTGAAAAAACTCATAGAAATGTCTCTTCACCATAGAGACATTGTCCTCTTCACCCCGTTTTTGCCAGAGGGCAATAAGTTTCTCCTCTGAGGGGGAGAAAGGAACCTTAGCCTCTGTGGGGACCCTTGCCCACATGTGCAGCCACAATCTGCGAAAGGCAGCATCATCAGGAAGGGAAAAGCTAACAGTACCTTGTGACTGTGTCCAGCACGCTCTGGCCAGCTGCTTGGTGCTGCTAGGCTTTCCGAGCATCTTCCCGGAGGCTTTTCAAAAGGTTCTCTTTGTGGTCAGCCTTGGCTGTGAACTCTGTCCAAATCAGGATCTTCGGTTCTTCAGCTCCTGGCTAGAATCCGCTTCTGTGGTCACTTGTGAGGTGACCATCAATGCCACACACTCGGGGTTTACCCAGTGTAGCAGCTCCTCTGGGGTCTCACCAAGTGATGATTTCTTCCTCAGTCGAGGGTCACCATCTGTGACGGTGTTCACAGGGGTTTTCCGGTGAGGGAAGAGACGAGAATGTTGACTCCATGTTCAGAAGGCTTGATTTATTATTTTATGATATACATTACATTAAAACTATACTAAAAAGAATAGAAGGAAAAGTTTCATCTCAGAAGGCTAGCTAAGCTAAGAATAGAATGGAATGAAAACAACGGTCTGTGGCTCGGACAGAGAGAGAGAGAGCCAGCTCTGCCGTGACTGGTCACAAATTCCAAACATCCACACGAGACCAATCACAGATCCACCTGTTGCATTCCACAGCAGCAGATAACCATTGTTTACATTTTGTTTCTGAGTCCTCTCAGCTTCTCAGAAAGAAAAAATCCCAAGAAAAGGATTTTCATAAAAAGATGTCTGTGACACTGATGTGCCAGGCCATCGGATCCACACCATCTAGAAGATCAGGTTTTCCCGTGCCTCTTCCTGGCTAGAAGCAGGGCTCCTCTAGCCCTGGTTATTATTTCTTTCCTGGGCATACATACTAGAGGCTCCTTCAAGGGGATCTGACAGATCATACCCGGCAGAAGTGGGTTTCCCATCTGTCCTGGGTTGACTATATGATGCTTTTATCTCAAATCGTCTCATTCTGTTTATGTTGAATAATAAGTTTTGCACCTTTAAGAGTGTTCCAGAGAGTGAAGGGGGGGAAGAGAAGAAGCGGCAGTTTTTTTTCAGACACTGTACTCACTCCTCCACATTCCTGCTCCTGGACTGTTGTTGTCTGCGGATGGACAGACAGCAGAACAGAGCTCTCTTTTGCTTTTAGTTAGTTTTAGCTAGCTGAAGCAAAGAAGTTCACTAGACTTTTGTTTTTTTCCCTTTTTCCTTGGACCTCTTGAAACCTGCTCTGGACTGAACACCCAGAAGAGAACCGGCAGCTGCATCTGTGGCCCACCGGGCTGGGCCTGGCCTGCGACATTTCCAGCACTGGAGGGACTGATCAGAGACTGAGTGAGCTGAGCTGCAACCCGGGGAGGGACTTTTTCAGTTTGACATCTCTTTTAGAGCGCAAAAGATTTTATTGTTTGATATTGTTTAGGTTTTATTGTTTAATAAACAGTTTTTTTCTACCTTTCTCCAAAGAAGGATTTTCTCCCAGACCAGTTAGGGGGAGGGGCCGATTAGATCTGCTTTCCTACCGGAGTTCCTTTAGAAGATTCTCTCCCAAATTTGCTCTAAACCTAGACAAATACATCTATTGGTGCCCAACACGTGGCTCGAAAAGGTAGAAAAAAGCTCTATTAATAGTGTGTTGGTTGTGCTCTCTCTTTAGGGAGTTAAAGCAGTCAGTAGCCATGCTGCTTGGATTTGTAATGTCTCTTAGAGTAGAAGCCTTCATGTAGCTCTGGGCTCTAGACCTTTTTAAGTTTTCAATACCTTTCTGGTCACTAAGATTATTGTCCATAACATGTAATTTTTACGGTAGAGGGGTACGGATTAGAATAGCTGTTGTGCTAGCCTTAGTGATAATGATTTATAAAGCATTTACAAAGATACTGGCGTCTGTTTACGATATTTATGGTTTATAGTTTCTTCGTCCTACCCTGCATCCCAATTCCAGTAGCATGTTTGGGGAATTTATTAATAATGGCACCCAGTCTGTTAGAGGAGGAGCCGGGAATAAGGCCTTCCAGCCTTTCCTTTCCTTCTTCTCCTTTAGATCTGTTATGTCAGTTTTTGAGAATGTTCAGTTTTCCCTGAATGTTAAAGAGACCATCTTTCTAGTATTTAATCTGGTAAGCTTCCTCTATATGGTCTGCAGCTTCTCTAGAATGAGGGCTGAGATATCCAGAGGAGTTGGTGAGACCCCTGACCCAGAAGCAGATGCAGGCGTGAAAAATCCTGAGTAGTGTAGAGAATGGAAAAATATAAGCCAAACCTTGAAAGAATTTTCTGATCCTGTAGACTGAGATTTTCCTCGAGAACAAATTCAGAACCCAGCTGAGGTGGAGAAATACCTAAAAGAGAAGTACCATGACGATTCTAAAGAGAAAAGGTAATTGCAATAAGCTGAGCCCTAGCCTATGCTTATCGCACTCTGTTAGATACTGTAGGGCAGCAGACAGAGGCAAGGAGGCAGAGAGATAAAGCAGCAGCTACCACAGTCACCCCAGGCTCGAAGCCAGCAGCTAAACCAGATAGTGAGCCTAAGCCATTAGCAGTTGCTGCAAGAAAAAAGCACACAAGCAAAACCAATCGGCCAATGACTGACGATGATGATCCAGGGGTAGGACCCTCAACACCAACTGATACAAAAGCCAAAGTTAACGCAACTAACACAGCATCAGAAGCCAATATTGAGTCTTATTCCCTGAAAGACCTTTGTAGCCTAAGAAAAGATTACACCCCACTACCTGCTGAATCCATAATTAGTTGGTTAGTCCGTCTCTAAAATGCTGCAGGTGAGGCTACAATTCTGGATAGCACTGAAGCGAAGCATTTGAGATCCCTGTCACAAAATCCTGTCATTGACCAAAGAATGATGAGGGGGGCTAATCCACACAGCCTCTAGGCACAGGTCCTAGGAAGTGTAGCACAAAGATACCTGTGCACAGACGATCTCTATATGCAGCAAACCCAGTAGAAAACCATAGAACAAGAGATTCAATGCTTAAGAGAAATAGCAGTAGCAGAGATTGTCTTCTCAGATGATGTAAACACTGTAAATCCAGACTTAGTACCATGCACATCTGTGATGTGGAGAAAACTTGTACGACTTGGGCCACGAGAATATGCTTCTGCTTTAGCAATAATGAAGCGAGATGATAGTGAAGAGACTGTGCTTGATATAGCAAAGAAGCTCTGAGCATATGCAGATGCTGTACATGGCCCAACACATGCCACAATTGCAGCGGTATAAACACGTCTGCAAAAATTAGAAGACAAGATAGAAGAAAGTCACAAGAAACTGAAAAAAGAAATTAAAGAGAGATTTCTCCAAATCTCAGCAGTACAGATCAGAGGTTCCGGTATCCAAAGCAGATGTTCCCCAGATGGCAAGAGAAAGTATACCCCACGAGCTGAGCTGTAGTTCTACCTGCGTGATTGTAGAGAAAACATAGAGAGATAGCACAGAAAACCTACTGCTGCTCTAGCACAATGAGTGCATGAACTGAAAACTCAGAAAAGAAGTTCCAAAGGAGAAGCAGCTCCAGTAGCCAGTAACCGAACTGTCACATATGATGATAATGACAATATTTTTGATCCCCTTGAAAGACCCTCCAAAGCATATGCCCAAAGAAAGAAAGATAACCAGGCTTAGAGGAGCCCTGCCTCTAGCCAGGTAGAGGCTAGAGAAAAACGTGTTTTTTGGACTGTGTAGATTTGTTAGCCTAGCACATCTGAACCACAAGAATACAAAGCTTTAGTGTTGCCGTTACGGCGTGGCGACCTGGTTCGGGAGGTCCGGCACGGTGACCCAAGGCCCAGGGTCACTCGGTCCAATGCTACATACACCAATGTGGTGGACAGCAAATGGCGTTTATTGTGGGGTTTCAGGGGCATTTATGGACTGGGCAGTCTGTGTCACTTCCCTCTGCTCACGTCCGGCCGGGTGCGGCCGGGTACAGAGCAAAGGTCAGACTGCAGGGTGAGGGGGAGCTTCTTATCTACCCGTACAGCCCGAGATCTTCCGCACGCAGATCCCTAGCTCTCCACATTTCCCCCCCCCTCATGATTAGTAAAAATCTTGTAAAGGTTACAAAATTTCATGGGTTAGTAGAATTAGCATAAAATCGTAAGTGTGTTAGTAAGTGGCGCGCCTTAAAGTAATTGTCGGCGCTCGAGAAACAAAATGTTAGCCGTTTCCAAACGCCTTTTAACAAATAGCACCAGTTTGTTTAATATGCAGGGCCCGAAGATTAGGGTTAGTAAGATTATAGTGACTGGGCCTATTAGGGTAGAAATCAGGGTGGTGAGCCTTGGAGACCGGTTGAACCACGACTCGAACCAGCCCTGCTGAGCTTCTCTATCTGCTTTCCTTAGGTTTAGCCGATTTCTCAATTCGGCCATGGAGTCTCTGACGACTCCGGTGTGGTCTGCATAAAAGCAGCATTCCTCTTTCAAGGCAGCACACAGGCCTCCTTGCTGCATGAGCAAGAGGTCCAGTCCTCTCCTGTTTTGGAGGACAACCTCTGAGAGTGAGGAAAGGGATTTTTCCAGGGAAGAGATGGATTTCTCGATCCTTTGCAAGTCCTCATCAACTGTCATCTGCAGTTGTGCCAGTCCCTGATGTTGTGTTGCAAGGGCCGAGATGCCTGTGGCAGCGCCGGTAGCTCCTAAACCGAGGAGCATTGCGATGGTGATGCCTGTTATCACCTCTCGTTTGTAGAGCCGGTTGGGTTCCTCGAACAAGCAGTACACCTCTTCTTCTTGGCGATACAGGACTCTGGGGACAATTAGAACTTGGACACAAAAGTCAGTAGAATGGTCGAATTTGTCAAGGAGTACACCTGGGCTTACCCCGGATCTGTGACAGACCCACATTCCCGATGCAGCTGGGATCACCCACTGGAACTTCCCTCCCTTAAGTTTGACGAATTCCTTGCAGATGTTGCCCATCTGCTTTGCCAAGGTTGCATTGCCAAAGCATTTGCCCTGGCCCGTAACCTGACTTAGGGTGATACCTCTCCGGGGGGTGTCCCATCTGCATTGGCGTGGATTGTTTGACTTTTGAGAAGATGAATGGGAGATCGAAGGCAACACTTTCGTAAAAAGGGGGTTGTGCATCATAGCATAACCAGCATGATTCTGTGAAGTTCGGGTTGGATTGGTTTAACGATAAGAAGGTAGCATTTAACACGCTTAAGAATGGACTGGAGAGGGTTGGTTTGGTTAAGAGATCGGATGGGGAGGCTAGTTTCGACCTCTGTGTTTCGCGGCTAGAACTACCGTTAGCTGCGATCTCTTCCCTGGGTCTACTTACTACTAGAACCGGATTGGGTCCAACTGATTGGGATATTGAAGCTGGGAGTCTGATAATTTGTATGGTCCCCCAGATGCTGCGGTTAGGGAGATGAGCATACGCTGTCCACACTTTACCTGTGGCCCAGGCATCATGGGTCGGCTGCAGGATTGTCATTATATAACCTGTGCAAGTGTGCTGTTTCAAGCCTCCGGGCATAAGCGCATACCCATCTCTGTCATATTTTGGTTCGATACAGCCGTGTGGAGTGTACTTAATTTGCAGGAACTTATCCGGCTGTTGAGGCGTCCATCTATTGCTTATCACAATAGTTTCACACCCCCAATATCCACAATATCCATGCCCTGGGAAATTATAATAACTTTTTCCTGGGTTGGAAGCAGGGCACCAGTACATCCCAAATACTGTTGTCTCCTGAAATCTGGGGTGCCCTGTATGCATGGGAAAAATGTCTTTTAACCTGAACTCGAAAGATGGGATGTCGGCTATAACAATTTCTTTGATGACCCCCTCACCTGAGAGATGGCGTAGAACCCACCTGAATGGCTGGTGAGGGTAATGTTTTGTGTCTGCTTGTCCTCCGCCTACTAACCCTAGAAACAAGATTCATTCGAGGCGTTGACAAGGGCCACTGTTCGACACACACTGGGTCGGCTGATTTCCAAGTCAGCTTGATGGGCAATGGCGGGTACGCGACAGTGGCCCTTAGAATAAATTTGTCACCCTAACATCCAGCAGGGCTAGGGCATCCCTCCCTAGCAAGGGTGGGCAGTCCGACATCACATATGCAGTGAGGGTGATAGTTCTTCCCGGTCCTCTCTCGGTGCAGAGGGTTATTGCCACTGGTTGGGTGCTCTTGTGGGCTCGGGACAGCCCTCCAACTCCGCCCACCATGGAGGCTACTTCTAGCTTCCATGGTCGAGGCCAATGTATGTCTGGGATGATGGTGACATCTGACCCTGTGTCCACCCAAAAGGGAAGGCAGATGGCCGAGTCGTCGGAGCTGTTGTGGAGACGACACACTGCCCACACGATCAGTGGGTGTTTCCCCACCTTCGCGGCGAAGGCCACCCATGGGTCCCGTTCCCATGCTTTCATGGCCAAAGCCACCCAGGGGCCTCGGCCCCAGGGAGCTGTTCTTGGTATTCCTGAGGTGCAGATGGGTTCGATTCAGCCATTGGCTGGGCGACAAAGTTGGTCATTCCCTGAGGGGGTGGAGGTGGTGGGTATGAAAGCCATGTGCCCCATTGGGGGTTGCTGTAGCTGGGCCGCTGCATGTTCCAAGTGGGAGGAGGCTGGATACGGCCCGGCTGCCCCCTCCCTCTCCCGTTTCCCTGATGCCTGGATCTGCATTCCTTAGCTAAATGCCCCTTCCTTCCACATGCCCAGCATGGTCCCCTAGGTCTCCCCTGGCGTGGTGGAGCAGCTGCTGGTGGGCGCCCTGACTGGGGGCAGTTTGTTGCCACGTGCCCAGCTTGGCCACACTTAAAGCATGCCATGACACTCGTTATTGCAGTGTGAACTGCTGCTTGAATGGGAGCTAGGTGTTCTTCCTTTGCAACGTGTCTGATCATGGCAGCTAGATTAGACCCTTGCGGCAGTGATCTTAAAATGTCCTTGGTGGCTGAGTTGCATTGCTGGCGTAGGCACTCTGCCAGCACAGGACCCTTTGCCTCTGAGGGTAATGTTGAGGAGTCCAAGGCAGCCTGTAAACGATCCACAAACTGAGTGAAGCTTTCACTCTCACTCTGCTTTATTGTGGACCAAGGCGACGGTTTGGCTATTACTTTGGAAGCAACACGGATGGCTTCTCGGGCAGCACGGGTTGTTGTCATAACCTCATGTGCCCGCAAGCCCTCAGCCTGTGCCTGAGGGGTGATCATTGTAGGGTCTGTGCCCATTAGCCTCTGTATGCTGGAGCCGTGCAGTGGATGGTCTGCCCCTGTTACCAGGGCCAGCTGCTTAATACAGTTATCCTCCCATTCCTGCTTAAAAACGATCATCCCTGCCCCATCAAAAATCATTCTGCAAGTCTGCTTAATATCAAAAGGTAACATGTCATCCCCTCCAAAAACGCTGTCAATGAGTGTGGAAACCATGGCAGAATTAATTCCCCTATCTGCAATTGCTTTAATAATTGCCTGCACGTCTTTCGGGTTTACCGGGGAATAGGTCCTTTGATTCCCGCCGGCTCCCCCCACCCGAACCGGGAACACTAGTTTCGCCGACGGAGTCCATTCAGCACACGCTATTTTTATTTTCCGCCAGTCTGTAAGCGGAGTTCGATCTTTCTCCGATATCCCCTTCACCCATGCAGGAGCGCTGTGGCTAGTGACCTTGTATGCCGCTGCTCTCCTTCTGTTAAAACCCGAATCCGAGTCGGAACTCCCCGATCCCCTCTCGAGCTCGGAGCTCGAGTCCAAGTCCGAGTCCGAGCCGGAAGTCGACTGCCTGGACGTTTCCGGGCTGCTCTGCCTTTTTCTCGGGCTCCGACCCCGCCCCTTCTTGCAGGGGTCGGGCCGTTCCCTCCCCCTGGGGTCCCCCCGCCTCCTACTGGGGGAGGTCCTTGCCCTATAAGGACCTAAAGTGAACTGAGCACTCTGATTGGCCTTACGCTCCTCCGCGGGGGCCGCCCCGTCCCCCTGCTCGCCCGCGCATGCGTTGTTAAGCAGGCTGACTGCATTTCCGCCCCCTGTGTTCTCCTTTCCGCCCTGAACACGCGGTTCGGCGCCATTTTCAAACGCATACGGAGGGGGTGCGCTTTTATCCACCCCTTCGGGGTCCGGCGATTTCGCCACCTCCCGCGTTTCCTCCGTTAACCCCCGCCAAAACGCCCGCGCGCGTTCCCCCCCCTCTGATGGTGAAGTGGTCTGCTCGGGGGAATCCGACGCTCGCGGTTCCGCGGTGCCGATCTGATCGAAGCCCTCCGCGGTCTGCGTTGCCGCGCTCACCCCCAACTGCGGCGTGGCTAATAGCCAAGCCTGCGCGGCTTTCCAGGTCTCCTGCTCTTCTCTAGCTTTCTGCAGAGCCTGCACGACTCTGCCCCATGACTTTAGAGCTTTCCCTGAGCCTGAGGAAATAGTCTCCTCAGCTAAAACCTTTGTACAAGTATCCCATATCTCCGGATGGAGAATGTCCACCGGGCTGTCTATCGCCCCCAGCTTAATAAGTCTCGGTATAGCAAGACATAAATCTTTTAGCTTACAATCAATCCCCCATTGAGCATGCATCTGAGTTACGACCTTCGCTATGGCTTCCATGGTCCACGCTGGTCCGGGGGCGTCCCCCCCGCTGCACTAGGCCTGCTGTGCAGCTGCCGGTCCCCTGTCCAGGCAAAATCCCGAACTCCGGGCGCTGCGATTGTCCCGGGTTTCGGCACCAGATGTTGCCGTTACGGCGTGGCGACGTGGTTCGGGAGGTCCGGCACGGTGACCCAAGGCCCAGGGTCACTCGGTCCAATGCTACATACACCAATGTGGTGGACAGCAAATGGCGTTTATTGAGGGGTTTCAGGGGCATTTATGGACTGGGCAGTCTGTGTCACTTCCCTCTGCTCACGTCCGGCCGAGTGCGGCCGGGTACAGAGCAAAGGTCAGACTGCAGGGTGAGGGGGAGCTTCTTATCTACCCGTACAGCCCGAGATCTTCCGCACGCAGATCCCTAGCTCTCCACACTTTAGTTGACACTAGTGCACAATGTACATTAATCCCATTGAGACATGTAGAGACAGAGTCTGTTTCTATTGCTAGTGTGACAGAGAGATCACAAGATTTTACTTTAGTAGAAGCTGAGGTGAGCCTGACTGGAAAATGAGTAGAAGAAACACCCTATTGTGACTAACCCAGAAGCCCCATGCATTTTAAGCATAGACTTCCTCCGAAGTAAGTATTTCAAAGACCCAAAAAGACTCAAATAGGCATTTAGAATAGCTGCTATAGAAACAAAAGGAGTCAAGCAGTTAAACAGCTTGCCTAGACTGTCAGAAAACCCATCTGCAGTAAGTCTCCTGAAAGTGGAAGAGCAATGAGTACCAATTGCCACCTCAACAGTGCACCGCTGACAGTATAGAACGAATCGAGATGCTGTGATCCCCATCTAGAAAATGATCCGTGAGCTAGAGAGCCAAAGAGTAGTCAGCAAGACCCACTCACCCTTCAACAGCCCCATTTGGCCTGTGCACAAATCTGAAGAAGAATAGAGATTGACAGTAGACTATCGTGCATTGAATGAAGTGACTCCACCACTAAGTGCTGCTGTGCTGGACATGCTAGAACTCCAGTACGAGCTTGAGTCCAAGGCAGAAAGGTGGTATGCCACTATAGAAATTGCCAATGCATTTTTCTCCATTCCTCTAGCAGCAGAATGCAAGCCTCAGTTTGCCTTCACCTAAAGATGCGTGCAGTACACCTAGAACTGACTGCCCCAGGGGTGGAAGCACAGTCCTACCATCTACCATAGACTGATCCAAACTGCACTAAAAAAGAGTGAAGCTCCAGAACATCTGCAATATATTGATGACATCATTGTGTGAGAGAAGACAGCAGCAGAAGTGTTCGAGAAAGAAGAGAAAATCATCCAGATTCTCCTAAAACCTGGCTTCACCATCAAGAAGAGCAGAGTCAAAAGACCTGCTGAAGAGATCCAGTTTCTGAAAGTGAACTAGCAAGACAGACAGCGTCAGATCCCCACCAATGTCATCAACAAGATCACAGCAATTTCTCCACCATCCAGCAAGAAAGAAACACAAGCTTTCCTAAGCGCCATAAGTTTTTAGAAGATGCACATTCCTGAATACAGTCAGATTGTGAGCCCTCTCTACCTAGTCACCCGTAAGACTAACACTTTCCACTGGGGCCCTGAGCAGCAACAAGCCTTTGCACAGATCAAGCAAAAAATTGCTCATGCAGTAGCCCTTAGCCCAGTCAAGACAAGACCAAAAGTGAAGAACGTGCTCTACTCTGCAGCCAAGAACCATAGCTTGTCCTAGAGCCTTTAGCAGAAAGTGCCTAAAGAGACTCAAAGCCGACCACTAAGATTTTAGAGTCGAAGCTACAGAGAGTCTGAAGCCAACTATACTCCAACAGAGAAAGAAAGCTGCCTATTAAAGGGTCCAAGCTGCCTCAGAGGTAATAAGCACTGAAGGACAACTCCTCCTAGCACCCTGACTACCAGTACTGGGGTGGATGTTCAAAGCAAAAATTCCCTCTATGCACCATGCCACCAGTGATACATAGAGCAAATAGATTGCTGTTATCACACAGCGTGCCCGTATTAGAAAACTAAATCGCCCTGAGATTCTAAAAATAATTACAAACTAGCCAGAAAGTGAAAATTTTAGTCTTGCTGATGAAAAAGAACAAGAAGTGACACAAGCTAAAGAAGCTCCACCATATAACCAACTGCCAGCAGAAGATACACAATATGCTCTTTTTACTGATAGTTCTTGCTGCATTGTGAGAATGAACCAGAAGTAGAAAGCAGCTGTATAAAGCCCCACACGACAGATCACAGAAGCCACTGAAAAAGAAAGTAGATCAAGCCAACTTGCTGAACTCAAAGCTGTTCAACTAACCCTGAACATTGCTGAGAAAGAGAAGTAGCCAAAGTTCTACCTTTATACTGATTCATAAATAGTAGCCAATGCTCTGTAGAGATAGCTAGAGAAGTAGAAAGAAGCTAACTAGCAGCGTAGAAGAAAACCAATTTAAGCTGCTGATAAGTAGAAAGACATTGCTACCAAAGTAAAGAAGGTGCCTGTGAAAGTCCGCCATGTAGATGCTCATGTTCCCAAGTGTAGAGCTAATGAAGAGCACCAAACAATGAGCAAGTAGACCAAGATGCAAAGATAGAAGTGTCAAAGATAGACTTAGATTAGCAACATAAAAAAGAGTTATTCCTAGCTCAATGAGCCCATAATGCCTCAAGCCATCAAAGCAGAGATGCCACCTATAAGTGAGCACGAGACCAAAAAGTAGATTTAACCATAGACAGTATTTCTCAAGTCATCCATAACTGTAAGACGTGTGCTGCCATCAAACAAGCCAAGCGAGTGAAGCCCCTATAGTATAGTGAGCGGTAGTCCAAGTACAAGTTTTAAGAAGCCTAGCAGATTAACTACATCACACTGCCCCAGACACGCCAGGGCAAGCGCTACGTGCTGACCATAGTAGAAGCCACCACTAGATAGTTAGAAACCTACCCTGTGTCTCATGCTACAGCCCAAAACACCATCCTGAGCCTTGAAAAGCAAGTTCTGTAGAGACATAGTACCCCTGAAAAGATCGAGTCAGACAACAAGACTCATTTCAAAAACAGCCTTATCAACACCTGAGCTAAAGAACATGGCATTGAGTGGGTATACCATATCCCCTACCATGCACCAGCTGCAAGCAAAGTAAAGAAGTACAACAGACTGTTAAAAACCACATTGAAAGCATTAAGTAATAAATCTTTCAAAAACTGAGAGCAACATCTAGCAAAAGCCACCTAGTTAGTTAACACCCGAAGCTCTACTAACCGAGTAAGCCCTGCCCAATCTGAGCCTTTGCATAGAGTAGAGACAAAGTCCCAGTAGTGCATGTCAGAAGTTTGTTAAAGAAGACAGTTTAGATTACTTCTGCCTCGAATACAGACAAACCCATTCGTAGAGTTGTTTTTGCTCAAAGACCAAGTTGCACATGGTGAATAATGCAAAAAGATAGAAGAACACGATGTGTACCTCAAAGAGATCTAATTGTTGAGTGAAACCTATGTGTAAATATCACTGTTTGCTGAATGTTATTACCATTGCCTGTGTATAGATGTATAATGAATGTATAATGTATGTGTTTGTAAAGTTAGAATTTATATTAGTTTTAGTAGTAAGCAGACGATATAAAAATGAGTGGAATGTACTGAGTTGACTATATGATGCTTTTATCCCCAATCGTCTCATTCTGTTTATGTTGAATAATAAGTTTTGCACCTTTAAGAGTGTTCCAGAGAGTGAAGAAAGAGAAGAAGTAGCAGGTTTTTTTCAGACACTGTACTCACTCCTCCACATTCCTGCTCCTAAACTGTTGTTGTCTGCAGATAGACAGCAAGACAGAGCTCTCTTTTGCTTTTAGTTAGTTTTAGCTAGCTGAAGCAAAGAAGTTCCCTAGACTTTTGTTTTTGTCCCTTTTCCTTAGACCTCTTAAAACCTGCTCTAGACTGAACATCCAGAAGAGCACCAGCAGCTGCATCTGTAGCCCACCAGGCCGGGCCTGGCCTGCGACATTTCCAGCACCGAAAAAACTGATCAGAGACTGAGTAAGCTGAGCCGCAACCCGAGAAAAGATTTTCTCAGTTTGTCATCTCTTTTAGAGTAGCAAAAGATTTTATTGTTTGATATTAAGTTTTATTGTTTAATAAACAGGTTTTTTCTACCTTTCTCCAAAGAAGTATTTTCTCCCAGACCAGTTAGGGGGAGGGGCTGATTAGATCTGCTTTCCTACCGGAGTTCCTTTTAGAAGATTCTCTCCCAAATTTGCTCTAAACCTAAACAAATACACCATCCCACCTTCCCATGTCTTCTGTGTGGTCACACAGAAAGAACCATAGGTCAGCCCTTGGGGTGTACCCTCTCTCTCTAGCTGGAGGATGTTGGGCTCTGACTTTGGGGCCTGTGACTTGCATGGGTGCTGCATTGATCTTCCTCATTCCTCCCTCATCTCCTTCATCTCTTTGAACTCCTTAATCACAGCAGAGACATGAGCCTGAATCAGGCCATTGATCATACTTTCATAATTTCTAAGCTTGTTGGCGACAGAACCCACTGTCTCTTGGTTGGTATCAGCATTAATCGTTGCAATGAAGGTGGTGTATTGAGATGGCCCTAGATTTGCCAGACTCCACAACATTTGCCCTGTGCACCTGACTTTGTCAGGGTCATTATCATGCTGTCCATCCCTCCCAAAGAGTACCTTCAATATTGCCACTTCTCTCAACTGTTGGATACCTTCCTCAAGGGTCTTCCAGCGCATTCTATGGTGGTGCTCCTGCATTCTCTCCCTGTGGACAAACCTCTCTCTGACACTCATTAAAAGCCGCTCCCAGAGGAAAAGGGACCCTGGCTCCCTTACAAAGATCTGATTGATACCTGAGTCCTGTGTGGCCACATTTCTCTTCACAGAGAAAAGCAAGGCACAACTTCCCAAGGATATTTTCTGGGAGTCGCAGCGAGTAATCTCAGAGAAAGAAAAAACAATTCTTTTCTCATTTTCTGCGCCTGTGTTTGTGCAAAAGTAGAATGCAATATGGAGATTGTTTACCCAAAGGGATGGTGTTTTGTTTCCTTGGCCTATCAGGGCCAAGCGTGTGTGCAGACTGTCAGTCGGCAGACAGTCACAAGATTCAGTTCAGTCAGTTGAGTTGAGTGCTTGTGCAGATTCAGTGTAATATAGTATAGCATAATATAGTATAATAAAGTAATTAATTATCCTTCTGATATCAATGGAGTCAGATGAATCATTTCTTCCCACACGTTGGGGTTGCCCTGCTTTACTATAGTCCTGGGTCAAGGATCTCAAATTCCTTGCTTCACCACCATCCAGTTGCACGCCTGTACCCATAAGGTCCCAGACCCGAGGTAACCAGGTTGTATAAGCCTCACACCCCGGTCTGTCCTGAGTTGACTATATGATGCTTTTATCCCCAATTGTCTGCTCTGTTTATACTGAATAATAAGTTTTGCACCTTTAAGACTTGTTCCGAGAGTGAAGGAGGGAGAGAAGTGCAAAGTTTTGTTTTCAGAAAACTACACTCACTCCTCCACATTCCTGCTCCTAGAATGTGTTGTCTGTGGATGGACAGACAGCAAGACAGAGATCTCCTTAGCTTTTAGTTAGTTTTGGCTAGCTAAAACAAAAAAGTTCCCTATATTTTTTTTTCTTCTTTTCTTTAGACCTGTTTAAACCTGCTCTAGACTGAAGACCAAAAGAGCACTGGCAGCTTGCACCTGTGGCCCACCGGGCCGGGCCTGGGCCACAGCATTTCCAGCACCGGAAGGACTGATAAAAGACTGAGTGAACCAAGCTACAGCCCACAGAAGGGACTTTCTGAGTTTGTCTCTCTTTTAGAGCGGCAATAGGTTTTATTGTTTAATATTGTTTAAGTTTTATTATTAATAAACAGTTTTTCCACTTTTCTCCTAAGAAGTATTTTTTCCCAAACCAGTTGGGGGAGAGGCCAATTGAATCTGCTTTTTAGAAGAACCCCTTTAAGAGTTCTCTCCCAAATTTGCCCTGAACCGGGACACCATTTTTCAGTGTTAATGTGCAGATTACGGAGACTTTCATATGTCAGGGACTTGTTATGATTACAACCTCTGGCTCCCCTGTGGGTTGTGAGGGCCCTCCATTCTTATCCTTGTCTGGGTGCTCTGATTCCATCTTAGACCTCCTTGTTTCTACAGGGGTGACTGCTGCTGGCTGTGACTGCCTTTGCAGTTCAGCTGGAACCTGGACGGTTGTAACATTTGTGGGCTCAACTGCTGCACTATTAGACTCTCTCTTTTTGAGGCAGGGGGAGGGTTTCTCACCAGCTGGGGAGATGTACTCCTTCAGCATCTGGCTCATTTAACGTATCTTCTCAACCAGACCCCCCACCCAATCTGGATGATTCATTTCTGAGGTGGGCTGTGGGGCAGGGACAGGGTCTGGGGCAGCAGCATCCCTAGTCTCTGGGGTAGGTATCAGGGTGGTTATCCAGGTTAATCTTCCCTTATCTCTGAATGCTAACTAGAACAGGCATATCAGCAACACCAATCATTGTATGATATCATTAGCAATTAGAGTGGATCTAAACCCTTCAAAAACTGGTGGGGCAGACCCAAAGAGATGGTTAAAGGGTTGGGAGAAAATTTCCCCCAGTGTCATTTCCTCACAGTAGGTACCATTGTTAAAGTAACCCCAAAAACATACAGTTAGTGTGTGATAGCGCTGAATCCATCTGCCCACCTTCCAGAGGAAGTTAATGATCCATGAATTCCTCACCTTATTAACCCATAAAGCAAACTGGATAACAGCCACAGTAGCCACAAAAATTAGATTACTCAAGAATTGTTATTCCTTTTTTCACCCTTTTTCTCTCTATGCCCTTGAGCCTCACGTTGGGCACCAAAAATCTGTATTGGTTTGAAAAGACAGGTGTCTGCTTAAGGAAGATAGGACTCTCCCCTGAAATGGGAAATGTAAACCCCCTCCCTCCAAATTGTTATAATTTTGAAATTAAAGAGCTCTCAGGCAAAGATATGGGAATAGGAATAACAGTTCTTTACCAGGAAAACTAAAAAATACAAATGCAATAGCACAAACAAAAAAACCCCCCAAAACAAAAGCCACTGACAGAGTCAGAATATGACCTGACACCCTGTGGGTCAGGGTGTTGGTAGCAGTCTGATTGAATGGTGGCTGCAGTCCTCCTGGAGTGACAGGTATGGTTCTGTTGAAGCAATGATCCTGTAGAAGGGTGTAGGTTTCCTTTGAAGATCCAGTGGTAGTGTAGATGGGCCTGGTCTTCCTCTGGGAATCCAGTGGAGAAGACAGATGCTCCTCTGAGAATCCAGTGGGAAAAGGCTGCCTGTGGTCTTCCAGATCTCTGATTATATCCAGTTAAGAATGCTTGGCTCCTCCCTCTGGGTGGAGCTTCTCCCAATAGGATGATGTAATTTTATCAGTCATGCAGTGAGACTCAATGACCCATTAACAGAAGATATCTCCCTGGAGGGATGATTGTTTGTGGAAGAGATAAAGAAAACTGCCCCATTAACAGAAGATAACTGCTCCACAGATTGGAATAGAATACGCTCACCAATTTCCAACCTAAACCACCCAGTTTTCAGTTTTGTAATCCAGGTTCTCTGATAATGGTTGATTCCAAATCCCTCCCTATGTTCCAAGTTGGTTTCTCCCTAAGTTGTATCCATCCCTGATGTAAATCACTCCCCTCACCCCTCCCCTAAGGTTATCCCAATGGCTGGCTGTTTGTACTTGCTTACCGGTTTTGGCCTGTTTATATTATTCTGAAATATCAGGTGGAGAGCATCCATCAACTCTTTTACTTTTCTCCCTGACTCTGGTAAAGTCAATCCCACTGTAGAGCCACAGCTCTGAAGTTCAGCTCCTGGTGAATTTATCCTGGAGTTGTTCCATACACCTTGGCGTGGCTGCTGGCATTCTAAAAGAGCTAGCTAAAGGCTCCAGTGGCTGCGTCAAGTATCCCTTCAATTCCTGCATCCAAGTTGTTTATAAAGATGTTGAGGAGAACTGGTCCTAAGATCGAGCCCTGCAGAACCCCACTGGTGACTGGCCATCAGGCTGATATGAAACCATATCCCTTTGTGCCCCACCTATGAACCAGATGCTCACCCATCACGTAACATGGTTATCCAGCTGTGTGCTGGACATTTTGTCCATAAGGATCCTGTGAGAGACAGTACAAAAGCTTTGCTGAAGTCCAAAAGGTTTGCATCTACTGGCTTCCCTTGATCAACTAGGTAGGTTATGCCACTGTAGAAGAAAATCAGGTTCGACAAGCAGGACTTTCTGACTCATGTAGCCATATTGGCTGTGACTGATGACTGCATTGTAATTCAGGTGTTTTTCAATACCTTCCAGAATAATCTTTTCCATTATTTTACCAAGCACAGAAGTTAGACTTGACAGGCTTGTAATTTCCAGGGTCTTCCTTCTTGCCCTTCTTGAAAATCAGGACAGTGTTAGCCAGCTTCCAGTCAGCTTGAGGATTCTTGTATGAATCCCATCAGGCCCCGTAGATTGGTAGCAATCTAGCTGGAGAAGCAGATCCTGCACAAGTTCAAGGTCGACTGGGGTTTGGTCATTCTCACAGAAGCAAAGAATGCATGAAACATCTCAGCCTTGTCCATGTCCCTGTTTTGTGAGGTGACCACCCTGATCCTGGAACAGGCCAATGTTATTTTTACACTACCTTTTGCCATTAATATATTTGAAAATATTCTTTTTATTGTCTCCCACAATACTGGCAGCTTCAACTCTAATTGAGCTTTGGGCGCACAAATTTTCTTCCTACCTTGGTGAGCAGCATCTCTGTATTCTTCCCATGTGACCTGACTTTGCTTCCACTGGGAATACACCTTCCTTTTTTGCCTTAATCCAAAAGAAGATTCCCACTCAGCCAAGCCAGCCTTCTGCCTTGTCTGCTGGACTTCCAACAATCAGGAATTGCCTGCTCCTGTGCCCATAGAAGGTGGTGCTTAAAAGTGATCAGCATTGATGGACCCCAGCACCTGCAAAAACATTTTCCATGGGGACTTTACTTACTAATTCCCTGAGCATCCTTAAGTCAGCTCTCCTCATGTCCAGGGTTGAAGTTTTGTCGGCACTTTTCCTCCTGTTATCAGGGATTTTAAATTCGATTGTTTTGTGTCTTGTAACCATAACTACACCAAAGACAAAATTCCCTAAAGAGCAGGGAAGAGACTGTTTATTGGGTTTTCTGTTCTTGTTTTTTGTTGTTACCATTGTTGTTGTTTGTTTGCCTTGTTATACATACACATACTAATAAAAAACTGTTATTCCTTTTCCCGTATCTTTGCCTGAAAACTCCTTAATTTCAAAGTTATAATGATTCAGAGGGAAGGGGTCATATTCTCCATGCCATGGGAGGTTCCCGCCATCCTTGGCAGACACCTGTCTTTCAAATCAAGACACCCACTTAGCTGATCAAGGGAAGCCAGTATATCTAAACTTTTTGGACTTCAGCAAAGCTCTTGATACTGTCTGTCACAGGATCCTTCTGGACAAAATGTCCAGCATACATGTAGGTGGATAAACACAACATTAGATGGGTGAGCATCTGGTTCATGGGCCAGGCACAAAGGGTTGTAGAAAAATGGGGTTACATCAGGCTGGCAACTGGTCACTATTGGGGTTTGTCTTGGTTTGAAAAGGAAGTGAGTTTTTTGGGAAGTTGTAGTCAAACCAATCAGTGCTCAGATTTGAATACTGGCACCTGGTGTGGCCACTGAAGACATAGCTACACCTCTGAGAACATGGGGTTAAAAAGCAGAGAACTCCCAGGGGAACTCTCTCTTGGTCTCGGTGAAAGAGGTCAGACTTCCCCTGCCCAGCTGTGGGCTGGGTGAGAGAAGGGAAGCCATGCAGCCTCAGCTGAGGTAGGCCAGAGCCTTGGACAGAGAAGACGGGTGAAGGCCCCTGCAGGATGGAAGGGTAGAAGAACACTGAGAAACATCAGGCAGCCCCTCCCCCCCCGCCCCCCCCCCCCGTTCTGCCGAGAGAGAGAGAGAGAGAGAGAGAGAGAGAGAGAGAGAGAGAGAGAGAGAAAGAGAGCGCCTCTGCCTGTGCCACCTTGAAATTTGATATCTTGTGCTGGCAGCACCGCCAAGGAGGAGGGGGCGGGGCGATGCGGCGAGAAGGTGCCCGGCTGCTGTGAGAGTTCTGAGCAAGCAGAGCCCAAGATTTTAACCTTTTCCTTGGACGACGAAAACTTTACAAAACACTAGTCCTCCTTAATTTGAACGAGAAGAGAGACAGACATGAAATAAAAAGAAATGAACAAGTGTGGTAAAGGTCTGAGCAAGTGAAAGATGTCAAAAGAAGATGGGGAAGAATCCTAAGTAGGAAGAGATGATGGAGTGGCCTTTGGCTGGACTTTTCTTGCATAGCCATAGACGGAACCAATTTTCTGTAACACAGAGACTGCATTTAGGGGGAGGCAATGGCTTGAGCCAAGAGAGTGACCTGCTGAAGTGACGCCGAGTGCAGGAGTGAAGAGAACAGAGAAAGATGAGGAGAGTGTGGTGGTGCCCTCTGTCTTCAGAGAAGAAAAAGATCTTCCTTCTTGAGACTCTCAGCCCCAAGGAGAGTGAAAATGGGGGGGCCTTTGTCCTGAAAGTGAGAAACTGTTGCTTTTTTGGTACTTAGCAAAGCATCCTTAAAAGGGAACCCTATAAGCAGTTTTAGTCCATGAATGGTGGTGAAAGCACTGTACATGGAAGGAAGGAAAATGTCACGATGGCAAATGTTCTTGGGGCGGTGCCACGTGTGACATGGAAACACAAGAAGTTTCAACAGTGTTTCCTGGAGAAGCCTGTGGTACAAGAGGGACTCTTCTCTCCTTGATGAACTGAGAGTTGATTATCTGAAGGGTGGTAACTAGATTGAGAATCTAAGGTTTTATCTCACTGTGCTGTGTTAAAAATTAGGTAAGGGAATAGGGAATGTTTTGAAAAGCTTTCATTCTGAGTTCTATGTGTGTTCCTTTTTACATATTGTAAGTTAATAGAGTTTTTTCCTTTATTCCTAAGCTGGAGCCTGCTTTGCTCTATTTCTAATCACATCTCACAGCAAACACTGAGGAAAATATATTTTCAAAGAAGCACTAGCATTGCGCCAGCATCAAACCATAACAGGGTTCCACAGGGCTCCATCTTTGGGCCAATTCTCTTCAACATCTTCATAAACTACTTAGATACAGGACTTGAAGGCACACAAAATTGTGAGGACCTGTTGACTCCCTTGATGGCAGAGAGGCCCTGTAAAGAGACCTCAATAAATTACAGAGATGGGCAGTCACCAACCATATGAAATTCTACAAAGGCAAGTGCTGGATTCTGCACCTGGACAGGGCAATCCTGGATGTATGGACAGACTGGGATAATGAGATGATGGAAAGCAGCACCTTTGAAAGGAACCTGGGGGTCCTGGTTGATGGTAAGTTGAATATGAGTCAACAGTGTGCCCTGGCAGCCAGGAGGGCCAACCATGTCCTGGGGTGCATCAGTCAACATCACTGGCCTGTTGAGGGAGGTGATTTTCCCCACTCTACTCTGCACTGGTGTGGCCTCACCTTAAATACTGTGTGCATTTTTGAGCATCTCAATATAAGAAAGACATTAAACTATTAGAGGGCATCCAAAGGAGGACCACAAAGATTGTGAAGGGCCTAGAGGGGAAGAGGCTGAGGTCACTTGGTTTGTTCAGCCTGGAGAAGAGAAGACTGAGGGGAGACCTCATTGCAGTCTACAACTTCCTCATGAGGGGAAATGGAGGGGCAGGCACTGATCTTTTCTCTCTGGTGACCAGTAATAGGACCCATGGGAATGGCCTGAAGTTGAGTCAAGGGAGGTTTAGGTTAGATATTAGAGAAAGGTTCTATACCCCGAGGGTGGTTGGGCACTGGAAAAGGGTCCCCAGGGAAGTAGTCACAGTACCAAGCCTAACAGAGTCCAAGAAGCATTTGGACAATGCTCCCAGGCACATGGTGGGACTCTTGGGGATGTCCTGTGCAGAGCTAAGAGTTGGACTCAATGATCCTGATGGGTCCCTTCCAACTCAGAATATTTTGTGATTCTGTGATTCCGTGGTAAGTTAAGTCCCCCATAAGAACAAGGGCCAGCAGTCATTAGACTTCCCCCGGCTTCTTATAGAATATTTCATCTGCCTCTTCATGCTGGTTGGGTGGGGTTATAACAGACTCCCACCATGGCATCTGCCTTGTTGACCTTCCCCCTGCTTCTTACCCATAAACACTCAACCCTTTAATCACTGTCATCAACCTCTAGACAGTCTAAACATTCCCTAATATACAGGGTTACCCCCCTGCCTTTCCTTCCTTGTGTATAATTTCTGAAAAGTTTATAACCATCCATTGCAGCACTCCAGTTTTGAAAATCATCCCATTGTGTTTCCATGATGGAAAAAATGTCATAGTTTTTCAGCTTGACAATGGCTTCCGGCTCCTCCTGTTTGTTGCCTATGCTGTGTGCATTGGTGTAGATGCACTTCAGTTTGGTTACTGATCCCTTATCTCAAGCAAGCCTGATTTTTATAATCGCGTTCCCTCTTCAAATCTAGTTTAGAGGTCTTTCTGATGACTTTTTCTCTGGTCTTAAAAATATGAGCCAGACACAGCTGGGGTAATTAAAAGGGGGTACCTTTATATAAGGATCCTTAGGTGCACAGTTCAGTCAGGTGGAAAATGCCAAAGATGCATATCCCACATGATGTGTGTACAATTTTTATAGATTCTGCAAATTAGCATATCTGAAAAGAGCCCCCAATTAGCAGCATGCCCAGTGAAGTAATCCCCCCAGTTCTAGCACCTTCTAAATCCTCCCCCCTTCAAATTAGATCCAGGCCCTGTTTACAAAAATATGTCTCAAAGAGCTGGTTTCAACCTTGGTTTCTAAGGAGAACCAAGATAGCATAGGGGTCCTGGAATTTGTTTTGTCTTTCTATCTAGGAAAATACTGAAGCTAAATTACAATAATAGGCCACAAAGCTACAAATGTATGTGCAAAGAATACAGAGAATATATAAAAGAAAAAAAAAGTAAAAACCAAAGTGGCATCATTTTCCCTCTTTTTTAGAAACTAACAAGACTAACTTGAGTAGGAAGCATCCTCTTCACATCTTTAACCTGTTCCCCAGGGAGGCAGAAGACTTCCCTAAGAAGTGGGGTTGGTGTGCATATTGGTTCTTCCCTTCACAAGGGAGTCTTCTATGACAATGACCCATCTTTTTTTCTTTATGGAAGCAGTTTTGATGCAGAGTGTAGTCTGACATAACCTCAGTGACACTTCCAAGCTAGATAAACCATTGTCCTCATTGTTTAGTTCCACTTGCAGAGCCTCGTACCTATTATGCAAGGGCACTTGGTAAGGTGGAGAAGTTGTAGAGGAGACACTCCTGCTGCTGCTCTGGGCAGGAACTTGTCATCATTGTCACCTATCCCTTAAGTCACTGTGTTCAGCCAGGTAGAGAGAAGATAGGGAATCCTCTATATCATGTGTCCCATCTGCTTGTTGGGCCTGTGTCAGGGAAGGTGGGGTGTGATTGCAGTAGGTTATCTTTCACACTCCCTGATACTTCTCAGCCTTCTCACCTACTCCCAGAGCTCTGTGACTAGGCAGAGGAGTTCTCTACCTGGATGCACTTCCCCCAGGTGTGCTCACTGCTGCTGTCTGGTACTGGCATAAGAGTAGGGCATGCCCCACAGTCCGACACCTTGGTAGCATCATGTTCTGGCCAGAGCTCTGTCTGGAAACTTGTGTCTGTTGTCATGGGTGCAGAGGCCATGGCTTTCTGCCAGGTGGATACCATTGCTCCCTGGTTGAGCTGTCAGGGCATCAGCACACTACCTGCGCACCCTCACACACGAACTGCCCCGCCATACCCTGCCTGATGTGCCATGCCCTGTTTGCACTGCTCTGTTCAAAGCACTCCTGGTTGCTAGTGACAGACAACACAGAAAGTAGAAATTTTCAGTTCCTCTTGAAGTTGTTAAATAGAGCTTAAAGACTAACTAGCAAAATAGATAACAGAGTGTAAAAGTAGACACACAGGATGCTAAAAGTAGCTGGAACCAGGGGATAAAGAGATAATGAGGAATATAGTGGCTTTTGTAGCAAAGCCATGCAACACAAAGCAACAGCCCATGCCCTAAGAGAAGTTCAAAGAAAGGTCATCTGCAACATTGGTTGCATTCAGTGAATACCATCACCAGAAATCCCTTTAGAGGACCCTTTATGACCATAAAAGGACTTCCAATAAGAGGCATGCAAATTAGTTCTAGGAAAAGTGATGTTTATGTATTAGCTAGGAAGTACGCTGCAATGAATATGTATGATCATGATGGAATAAATACCCTGTTGTAAAGTGTCATGGCACACCTAATTAGAGGAGATATCCTCTGGGTGTCCAGCATGCTAAGAATAAAGAATTCCTGCTTTTTAATACTTCAAATTATGTTATAAAGTTTGTTTTCTAGCCTATTTTGGTATTACTAGCATTTCCTGGGGCTGCCTTTTGTGGGAGTGTTGGACGGCCCCCAAACTCCTGACCTTGCCTGCACCTTAATCAGCTACTCTCATGTGAGCTGCTGGCTTCTGCTGTGTTTCAGCACTCAGGAAGCACCCTCTCTATGCCAAGATACCCTGCTTTGCTGCAGAGTAGTCTTTTACCTGATCAGTTTGTCTCGAAGAGTGCTGTTAAGTACATGAAAGAGAAGGAACTGCCTGTGGGGTACTGACAAAATAATTGAGGGAGCAACTAAAGCCTGTAACATATGCAATTGGATCCAGTCATACGAGGATCTATCTCTTTGTACTGGTTTTAGCTGGGATATAGTTAAATTTCTGGAATGAGCTTATGGTTTGGATTTGTGCTGAACATGTTGATAACACAGGGATGTTAAATTTATTTCTGAGCCATCCTTTCACAGCATCAAAGCCTTTTCTTGCTTCTCACTGCCCTGACAATGAGTAGGCTGGAAGGGCACAAGAAGTTGAGAGAGGACAAATCTGTGACAACTTTTGCATTAAGAGTAGAGAAATTTAGCAGAAAATAAAGCCCCTTTCATTCCAGTTGGTCCTCAGAGATCAGAGGGGCTGGGTGCATGCTGGGCTTAATATCTGATTATAGCAAATTGTTGTGGTTTGTCACTGGCCAAATGCCAGGCACCCACAGAAGTCACTCACTCACCCTCCCCTGCCACAGCTGGGCAGAGGAGAGAGAAAAATTTAATGAAGGCTTCATGAGTTAAGGACTGTGAGAAAACACTCCAAGGGCAAAACAGGCTCAACTTAAAAGTACAAAGTAAATTTATTACTAACAAAATCAGAGGAGGATAATGAGAAGTAAAATAAGCCCTTAAAAATGCCCCTTCTTCCCCCAACCCCTCCCTCTGTCCCACTGACAGTGCAGGGAGACAGGGCATGGGGGTTTGGTCAGCTCATCACCCAAGATCATCTTCCACTGCTCAGGGGGACAAGTCCTTCCCCTTCTAAACCATGGGGTCCCTTCGCACAGGAGACAGTTCTCCGTTATAACGTTGTTGTAGTGCGTTTTTATATTTTGTAATATTTTGAAGTAGTTTTGTTTTGTATTCCCATATTTTTCCCAAATGGTTTATCCCAGACTGTACCTCCCTCCCTTTACCTGTGTTATCCCTCTCCCGGGATGAGATCATCCCCAAACTCCCACCCTGGCTCTCTGTCAATCACTCAGCATCCCATCCCTAGGAGTCAGCCCCACAAGCCTTGCCCCATACGCTGTCCTATATGTCTATCCCCCAGTACCCATCCCTTAGAGTTACTTATTGGTTGGTAAAATGTTATCTGCTTTTGGTTTCCACCTCCCTTTAAATGTGACCTTGGCACATCTCCCGGGGCTCTCGGCAGGAGGCCCCTGAGGTGCAGGAGCTCCTTTGGGATCCTAATAAAACCTTGGATTAACCCCTGCTAAGAGTCGGCCCTTTCTCTTCTACCGATGTCTCTGGTGTCTCTTGTGCTGCACAGGCGCCCAGCCCAGGTGCCCTCAGTACCCTCGGGGCACAGACAGTGTCCCCCGCTGTCGGCCATGTTGGGGCTGCTCCCCCCGGTGTCTGCCGACTCGGGACTGGCCCAGGGTTCCTGAGAGGCTCGCAGAGAGACCGAGACATAACGTTATGGTCTTGGGTTGCAGATAGACACATGACAGGACTCACCAAAGATCATGTGATAAAACAGCAAACATTTAGAATGGCCACCCCCTTTTATAGGGGGTTCAAAATTCCCATGCCTTAACAACTGATTGGTTGGGGTCTCAGCACCGCCCAGCTCACTAGCCAGTTAGATGTTTGCATTCGGGACTGAATGGGATTGGCTGGGGTCCCCTGTTTGAGTTTGAATCCTACCTATCCTTACCATACCTGGGGACTTGTTTATTTCTTTTTTATGATGATCTAGGCAAAACAACACACCAATTCAGCACTATAAGTCTGGTTGAGTTCAATAAGGAGAACCTTTACAAGCACTGATTCACAAACAATGCAGTTCACCAATTGTCACGATCTGTCCCTACGAACAGGTTTCGTGATGGTTTGTGGATTGATCTCAGGGTGCAAAAAGAACCGACACGGCACAGGGGGTCTGCAGTGATAATCAAAACAAATGCACCTTTATTTAATGACCACAGCAAAATGCGATAGAGAGATTAAGGGAGAGAAAAAGATAGAGAAAGAGAGAGAAAAGAGAGAGAGAGAAAGAGGGGGATATAGCTACCAAATGTAGAGACGAAGTCCTTTGGTCCAGTCCAGTCGAGGATCTGCTGTAGTAGGCATAGGGACAGGCGTTCGGAAGATTTCGGGCTGTGACGGAAAATTACAGGAATCCTTCTGCCCCCCTCCCCATAGATAAGGATCACCCTTGGAATGTAGCCAGACGTGTAGCCCCCCTAACCTATGCATGCCAGTAACTTTCCACTCCATACTAACCCTAGAAAGCAGAGCCAGACCCCCGTCTGACGTAGAGAAGCCACTTAGTCCATAAATACCCTCGAGACCCCTCAATAAACGCCTTTAACCGTCCACCACATTGGTGTCAGCGTCCGTTATTGGCCACGAAGGATCCCAAGGAGAAGATCGCAGTGCTGGACTCCGATACCAGGTCATCGCGGCCTTCACAAGAAGGCAACATAGTGGTGCCGAAACCCGGGACCGGGAACGAGTCCGGGCGACGGGGGAACTCCTGGCCAGGAGACAGCACTCAACGCCGGAACGGCTATAGCAAAGAAGGGGGACGCCCCGGGACCCGCGATTCGTATGGAAGCGATAGCGAAGGTCGTAAGTTTGATACATATGCAATGGGGAATCAAATGTGAGCTCAAGAATTTTAATCTCGCATTGACGAGACTCTTGGAGCTTGGGGTCATTGCTCGACCCATAGATATATTACACTCTGAGGTGTGGCAGAAATGTACTGTCGCGCTAGCAGAGGACACAAAAGCCACAGGCAGCAGCAAAAGCCTGAAAGCGTGGGGGAAGGCAGAAGCCGCCCTACGCAAAGCATTAGAAGAACAGGAGGCGTGGAACACTGCGCGCTCCTGTCTGTTAATCACGCCGCAGCGGGGGGAGGGGGCGATAACGCGAACCCCCCCCGGTGGCGACCCGATTGAAAACGGGGAAACGCGGGGGCCGGGCGCATCCCATCCCTCCCCGAGCCCAGAGCCCCCGGAGCCCCCGGGAGACCCGCGGACCCCTTCGGGGAACCCGCCGGGGCCCAGACCACCTCCGGAGCCCCCCGGGGTGCCCGCGGACCCCTCGCCCATCCCTTCCCCGCCGATAGCCGACTTAGCGCAAGAAGCGGAGGGACTCGCACGGTCCTTTTGGGAGGGGTTGACGGCAGAAGCCCGAAATATCGAGAGGGCTGGCGTGCGGGCGAGCGGCGGAGGGGATCCGCCGCCCTACCCGTTTGAATATGGCGCGGGTGGCCGGGAGGAGGGGCGGAGCCCGCCAGTCCACGGCGGGAAGAACCCGGAGGCACGGCCAGCCGCGAACACGCATGCGCGGGAAACCAGCGCTGAGCCCATGCCCAGCCGGGAGCTGTGGATCCCAGCAGACGCGCATGCGTGGGGGTGCGACAGAGGGCGGACACTCGCTCGGGAGCCGCACCCACTGATGCCACCATATATGGGAGAGATCCCTCCCTGCGGGAGGCAGGGCGAGCCCAGGGGGCGGGAGCGGCACCGGCACCGCCCCCGCCCCCGAGGGGAGGAGCGGGGCCGAAGCCGAACAAAATGGCAGCAGAGACCGGAAGTTCATTGGCAGTCGACTTCCGGCTTTGAAGAGAGCCACAGCTCCTCAGATTGCTCTCCGGAGCCCACCGAGTCCAGCAGCGACTCAGAAGCCAAGAAAACTGAATCAATGCGGTTTCGGACGAAACCAAATAAAACTTTTGACACAGTCGGGAACCAGCCCCAATACGAACTCACCGATTGGGGTAAAATCAAAATCGAATGCACGGGATGGGCACCGGCAGCATCGGTGCATGCCTTCCCGGTGAGAATTACAGGACCCCAGGGGAACCAGCAAAGAACATATACCCCCGTTAATTCCAAAGACGTTCAAACAATAGTTAAAGCTATTTCAGAAAAAGGAATTAACTCAGGAGTGGTTTCCACTCTCGTGGACGGTCTTTTTAGCAATGATGATTTACTCCCTTTTGATATAGTACAAATAAGCCGTATGCTTTTTGAGAGGGAGGGGACGTGTGGGATTCAGCCCCCTCCCGCTATAGATGCGAGACGGCCCATCTATGCCAACCCATAGTGGGGCAGGGGATCTTCATACCCTATGCTCCCACAGATAAAAGCACACAGAAAGGGAGAAACATGACCTACCCCAAACCCTTGCCCACAAGGGTCACCGAGGTCCCGACTGGCGATGAGGAAGCCTTCCAGATAGGCCGCTCAGCCAGGTCGGACTCGGACCCAATCCTTCGCATGTTAGAAGCTACCTTTCTATCCCTGAATGAATCTAACCCTAACCTAACCGACTCCTGCTGGCTTTGTTACGATGTTAAACCCCCCTTTTACGAAGGAATCGCTTTAGATACCCCCTTCAGCTATTCCACAGCCGATGCCCCTCGCCAGTGCAGATGGGACACACCCCGCAAAGGAATTACCCTGAGTCAAGTCACAGGTCAGGGCAGATGCTTTGGCAATGCAACCCTAGCTAAGCGGAAAGGCGACGTCTGCACCGAAGTAGTTGAGCCTGACAGGAAGAATAATAAGTGGGTAGTCCCATCCACATCTGGGATGTGGGTTTGCCAGAGATCTGGAGTGAGTCCCTGCGTGTTTCTGGCCAAATTCGATAACTCTAACGACTTTTGTGTCCAAGTTCTGATCATCCCTAGGATCCTGTACCACTCAGACGAGGAGGTGTACCACCTTCTCGAGGAAAACAGCCGGCTCCACAAGAGAGAGATATTAACAGGTATAACCATCGCAATGCTGCTCGGCCTAGGAGCGGCTGGAACAGCAACAGGTGTCTCAGCCCTAGCAACTCAACACCAAGGACTGTCCCAGCTGCAGATGACCATCGATGAGGACCTGCAGAGGATCGAAAAATCCATTTCCTTTCTAGAAAAGTCAGTCTCCTCGCTCTCGGAAGTGGTCCTGCAGAACAGGCGAGGACTGGATCTCCTGTTCATGCAGCAAGGGGGCCTGTGTGCCGCCTTGAAAGAGGAATGTTGTTTCTACGCTGACCACACAGGAGTCGTTAGAGACTCCATGGCAGAACTCCGAAACAGACTGGCTCAGAGACAGAAAGACAGGGAAGCCCAACAGGACTGGTTCGAATCCTGGTTCAATCAATCGCCATGGTTAACCACCCTGATTTCTACCCTAATAGGTCCATTGGCAATGCTGCTTTTAGCTATTACCTTCGGGCCATGCCTGCTGAACAAGCTAGTCTCATTCGTTCAGGCCCGACTAGAATGGACTAACATCCTGTTCGTGGGACAGCAACAGTTACTGTGAATTCAACAGAGAACACTGCCAGTCACGAGAGACTTGCCTGGCAGAAACTTACTCAGGTTTCCCAAGACCCTTTTCCCTAGTCAGATCTCAACCTCCTACCTCATTTCAGTGCCTATGTATAGGACTACCTCGTTCATTTGTGAAAGAGGGGGGGGAAGTGTAGTAGGCATAGGGACAGGCGTTCAGAAGATTTCGGGCTGTGACGGAAAATTACAGGAATCCTTCTGCCCCCCTCCCCATAGATAAGGATCACCCTTGGAATGTAGCCAGACGTGTAGCCCCCCTAACCTATGCATGCCAGTAACTTTCCACTCCATACTAACCCTAGAAAGCAGAGCCAGACCCCCGTCTGACGTAGAGAAGCCACTTAGTCCATAAATACCCTCGAGACCCCTCAATAAACGCCTTTAACCGTCCACCACATTGGTGTCAGCGTCCGTTATTGGCCACGAAGGATCCCAAGGAGAAGATCGCAGTGCTGGACTCCGATACCAGGTCATCGCGGCCTTCACAAGAAGGCAACAATCTGCCTGTTACGTCGGGGAGATCTCAAAATCTCTAGCTAACTCAGAGGGTTTTATTATGATAATTTGATTGAAAATTGTGAGGGAGGGGAAACAGATACAATAAGGAATAGATGTAACAGGTAGTCCATGTTCTCAACAGTAAATGAGAGCCATTGTTTTCTTGGTCCAGTGGTCACAACCTGCAGGCAAACATCTCGGTTTGGTCAGCTTGCCTCCCCCCACACACCTTCCCCGTGCTGGGGGGCTTCAGTCCCAGTCCTTGGAAGGAGGAGAGGGGCCTTTTCACATGGGGGTTTCATGTCTCAGTACTTGATGGAGAGGCTTCTTACATCTCAGTCTGTCACGGTGGTTGTAAAGCAGGTGAGGGTCTTCTGTGGGAGACCACCCAGAACTCAGGAGAAGTCCAGCCAGGCCGAGAGGTGGGACAGCTTCCAAGGCTATTGTTGCAAAAGGGGCACGGTGCCCCCTTCTTCATTGGGCTCAGTGTAGCATACAGCAAACAACACCTGTGAAAGCAATAACTTAGCACTCTGCTCTCAGGTCTCGGGGCCTTTGGCGTGTAACTTTCTCCTACAGGGCTAGATGGGGGGGGGGGCGGGGTCTTCTCTTCAGTGGTCCCCAAATGACAATCATGAGGCAGATGAGGGAAAAGGGAAAATTTGGACAGACTCTCACACCAATTCAGTACTATAGGTCTGATCCCATTCAATAAGGACTGGCACAATCCAGATTCACAAATAGTACAGTTTATTGAAGCAGCAGGAAAGGAGGTTTAGGATTGCTGGTGATAAATGTGGTAACTACAGAGCATTAATATCTGTTGCGATAGTAAATATATTAACAGAAATCTATGACATATATATATATGTGAGCAATAGCTACTCACTTTTCATAGTTTAGGAAGGTTTATTAAACCTTATCAAAAATACAGCAGAAGACTGAATAAAGAAAACAGGTTATGGCGCCGGGAGCAAAAGATTTTCCCCGCCATGTGCTCAGCCCCCTCACAAAGGAGGTTTTCCCTTTTTAACCTGTTAATCCCTCCCAAAGTTCTGTCCATCAACCCCTTCTTCACCGTCCAGTGGTGGAGATCTCTTCCTCAAATCCTGATTGGAGGTCAGATGTTACCATAGTGACAAGCTGGCCCTCCCAGATGTCCCAACTCCAGATGTCCCTTGATAACCACGCAAGGGGGTAAAACAGAAATATAAATCTATACAACTTTTCTTAACATGATATTTGTCTATTAATTGTGAGAGTCAATCATCGCATTACTCATCTATCACGTAGATATAAATTAATATTCCCAGGTGTGCTTCAATGCAATCTGAGGTGCAAAACTCCCATAAAGGTGTCCATTCAGCAAAGGAGGAGAGACACAGTTCATTGACCGATCCCAAGCAGGCAGAGGTGTTTTCCCTCTCTGACACTTTCTGCCCTCAAGTCCCCCTTCTGTGGTATAAATTTTTGTTCCTTCCTAATGGGATGGAACAATCACATGTTATAGGTGGGGTTTGATTACTTTGGTCATACATGTATTACGCTTCATGTTTTTCCTCATTTGAATCCCAAGGACTGTGAAAAGCAATATGTAAACAGAGCTTAATCAGGGTCTCAGTTAGTTTCAGTCAGACTTTGTAGTTGACATAAAAGGTAGAATAAACACTTTGATCCTCCTCTATCCGCTGAGGCAGCAGTAAAGGCTGTCTGACCTACACCAGATAGTCTCTTTGTACATCTGTTTTGTGGGGATAAACAAAACTCCACAACTTTGCAAAAGTTGTAAAGCCGGTATGTTTATTACAGCGCTGGATGCGTGTGGAGATTACTCTCCTTAAAAGACATGTGTACCTCTGGGAACTCCAGGTCCCTTTTTATCCCCCTCTCAAATACATATGCATGCAATTTCACAATAGGTTCATGCATATTCATTTTTATAAATTTCACGTGATATTTGCCACTAGTTCTTCTTTATCAGAAAGAATTCCTAGGTCAGGTTGACCTGCTCTCACAGCAGTCACTCTGTCTCTCTCTGTCTCCCCCCCCTTATCTCTTTCCTTCACTGAAGCAGTTTCTCTGAGCCTAGGCTTTTTACGAGAACAGGCATTTAGACTAAATAGCTATGTTTTCAAACTACAGACTTAAAGATGTACGTTTCGCCTAAATCAAAATGGATTTCTACTCTGGAGAATTTCTACTCTGTCTCATTTCCCCCCTTTTCTAGAAAATAAGTAAATTCTTTTACTTAATGCAAACCCCTATGACAATAAGTGTCTCTTAATGCTTTACCACGTACGTTTGATAAGGAGGTTAACACAGCTACTCGCTGTAGTATTCTCCAATTCCAAATTAGCAATATAATGGATAATCCTAAACTTATTCCAACTAATATTAACAAAACTACAATGGGATGACACAACTTATTAAAGATTCCATTTGCAGTTGGTGACCACCCAAAGATCACATCCCACCAGTGATGATCTGCATTTTGTTTTATTCTTTGTAGAATTCTGGTTATTTCTTTGTATCATGTTGGACAGTAATTAATGTTTTCTTTCCACTTTCTTGGATTTCCTTCAAGATCCCCAGTAGGTCTTGGTGCTTAATTAATTGTTTTACCGATGTAAGGTCCATCCCAATAGGAGTAGGTGATAGTCTGTGATACATTGTGTAATTGGTTTTAATCAACTGGTGGGATGTCACTGGGGCTAAGTACGAAAAATCACACCCGATAATCTTAAAAAAATTACAAATACAAAAATTAGAATGATTTTTACTAGACAAAATAACATTGCTGTTATCAATTTTTACAGCAGCACAAGCAGTTCTCAAGCACACACAACCTTGACCAGTATATACGAGCACAGTTTTCTGATCAGTGACTGGATGAATTTTGAAGTGGCAAATACTCTGTTCAGTGTCTAGACACACATCCTGGGCATTAATAGTATTGCTTTCACAAATGAATCCTAGTTGTTCTTTAGTAATGCAGGATTCTAAGTTTACTGTTTGCCACTTTTCATTCACTTTTCACGCTCACACTCTATGTTTTGAAGGGTGGAGAACTGTTTTTTCATTATTTAATCCTAGTGCAATGATGGGATGGATAACATGAACAGTGCCATTACTTATGGTAAGCACAAAGGCAGCGGCCACATTAGAAGCAGGATAATAGGTGAAATTTACCATAGTCCACCAGGATTGAAACCTCCTTTCAAAATCAATCGCATTATCCCAGACAATTTTCCGAATTTCAGCTGGAAAATTACCTTCACCCCTTTCCCATATGATCAGAGCTGCTGTTGCCTGCATCCATAACAGTGCTTGTATACAACTGAAAGCTAAAGACACATTATCTTGAACTGTACTAAATGCTTCTACTATGAACTTGTGGTCTTGGTCCCTGGCCTTTTCTCACTTTGGCAGCACTTTTGAAATCTGCCCCTGGCTAGTTCCTAATGCCAATAGAGATGACTGTAAAGGATGCTTCAATTTTGCTAGGCCACCTGCTGCAGTGGCCAGCTTATTCATCAGTATTTCTGAATCAATTCCATTTAAAACTCCCAATCCTGTCCCTAATATCCCAATTAGATCCTTTCTTATTCTGCTCCTGAGGTATACCTATCTTTGTAACCACGTTGTCCAGCCCTCAAAGGATGTTCTTAGGAAAGAGGAGCAGGCTGGTTGGATTTTTGAGATGTTAATTTGCATTCCACAGTTCCCGTTCCTGCCACTCCTGCTCCAAATATACCTGATCCCCGTGGATCACTACAGTAGATAGGTTTAAATCTTTTATCTCAGAAGGTTCTCCCATGCATCCAGTATACTGATTAAAAGCCTGGGACCAAGGCCATTCAGCATTGCTTTGGATAGAGGTACTCTCTAATTCTAAGACTCCAGTTTTAATTATATACAAAACAATTCTGTAAATGAAATTACAAACTACCCCCGGCCGCAATATGCTAATTTTGCCTAAGTTTTAATCTCAGTTCATTGTCTCCTGGTGTCACTCTCCAAGGGGCTTCTGGGGCTTTCTTCACTCGAGAGTGCTGGATCCAGGCATTCTGCTCCTTGATCTTGATTGCGGTGAAGGTGGTGAGAAGCACTTGCAGTGGTCCCTCCCACTGTGGTTCCAAAGTCTTTTCTGCAAGAGGCTTAACATATACATAATCCCCAGGCTGTATGTTATTTACTGGTCCATCTAGCTCCCTGCTATGAGTTCCAGTCACATGTTTTCCATTTTCTCTGAGCTGTCTACTTAAAGCCACCATGATAGGTATTGTGGCCGGAACTCTGAAAGCAGTATTGTTTACTCTGGTCATCTCTCAAGCCTTGACAGTTCTGGTGGGGAACACTTCTGGCCACACTGAAAATGTATTTGTCAATACTCATAAATAGTGACACCTCCCTTTCCATGGGAGTTCTGAAAAGTCAATTTGCCACTGCTGTCCGGATCCATGACCCTTTCCAATCTGACCTAGTTTTGGTCTGGGGGTATCCTTGGGGTTAGTCTGGAGGCAAGGATCTCACTGTTGGTTTACCTGAGTAATAGTGGCATATAAATTCCTGGCAACGATTCTTTCAATCAGATATGTGTTCTAGAAAGGCTGTGCAAACTACTACTTAAAAGTCAACACTTCATTTTGATGCACTCTGTAACACTGGCAGCCTTGGTCATTCTGGGAAAGGAGCCACACTTTATAAAAGCTTTTAACTAGTCAGGCCCCAGTGTGTTTTCTCGTGCTCTTCCTTCTCTAGTGATCACAAAAATGGGAAGGGATTACCAGTTCCCTTTCAATGGTAGCCCACCCCTTGTGGTTGTATTTCCCTTATGATTAGTATTATTATTATATTCTGGCTTACCTTCAAGGGAAATCTGTCCATAATTACCTCACCTTTTGCTGCTTTCTTTGCCTCTCCATCTGCCAGCTCATTTCCTTCCTCCAATTCTGAGCTCACTCTCTGGTGTGCCTTAATATGCCTTTTCAGGCAGCTGAACTGCTTCCAGCAGACAGATTATCTCTTCTTTCCTTGTGAGGTCAGCAGTCCCCTCTCCTTCCAGATGGCTTCATGTGCATGCACGACTCCGAATGCATACCTCGAGTCTCTCTGCATGTAGTCACTGCATATCCAGCATGTCACTTTCCACTGCCAACATCATTCCCATCAATGAACTAGGTCTCTGCATCATCCAAAGGAATGTCCTTTAAGTCTGGGCAACTGGAGTAGGTAGCTTCCATGGTCTCCAGGCAATCGTGGTGTACTGCTTCTCTTTGATTTCCACTGAGAAAAGAAGTTGGGTTGACAATATTAGTCACCACTACCTCTACATCATCTTGCTCTACCATGATGGCCTGGTACTTCAGGAACCTCTGTGGTGAAACCAGTGGCTGCCCTTTACTGACAGTACTGCGGACAATGTGTGGGACACTAGCACAGTCATTTTGTCCCAGGGTAAACTTGCGTGCCCCTTGCTGCTACAGCTCTGAGGAACCTGGCCATCCTTTGGCTGTTGCATCTAGTTGCTTGGAGAAGTAAGTAACTGCTCTCTTGTATGGACCCAAGTCCTGAGCCAGTATTCCCAGGACAATTCCCTGTCTTGCATGGGAAGATAGAAAGAATGGTTTACTTACATCTGGAAGTCCCAAAGCTGGAGCTGACATGAGGGCACTCTTTAGCTGGTGAAAGGCCCATGTGGCTTCCTTTGTCCACTGGAGATCTCTGTTTCCACTGGCAATAAGAGCATAGAGGGGTCTGACGAGCAGTTCATAATTATAAACCCACAAGCCGGCACCACCCTGCCATGCCTAAGAAGGTTCGGAGTTCCTTTGTCGTTTGGGGTTTCGGGGTTTGGCATATGGCTTCTTTGTGAGACTGCCCTAAAGTCCGTTGCCCAGCACTCACCTCATACCCCAGGTAGATTACTTTCTGTTTCACTACCTGTGCCTTTTTCTTTGATACTCTGTATCCTGGGAGTCCTAGGAAATTTGAAAGGCTTACCGTCCAAGCCACACATGCTTCCCTCGTCCAAGTGGTTACTAGAAGATCATCCACATACTGCAATAGCCTTCCTTCTTCCTGTGGAGCATCCCAGGACTCTGGGTCTTTGCAAGTTGTTCCCCAAACAGAGTGGGAGAATTTTGAAGCCTTGAGGCACATGGACAATGTGAGCTGGGTTTTGCACCACTTTTAGGACTTTCCATTTGAATGCAGAAATTTTTTGTCTGGCTTCGTGGATAGGGAGGCAAAAGAAGGCATCTCTCAGGTCTAAAACAGTAAACCAGGTTAGCTCAGGTGTTAAACAAGTTAGTAAAGTATATGGATTTGCTACCACGGGGTATAAATTCTTTGTTATCTTATTGACAGCCTTCAATCTAGTACTATCAATTATTGGGCTGATTTCTTCCCTATCTTCTTTTTGAGGGGGTACTGCTTAATTCTCACTGGTTGTGTACCTTCCTTAAGCTTGATTACTATGGGAGGGGGGGGCATTTTTCACCCTCCTTGGTACAGCAGAGGCCCATACCCCCAAAAATACTTATTTACTTATTCTAATATCTCTTTACTAATGTCTTTCTTAATTTCAATGGCTGTTAATGTTAAGCCTAACATCTTTATATCATTTGCCTCCAGAATAACCTCCCCATTTGAGAATGTTTGGCGATTTGGGCATATACAAAAGCTTCTAAGTACACATGTTGCTTTAAAGGTTTGCAAAAGTATGCCTATTCAGACTGGCCAGTTGTTCCCCACACTACAACATAATCATTCTCCACAGGTACTAAAGCTTTATTTAAAACTGAATATATGGCCCCTGTATCAACTAAAATTCCACCCTTTTCCTCTGGTCTCACTGCCTCTCGCAGAGGGGTCTGTTACCTCCTAGTTCTGTATGAAATTGAACTGCCAGGAGGGGGATGGGTGCGAATGGGTATACCTTTGGAGCCTGAGTCCTCTTCCCTTTCAGGGAGGTCCTCCTTATCCTCCCTTACCTTAGGAGGAGCCTTTAACAAATCATATGTACTCATTTTGCGAGTTGTAAGCGCTTTGCATTTCAGCATGATAAACTTTATCTGACTTCATGCATTGCTATCTTATGCTGCATGCTGAACAACACGTTTGATTTGCCTTCTCTTTGCTTTGTTTTCTTTTTCAAGAGCTAACACCAGTAGGTCAGAGGGGGCTCTGAACCCACAGTTACTCTGCCATTCTGTGTGATTTTTTAAAGCAAAAAACACATCAGCATACGGGACCTTATCCCATTTACCTTCCCATTTTAAAACAGCATTAACTGCAATAAGGTATTATAAATCTTTTTATTTTCTGAGCCGCCCCTACTTGTAGCAAACCCCATGGAGCTGGGTAAGGCTCCATGGAGAATTGAACAATAGGAACTGCTGAGACAGCAAAATAAGTTCCTGTCTCTCTGACCCCCGCCCCAAAGCTTCTCTCTGTTACCCTATAGGCCATGTTACCTAACCCTTACTATTGGTCAAGTTTGGATCCCCCTTAACCCTATAAAAGGGGCCTACTTTAGCCCATTTGACAGAAGAAGAGCTGTCATTGGAACCTTCACAACCTCTCCTGCAATAAACATCGCTGTGGAACCCCAAGGCGCTCCTTCTCCTCTCTTGCTGTCTGCTGCAGCCTCAAGCCAAGGGCTACCTACCTAGCAAGGAAGAGCTGAGATCCTAAGAGAGCTGATACCACTATAGAGCTGGCAATCACCAAGTTTGCTAAAGGAGGTAGCCCGTGGCATCGGCCTCAAGCTAGCCTAGCTTTCGGGCACCCTGTCTCCCTGAGGACTGGGCCCCTGGGCCAACTTGCACTGCTCGATAATAAGGCCAGAACAGAGGCTTTATTATAACTACTGGCAGCTTTCTCCCAGTGAGCCCCTCCCAAAAAGGGCTAGTTCAGGAACCTCTTTACTCTGGTTAGTTCTCATTATCTCCTTCTCCTTATACTATCTTGTTTCCATCCAAGCCTCACAGTGTCTTTTCTCAGTTTTTCCTCACACACAGACCTCCAGGTGGCAGGTATCAGATATGATCCTCTACACATAAGCTTTAAGATCTCAGATTCTGAATTGGTTTGATCAGGAACCTTCAATTTTAAGGCACAGAACAGCAATACCAGCCCCTCTCACAAACTCTGCATTGCACATAAGGTGCCACCCTCTCAATGCACCAAAAACTCCTCACTTCGGCGTTTATCACTTAACCTCTATGGCGGGTTGTTCTCAGTCCAAACTTACTATATTACCAGCTGAAGTCCCATAAACTCATCCGTCTCTTCTATCTAAACTCTGTTTTACAAAATCTCAGTCTTTTCCAGTTGTCTTCCCACACAATCTAGTTAAAGCATTGTTTCTACTGACACTCACTTTACTGCCTTGCAAAAGGCTGTGCTTGTTTCAGCAAAAACTCTGATATTGATATGCCCACAAACACAGACACCCCTCCCCCCCATCTCAATTTCACGAGAGTCAGGGCTTGAATTGCTCTGGGGGGGAGGGGGGAATTCTTGGAATTCCTTTAATTCACTTTACCACAGTTAAACATAAATCACCATACCATAGTTCTTCTGTGTAAAATGCTACACTTGTTGCAAACAAAATCCTAAAATCTCCACAAACACCACTATACAATCCCAAGAATCAAATTACCTCAATGCGGTGGAAGAACCACACAAACTCACTGGGAAGGGGCATATCTCTCAAAGTGCCCACTTTTCTCAACACAACACAGCATACAATACTTCAACATTTACTTACATCAGCTTTCTCTGGTCCTCACACACTCTGGACACAATCAAAATAACAGCACACAGTAAAATTCCAGAGATCAAGTCCAAACTACTAGGGCAGAGGAACTCCCTGAGCTAGTCCTCATGGTTAAAATGCTCCCAATCTACACAAATCACCACCTTTAAACACAATAAATATCCTCACTGACGTTTCTCCACTTGTTCCACTTCTCTGCGGGGCACTCCCTGCCCCCACAGCCTGCCCCAGCCGGCGCCTACAAACCTCACTCAGCTGCTTCAGATGCAGGTAGAACTCCCCCCTCCCCCCCCGCCACCAAACTCACTTGTTTGCTCTCTCTTTCATATGCCACACACTCGCACGATTACAAACACATTAACATTAACCACACTATGCATTAATCATACAATGTCTGGACACCACAAACACACACAGGTTCACTCGACCCACCCCCAGGGTCACCAGCGGTCGCTCTACCGAACAGTGAACCCCCGTCTCTAGTCCAGCCGTTCTATCAGCTGCCGGCCTGCAGGCACAGGAACGAGGCTGAGCACTCGGACGTCTCTGAGTGACCTATTCAGGCGTCCTAGCTCTCTTTTCCCCCGGGGGCCCCTCAATACCTAGCCTATTCTCCACACACCAGCAGGGCCTTGTCTGTCTCCTCAGGAGGCAAGGCGAGACGAGTGGAGCTCCTCCGGGAAAATCCCGGGGTGCACCTCGGAGGTCCGTCTATTCTCCCCTGCCCCTGCTGCGGGGACAGAGACACATCCTCCTGCCTGGCTCTCCAGAATGTTTTGCGGGGATAAACAAAACTCCACAACTTTGCAAAAGTTGTAAAGCCGGTATGTTTATTACAGCGCTGGACGCATGTGGAGATTACTCTCCTTAAAAGACATGCGTACTTCTGGGAACTCCAGGTCCCTTTTTATCCCCCTCTCAAATACATATGCATGCAGTTTCACAATAGATTCATACATATTCATTTCTATAAATTTCGTGTGACATTTGCCACTAGTTCTTCTTTATCAGAAAGAATTCCTAGGTCAGGTTGACCTTCTCTCACAGCAGTCGCTCTCTGTCTCTCCCCCCTTATCTCTTTCCTTCACTGAAGCAGTTTCTCTGAGCCTAGGCTTTTTACGAGAACAGGCAGTCAGACTAAATAGCTATGTTTTCAAACTACAGACTTAAAGATGTGCATTTCACCTAAATCAAAATGGATTTCTACTCTGGAGAATTTCTACTCTGTCTCACATCTTTATCTCTTAAAGAACCAGATTTACAAGGCTTGTTTTGCACGGTGAAGGGGAATGAGGCCAATGGCTGGTGCAGAAACCTGGGTGCTCTTCTGTGCCTCACTGAAAAAACATCAGACCTTGAGACCTTCGCTTCACTCTACACATCCTTCAGTTGTGTAGTCCTGCTGTTTCCACAGTGGGTAGAGTCAGAGACCGACACAGATACCAACTTAAGGAATAGTGTAATGTACTATAACACAAAACTGCATAGAACCACAAAAGGATAAGCTAAGTAATGCACATAATCATTAATATGAAAGAATGCCTATAGTGATTAAGAAAGATACATCACCAGTTACCCTAATACTTTACCCTCATCCAAGCCTGCAGAACATCAGCAGTGGGGGAAGCTGTCACAGTGAAGGACTGCAGAACCACACCCCGTAATTGGGAAATCCTTGGCCATGCATCCACTTTTGCAGGCCACAAGGCTCCCTCACTTTGCTGTGACAGTAGCCCAGCTTTTATACTGTTAAACAAACAAGCTGGCATAACTTCTAATTTCATTGTCCTGTTGGCTTTCTCTCAAAGCCTGGCCAGGGCTCAAGGAGGAACTAAGGGAATTGTCTTTGATCCTATCCTCCCCTAATTAAGTCAGATGTGGCCTTATCCAGTTTCTAGATATGGAAAGGTAAATACAATTTTTGCCTATAAATGAACACATATAACAATACTTTGTTAATGAGGGAATATATATATATAACATTTGGTTGGAAGGTTCATTTAGAGGTCCACTTTGGCTCAGGGAGGGCCTGTTATTCAGACCTTAGTACTTCAATCCGTCCTTTGACCTATAAATGAACTACAACCTTCATAACAATTCTTTTGATAGTAGAATCTTAGATTTAGATATTAGTCGTAAAGGCACCACCTCTTATTCTTCAGTTAAGTGCTGTACAAGTTCATTACTCAGAGCTATAATTTGCATTCCTTTTAAACCATGCCTGATTAGTTGCTATTCTTTAACAGATTCTGGTTTGTGGGATCTCGCCCTGCTGATGTTTTTACCTCAGATGCTTTTACAGAGGGATTTGGCCATAGACCATGGAAGGCAGGGCACTGAAGGGAGGGGACACCTGACCAGACCACAGTGGGAACCATAGGTTCTTGGGAGCCAGTATGCTAATAGAACCTTCCTATATTTGGTCAGCTTTCCAGTTTTCCTTCATCACTGGTCAAGACCTTTTTCTTATAAGGTAATGTTCTAAGTTCACTTTTCTGATCAGGCCTGTGCACCTATACCTGGCTGTGTTTGCCCCACCCCTGGGGTCTTGGGAACATAGTCTATGTACCTGTGCGATGTTTGTTATTTTTGCTATTAAAGTTTTTTATTTTCTGACTAGTTCCATGGTTCCCATTCCTTTTATTAGCCAGTTCCTCTCCTGGCTAAGCCAAGGAGAGGAACCTCAGTGGGCTTCAGAGCTCATATCTGGCACCCGAGACTGGGACCTCACATTGAGGGACCTCCTCGGCTCAACTTGCCCGGGTCTTGGCCAAGTCAGTAGGACTTTTTTTCTCTTCTGGGGAAATCGTCAGCTGATGTTGTTGGAAGCCGCCTCTTGGATCCGGCTCAGTTCTTTTGGACACCTGCCTGAATAAAGCAGGTAAGCAGAGAAAAAGATATGTTACTGTCATATTTTATGAAAAATCCCTTTGCCAGGATTTTTCTCCTGAGAAGCTGAGAAGCCTCAGAAAAGAAATGTAAACAATAATTATCTGATTGCTTGGAATGTGGTTTGGAAGTTGCTTTCCAACAGGTGCATCTTAGGTTCCATGCAATTTGTTTTTAATTAATGGCCAATCACAGCCAGCTGTGTCTGACTCCCTGAGTCTGTCACAAGTTTTTATTATTCATTTTTTTCTAGCTTTCTGATGTATCCTTTCTCTTTCTTTAATATAGTTTTAGTATATCATTTTCTTTTAATATAATATCATAAAATAATAAATCAGCCTTCTGAGAACTTGGAGTCAATTCTCATCTTTCACCTCGTCTTGGGGACCCTCAAAACACCGCAACAATTGGTGACCACAAAGATTCGCTTATTCCTGTCTGATCCTCCCTTTATTGGGTGGGCATGAAGCGATATGCAGAATAAATAGACTCCACAACCTGATGTAGTTATGAAGTGGGTATGTATTGTCAGCGCCTGGCACAAGTGAGATAGCTCTCCCGAAAACTTGTACCCCAAGCCTCAGTCTGACCCACATCTTTATTCACAAAGATGTTCCATATGCATTACATTGCGCAACCTTTCCATGCATATTCAACCCCTGGCCCCTCCTGTCCTCGTCTCACATAGTAATTAGATCCATGCCCTTCTGGGCATGCGTTGTTTGCTGTGGTGGTCACACAGGGATCACTTGGTGGTCTCTGAGGCTGAAGATCATGGTCTTCTTCATGACTGAACTTTTGAACTTTTCTCCTTTGCTCGTGCACTTTGGTCCCTTGGTGCTTATCTGAGTACATCTGTCGGCCTTGATGAGCTTGGAGACAGAGGAGCCCCTATATCTGGGTTTCTTGCATACCTTGGTCTTTTCCCGGTATTGTTCTTTATGCAAAAAGCTTCAGAAATTTGCATTTTCCTATGCCCTTTGTACCATGGCAGAGGTTTCTTAAGTAAAAAGTTAAAATTCAACACATAATTCTACAAGCTAAAATTTAAATGTTTAATTCATATTGCTGACTCAAGTGAAATCCAAAAATTTCTATTTCAGGCACACTCACCTAATCCAAATTTAAAATGGGAATAAGACTGTCTAGACCTCAGAGGAATATTTATGGATGATGTAATATATGGTATAAAGTAATTAATGCTGAAAGAGAAAACGTATATTATAAAATTGTAAAATCCAACGAGCCTCTGACCACAAGCAGCCCAAGGACAGATAACTACTTTGGAATTTCAAAATTCCTGAAGGCAGCAGGAGAACAATGCTCCATTAGCCCATGAATAGACGTGGCCAGCGCGATTATGGGCTTCCTCCGGGGCCATCAGGAGACACCCAAGTGTGATCATCGATTGATAGATACCATCAATCAAGATAACCGAAGTTGCCAAGAACTGTATAAAACAGCCCCACTGGAAACAGCATTTGTGAACAGAGGGAGATACGGTGCGATAGAGGTTGGATCTAGGTTCACCCAGTGCTGATCCTGGGCTCGATGCTGTCTCTTTGACTGTGGGTTTTGAGGACGGTATTTTGGTCGCGAAAATAAAATCTTTTGTATTTATTGATTTGGAGTTCTGGCTGCTCATTTATAACAGACTGTTTAAAATACTTTTAGTTTTACATGAGTTGAAAAGCCTCCTATAATGGGTGTTTTAGAACTTTCCAGCTGCTGCCGCCCTCTCAACCACTTCTGCCTCACCCACCATTGCCCGCAGGAAAACCCCGCCAGCTGCCGGTCCAGCCCCACTCAGCGCAGCAGAAAACAGCACAGATTATGGAGTATTCTCTTTGGGGTTTTGGGATTCAGTGGGGGTTGCCCTTTACAACCTAGTCACTAAGGGAGATTCTCTCGCAGCTCGTCTGCTCCCTACTTTCTGCACTGTTTTTGAAACACTCAAGGCTGAAAAGCTCCAACTCCCAGAGCCCGACCCCTGCCCTGCCCTGCCGTGACAGGAGTCCAGGGGGGGGTCTGAGACCATCCCACCACAGGCAACCCCCCCGTGAGAAATTATACTCACTTTCAAATATTTTTGCTTTATTGATTTTGTCCCCTATTGTTCTTTACTGAATTTTTAAAAATTCTGTTGAGAAGTGGGGGTTGTTTCTCACATGAACTGTCAAAAATGGTACTCACTTTCAAAAAATTAAAAAGGTTTATTAAAACTTTATCAAAAATACAACAGAAGACTGAATAAAGAAAATAATACAGCACTGAGAGCAAAGGATTCAGTCACCATGTGCTCGTCTACAAAATGGATGTTCCGCCTATACCTCTCGCTCCTCCCAAAGTCTTGTCAATCGTCTTCTTCTTTGCTGTCCAGTGGTGGAAGTCACTTACATTTTGATTGGAGGTCAGGTGCTGCCATAGTAACAAGCCAACCCTCCCTAATGCCCTGACTACTAAGGCTATCCCATGATAACAATGCTAGGGGGAGGGGAAACATAACTATACATCTACAAAACTTCTCATAACATATACATAATATTCGCCCTTTAATTGTGAAAGTCAGTCATCCCATTACTCATCTATGACACCCCCCCATCCTGGGACTGCTTCCAACCCTTCTAACCCTGAGGAGGGAATTTGAGAGCAGAGCTTGTTGCATACACAGGAGCCAAAGCTTTCAGCTACTCCTGCTCTCTTGTATTCACTCCCTTGTCACGCCTCAGACTGCCCTGGAATGGGATACAGGGTAGAGAATGCCACCGCGCACAGACGAAACCTAGACACAGGTTGCCCCGCTACCCTGGATCCCTTTCCCCCTCCTCCGCTTGGGATCTGAGACAGCAGTGGCCATGCCATCTCTGACCCCTCCCCTTCCTCCCTCCCTGCCTCGCCTTCCCTGTGCCTTTGCTACCCCAACCCCCCATTTTCCCTGCTCCTCCACCTCTCCAACCGCCCTACTATTCATGTGAAAATCCTGTTAAATTGCCTACTGATCACTCTGCTAATGTGTATTCCTTTCGAGAAGCCTTGCCTGTTAAGGTTTCACCCCTCAACTCCACCCCTGCTACACAGGGTCCTGCTGCTCCTACCCCGGACTACAACTCTCAGCATGCTTCTGGCCACTCCCCTCCTGGGGAAACCGGAACCACTCCCACCACAGTCCCGGAAGCGCTGGTCTCCAAAATGGTGGCGCTCATGCTGGCCACATGGGAAGAGGTATCAGAGGACAAAAACAACGTTGTGACTGCACCCTCAACCCCCTTCCTCAGAAGAAGACCTCACTTCACCTGGATCCAGTGATTCCGTCCATCCATGGCAGAAGATCTGGCTGACTACGGTAAAAAACAGGAGGAGAGGATTGGCCCTATATGGAAACCTCTAGCCTACAGGCATATAAAGGGACTGAGTAAGGCTGACCAAAAACTATGGAAGAAATTCTTCTTTCTTGAACAATCTAATGAAAGCTACTGTGATATGTAGTATAGGTTATAAAATAATTTGTGCTAAGTGGAATTAAAACCACAGCATTATGGGTACTAAAACCAATGCCGGGCAACAGGCCAGCTAAGAAATTCAAAACACCAGGAAGACACTGTTGCCAGAGATGTATATTCCAAAGGATTTCTTGTCTGAAAAGACCCCAGCTGGAGACACTTCAGATAAGCATCACCAGTAACCACAGACTGAGAAATTCAAACAAGAAGGCAGCTGTCCCCAGGAATGTATATTCCAGGGGATTTCTTTTGTCTGACAGGAGGCATTTTGATAAGCATCACCAGCAACTACAAACTAAGTGATAGAAATTCAAATAACAGAAACAATCACTTGTTTTGAAATTTTAAAAGTTTAATAGTAATAAAATAGTTATAAAAATAGTAATACAAATTAGAGCAATAAGAATTTGGACAATCAGAGTTAGGACAATAGAGGACAATAAAAAGCAAAGAAATACACACTGTCCAGATGCTTCCTGGGAAATTAAGGCCCGAAAGCATACACACTAAAAAAGGATTAACTCTTAAAAGCAACAGCCTGTTGCATATTCATATATCTCATACACGATGCATAATTTTTTTTAAACAAAGGGTGTTCTCTGGTTGGCTCCTCAAAGTCTGGAAGGAAGTGGAAGAAATTTGGTCTTTTCCCGATAAGGAGGCAATAATTCTTCTCTTGGGGATTTAGGTGTCTTGTTGCTGTTATCTCTGTGCAAAGAATTTCTTGATTATCTCATCCTTTTCTTGAGCTAGTTAAAAAAAGTATCTTATATTGCATAGTTTCTATCTTAACATTATGTTATAACCTAAAACTATATTTACCACACTACTTAAAAAAAGATTAATACAGTACTACTAATTAATACAACATAAATCATATAGTATTCCTTTTAATATCTGCAAAGAGTCAATCATATAATATGCACTTTTCACAATCCTCCCTCTTTCTTTTTATAAATCATTTGGCTCGAGCAATATTTATTGTTTTCTAGCCTTCATTATTAGCTCATGTTTTTCACAAATAAATCTCACTTCTTTGAAGGGGTCTTCTATATTATTTTGTTTCTTTAACACCATAATCCTTTGCACCATTTTTGTAGCCAACTTTTGGTCCATGGTCACAAATTGCATGCCTTGGACTACACTGGTGATGAGCCAAATGAAACAGGGGATCAGACAAGGAAGAAATATTAGACCAGCTGTAGCGCATAAAAGGAATTTAATATGTGATGTGAGGTAATCCATGTTTATATGAAATATGCATAAAATAAAGTTGAAAATAAAATTGCGTATGTAACTAAAATCCAAAAGCCTAAGACCACTGACACTCAGGAGACAGATTGCCACAGTAAAATTGTGAAACTCCAGATGGCAGCAAGGAAAGAAAGCCTAATTAGCAAGCAAAAGGACGTGGCTGGTGCGGAGATGGGCCTTTCCGGGGACTATCCAGGGAACACCCAAGAGCAATGAACACTTGATAAGTATCTTCAATCAAGATAACATGAGTGGTCAGGAACATACATCTGAATACCGAGTTCCCATAACTCGATCAAACACCAGCCACCTCCCAGAAACAGCATTGTCCAGCCCTGCACAGAGAAAGGAGACTTCATGCATATGCAGAGTAGCAAAAGAATGGGGGTACCTTTGTCTCAGGCAGAAAAAACTGTATAAAACCAGCCCCAATGAAGACGACATTTGTGAACAGAGGGGGTGCGATGTAAAATCTTTTGTTCTTATTATTAATTTGGCATTCTTGTTGATTATTTATAACAGGAAGAAGCCTTTTTCCACCATTCTATTCCCAACATGTTATCTCACCAATTAGTATTTAGCATTGATTCCCACCTTTGAACTTGTACATGGCCGATTTTTCTGATATCATCGACTATATCCAGGACAGCATCCTCATTGTCATCTATTTTTAAACAACAATCTGATGTACTGAATTTTCCACAAACATCCCCTTCTTCATCTAATAAATAGTCTAAAGCCAACCTATTCTGATACACGGCCACTCTTGTTTGGGTTTGTTGCCTTGATATTAATTCCATTGCCTGACCAGTTCTGTTTGTTATTATCTCTACATCGGCTTGGAGTCTTATAATATGATTTAGCATATAAATTGGGGTCCAATATCCCCAACTCCCATCTTGTGCCCAGGTGGCTGGCCCATACATTTCCAATATGCATTCAGGGGGCCATTCCTCATCTCCCCATTTTTGGAATCCTCCAATCAAATCTCTTTTATTTCTCTTTAGGTCCTCATAAGCTGGTATCCCTAATTGATCTCCATCAGGTCCAGGTAAAAGAAAAAATCCTGGCTGTATGATTCCCAGAGTACAGCTCCCTTTCCACTGAGAGGGGAGTTTTGGGTGTGCTCTTTTTCTACATATCCAAAATAAGCCATCTGGAGCTTTCTAATAATATTTTTTTGTTGTTGTTGATCTATACTCTCACAAAATTTGGAGATTTCTGGGATGTGAAAGTAGGGATTCTTGCCTGTATCATTACATTGAAAAGTCTAATTTTATTATTATACTTAAAATTTCCTTTTTTGTTTTTTCCTGGGTCCAGTACAGGGTTGGTTCCTCTGGGATCCACCATACAGAAGTTCTATTACTAACCTTATATTTTATACAGGGAGTTTTTCCTACTTCATGAATGAACTTTTTCCCAGTCTGCCAGAGACATTCTTCCCCTGTCACTATTGAACTTAAAATCCACCCTTCTGGTCGGTTTTCTCCACTTATACTTGTTTGGTTGTACTTAAGGAGCTCAATTGGACCTAAGCTGCTGCCTTTCCATGGCCATTCTTCTGACATCAAAATCCCTCCACAAACCCAACAGTTGGTTAAGTTCCCTACTTATTCTTTCCCCTAATTCTACAAACTGATTTTTACCCATTCTTGAGATATCTATTTCTTTTTCTAATTGCCGTTCAAGTGAGATTGGCACAGGTTTAGGTGTTTGTGCTGGCTTAGCCTTTTTGTTTATCAATTGCTCTTTTATCAAATCTTGTGCTTTATTCCCAATAGCATATGTGAAACAAATCCATCTCTCCCCTTTTGGGCATTGACTTCCCATCCTATTACCACTTGTTCCTAAGTTCTCTGCAATCCAATACTTTTTCCCATTGTGCATGCAATTGCCTAATTTGGATGGGTTATAACAGTGACTGTTGACACGAGTGTGAGAAATAAAAAAGGAACTTTGGTGTCTTTCTAGATACAGCTTTTGATAACACCTGTGACATGACTTTGTTGGTATCCCAAAAGGGAAAAGACAACAAATGAGTGACAGAAAAAGGAATAACAGAGGTCCAGTATGGCTTATATTCCCACTTCTCATGCCTAGGGGGTTGCAACCCACAGCAGGCATATATGATCTTCTTGGTGGCGAATACAGAAGCCAATCCAGTCTTGCCCTCTATGTCCTTGTCACTTTCTCTTAGCTAATTTCCAGGCAAATAGTTTTTGACACTCCTTGACTGTGGTTTCCCACTGTTCCTCAGGTATCTCCCATCCAACAGGCACCAATAATTCCCATCCACAAAACAAAGTAATTATTTCAGTTGTTTTGAGTTCTACCTGGATGGGGGATCGATTTGGCACTTGACACTTCCTGCAAAGAGGGCATTGATTGTGTGAACTACAAAAACCAATTCTTCCTACAGTTTAAACATTTACATTTAACCCAGCTAGCATGTCTGGTATTTGGGTAAGTCAAACAGGATATTTGATATGGCACTGATGGAAGTTGTAACTCCTCCTCCTCTTTGTATAAATCACAGACTAAGGCCAGAATACAAGAGCTCTCTGTCCAAAACAGTCCTGATCCTCCTGTTTGGAGTGGAAGTATTCCTCGCCAAGGAGGGCATCGGAGGCGTCTGTGGGTTCCTCTCATTTTGCCTCACAACTGTCTCAAGGACAGACATCAGGACCCTGGGGACTCTGATTGGAATTCTGGCTTGCCAGTGGTGGATGAACGCCAAATGATTCTGAGGCCTGAGCAGAGTTCTGGCTTGCCAAGCTATTGTTTGCAGTTGTGTTTGCTGCTATGGAACACTGAGCCTGGTGGAAGAAGAATAGGCACCATGCCCTCCATGTTTGCACCTGCTTTCGCAACAATAGCCCTGGAATTTTCCCACCTCTTGGCTTGGCTGGACTTTTCTGGGGTAACCTTTGGTGGTCCCCACGGAAGACCCTTCATCTGCTTTACAACCACTGTGACAGACTGACTGAGATGGGAGAAGCCTTTCCCTCAAGGACTAAGACATGAAACCCCTAAATGGAGATGCTCCCCCTCCTCCCAAGGACTGAGACTGAAACCCCTAACCCGGCGGAGGTGTGTGGGGAGCTGACCTGACTAAAGCGAGATGTTTGCCTGCAGGTGTGACCATGGGACCAAGAAGACAATGGTTCTCGCCTACTGCTGAGAATATGGACTGTTTGTACCCTTCTTCAATGCCTTTTTTCCCCTCAGCAATTTCAATAGACTATTCTTTATTGTATCTGATTCTCCTCAGCGATTTCAAAACCTGTGCCCCCCCCCCACCAAAAAAGGACTATAAAGAACCTTGAGTTGACCAGTGTCCTTTGAGATCTCCCCTGACGTGACCAGGCGAACTCTGTTGACTGGACTTCGAAGGACTTTGTCTTTCTACGTTTGGTAGCTATATACCTTCCTTCACTTCCTCCCTCTCTTTTCCCTATTCTTTCCTTTTCCCCAATCCCCCTAACACATTTGCTGTGGTCATTTCAATAAAGGTGCATTCTTTTTTGATTCTTACTGCAATCCTCTTTCTGTGTTGGTTTTTTGCACTCTGAGATCAGTTAACGAACCATCACGAATCCTGTTTGTAGAATGGATCGTGACATTAAATTGGCGTCATGGACAGGATTCTGATAGACAGAGGGGTTTGCAGGGTTGAGTATAGTCTGTAACAGGTGGAAGAACATTTCACTCCACAAGGGGTGTGATTCAAATTTCCCGCAAACCGCACACACCTAGGTGAAAAGCATCCTCATACTTTGTTGAGGGTTCTGTCTTCAGAATTTCACAAAAGATATCTCAGTGCAAAAGGGGAAATTGTTTCTGTTGTGTTTGTGTGTGTCTG